>NC_088229.1:24619265-24938015 GCF_036934945.1 Oncorhynchus masou masou
AGATCACATCACCAGCTCACAAGTAATGTGTATTAGTGTAAGCTGTCCAGCCTAGCAAAAATAACTCATATCATTGAGATATCCTATGTCCTTTACACACGCACACACACACACGCACAGGAACACACACACACATCTCGGGTAGATATTTTGGGGTCAAACATCCTTATCATCATGAGTTGTGTAATTGTAAAGAAAAAAATAAAAAAAATGCAAGTGATCGAATACTAAGAAAAATGTAGTGTCATACATGTAAATGTGTTAACAGCAATGGAAAAGCATATTAAGTAATAGGTACCATATCGTATGAATTTCATTGCAATGGAATTGTCAATGTACCAGAGCGAGACGTTACCCCACGCTGTCAAATTTGTATATGATGATGTAATTTAAAGATGATATTCTATTGTAACTGTACAACTGTGTTGAGTTGGAAAGGAAACCTAACTACATTGAGGCAGTAAAAACAGTGTATATGTAAATGCTTTTTTATGTTGATTTCTCTCTTCCTTATGCACACAAGGGGGAAACGGCTCATGTCGTGAAACCCCTGTATTAGCAGTGTATGTATGTTTCTAGTTAGTGATGTAATTGGATCTCCTAACTGGTGTAGTGCCTGTTCATCTTAATGTAACAAAAGGTTCATTTAAATATGCATAAAGATGATTATGATTATGATAATGATTATGATAGTAATGAAAATCCTGAATCAAAGTTGTTGTGATGGTGTCAATATTGCGATATTGGTTTGAAAGGGGAAAACAAGTTTGTTGAGAATACAAACAAAACGTTTTGTGTCATTTGTGTGTTTCTTGAATGGATTTTGACTGTACATTGGGATATGCTATGATTGTAGTCTCAGGGTGCTTGATGAGAAAGCAGAAAAAATACACATTATTGTGTCATTTTATTTTAGACACATTCAGTATGTAAACACATAGAGGGATATACAGTATGCTTTAGGTCATTATACCTAAATATTTACAAACGACATCTTGCTCACACTCATTATAAATATTCAATATTATGTTCTAATATGTGTACAGTATGTATTCAGTCACTAATCTCTAGCCCTGTTTATACCTGCCGTTAACACGCGTCCTTCGTCATGATCTTGACTTGATATTGCCTGTTTACACTTATAAGATTTGATCACAATGTTTCTTTTAATCGTCTTCACTTGTCTAAAAATGTGGGCACAATCAGAATGTGGACAAGATCAGGACAAAGGCAGCATGTTAGAACCAGGTATAAACAGGGATTCGATCACTGGTGTTTGTCTCTACATATGGATTCTAGCACTTGAAATGTGGCAATGATATTGAAATGCTTCTATTACAGTAGTTTACTGTATTCACAAATTCCTATTAGGCTTGATTCTTCCGCCAGTGAATGGGCACCGGAGTCAAATAATTTCTCTATACTTAAATGAAATTACCAACATAAACATCAGATCTGTGTGATTAACAGCTGTGGTTACTTGTGTGACTCATGAAGAGCCCCATACATGGGAATACCACTACAGATCACTAGTAAACACATTGCACACATTCACTCCAATATTCACCCGGCATGTAACAAAATGCCATGAACTGTACGAATGCTTTTATATCCGAGGGACATTGTGTAATGGTAATGAAAGAGGAACCACCATAAAAAGTAAATACTGGTGATTACAATAATGTGAAGTCACAATCAGAGAAAACGAATACAGACATGTGGTTTTGACCTTTGTGAAAATGAAATATTGGACAATTAGTATTGAAAATATTTGAAATGTAAAACTTTGCATATCTAATGCAATGTGGCAATAAAAAAATAACAAAACCCCATATTCAATCAGTTTACCCAATAATATTGGAATTAGGCAGGAGTGCACAATGAAGGAAGCAGTCTATACATTGCGTTGCTGGAACTAAAACAATCCTTTTGCCAAAACCTGTTTGGCTAGATAGTGGTCTCCAGTCATCATCAACACTAATCTTCTCTTCTGGCTGGCTGCCCCACAGCTTCATACAGGGTGGACAAACTGGTAGACCAGTCTCTGGGACACATCAGGCTTACGGATGATGCCCTTCTTGTAGTACTGTCGGATAGAGCGACTCAGCTTGTCATAGTTCATAGCTGGACGGTTCTTCCTGATGCCCCATAACCTGGACACATAAGCCGAGTCTTCTATTTTGAAGATTCCTGTTGATTATAAGAAAAACTACTTTTGAGAGATGGAACATTTTACCTTTTACAGCAACCAATGCACAATAAGCCCCAATGTTGAATAATCCAAGTCAGTTCCCAAACTTTTCTCACCCGTATGGTGTACATTTTAGGACACCCTCAGCCTCAAACCTAGGAGGGTTGCCCTAAAATGTACACCGTACACCCGCATGCACTCCACCCTTGTGGCTTCTCCCTACCCACTCACCTTTCTCCTTGTTGAGCCAGCGGATGCAGTGTCCGTAGTTGTGCGGCTTGAGGAGCAGCTCTCTAAGAAACTGCCACAGGTGGATGGGCTGGCCTGAGCAGGAGGAGTCTGCCTTTGGCCACGACTCCTCAGCACCATGTAACCTGTTATCTCCTGGTGTGCTGGGCTCCTTCATGCATGCAGCTGTGACAAAACAACATAGAACAGAATTACACATTTGTGATCTTGACACAAGAAAATACCTGAAAACTACAGCACAATCTGTGTAGTGAATGGGCCAGGTATTCCTTCTGCTTGTGGCTATAAAACACGCAATACTTTTACAATGGAATGACCCACACCGAAGATTAAATACATGCCATGTTATATGTACCACAGTACAAGTAAACGGACCCATTGAAGGTTGTCAGTTGTCCTACCTGATCTCCAGATGTCCAGATGAGCGTACAGCAGGTCTCCACACTGCATTGAGCGCTGCCTGAAGTCTTCCTCTGTCATGGAGCACAGATCCTTTCCACTGAGCTCCTGGAACACCTTGCCCACCTGGGGTAGTCTGTACAGGTGCTCTGTCCACAGCAGCCATTTCTGGACGTTCCCACAATTCCACTCCATGGGGTCTGCACAGGAGATGAGTTGTTCATGATGGACCAATATAATGGTAAACATTTATCCACAACAAGTTATATATACAGTTAAATACAATGGCACTGTTGGCACCAATGATGTATATAAACCCTGTATTGCTGATGCTATGTACTGCCCAGTGAGAGGCATTGAAGCCACCAGTCGTCCATATTGGCACTCCCCCGAAGGAACAGTCAGCTAAATGTTAAGGACAAAATAACATGTATTTAATTATTTTTTGTTGTTGTAATGGGGACAGTAACATTTTACATTTAAAAATATATGCTTTAAGGAAAAAATGTATATACAGTTGTAGTTGGAAGTTTACATACCTTAGCCAAATACATTTAAACTCATTTTTCACAATTCCTGACATTTAATCCTAGTAAAAATGCCCTGTTTTAGGTCAGTTAGGATCACCACTTTATTTTAAGAATGTGAAATGGCAGAATAATAGTAGAGAGAATGATTTATTTCAGCTTTTATTTCTTTCATCACATTACCAGAGGGTCAGAAGTTTGCATACACTCAATTAGTATTTGGTAGCATTGCCTTTAAATTGTTTAATTTGGGTCAAATGTTTTGGGTAGCCTTCCACAAGCTTCCCACAATAAGTTGGGTGAATTTGGACCATTCCTCCTGACAGAGCTGGTGTAACTGAGTCAGGTTTGTAGACCTCCTTGCTCGTAAACACTTTTTCAGTTGCGCCCAGAAATTTTCTATGGGATTGAGGTCATGGCTTTGTGATGGCCACTCCAATATCTTTACTTTGTTGTCCTTAAGCCATTTTGCCACAACTTCGGAAGTATGCTGGGTGTCATTGTCCATTTGGAAGACCCATTTGCGACCAAGCTTTAACTTCCTGACTGATGTCTCGAGATGTTGCTTCAATATATCCACATACTTTTCCGTCCTCATGATGCCATCTATTTTGTGAAGTGCACCAGTCCCTCCTGCAGCAAAGCACCCCCACAACATGATGCTGCCACCCGCGTGCTTCACGGTTGGGATGGTGTTCTTCGGCTTGCAAGCATCCTCCTTTTTCCTCCAAACATAACGATGGTCATTATGTCCAAACAGTTCTATTTCTGTTTCATCAGACCAGAGGACATTTCTCCAAAAAGTATGATCTTTGTCTCCATGTGCAGTTGCAAACAGTAGTCTGGCTTTTTTATGGTGGTTTTGGAGCAGTGGCTTCTTCTTTGCTGAGCGGCCTTTCAGGTTATGTCGATATAGGACTCGTTTTACTGTGGATATAGATACTTTTGTAGCTGTTTCCTCCAGCATCTTCACAAGGTCCTTTGCTGTTGTTCTGGGATTGATTTGAACTTTTCACACATAAGTACGTTCATCTCTAGGAGACAGAACACGTCTCCTTCCTGAGCAGTATGACTGCTGCGTGGTCCCATGGTGTTTATACTTGCGTAGTATTGTTTGTACAGATGAACATTGTACCTTCAGGTGTTTGGAAATTGCTCCCAAGGATGAACCAGACTTGTGGAGGTCTACCATTTTTTTCTGGGGTTTTGGCTGAAGCCAAACCTTGACCCAGAAAAGATTTAAAAAACTATCGGCCTATATCGAATCTTCCATTCCTCTCAAAAACTTTAGAAAAGGCTGTTGCGCAGCAACTTACTGCCTTCCTGAAGTCAAACAATGTATACGAAATGCTTCAGTCTTGTTTTAGACCCCATCATAGCACTGAGACTACACTTGTGAAGGTGGTAAATTACCTTTTAATGGCATCAGACCGAGGCTTTGCATCTGTCCTCGTGCTCCTAGACCTTAGTGCTGCTTTTGATACCATCGATCACCACATTCTTTTGGAGAGATTGGAAACCCAAATTGGTCTACACGGACAAGTTCTGGCCTGGTTTAGATCTTATCTGTCTGAAAGATTGCAGTTTGTCTCTGTGAATGGTTTAAATTAAATGTATGCATTAATAAGGTGTCTGTAATTGAATAAATGTGGGTAAAACAAATGTAGGCATGAACAAATGCTTTTCTATAGCATAAAAATGGTGGGGGAGTGTCAAGATGGAGTCGCGGAAGCTTCAAAACAGCACCCAGTCATCAGTCATCTAGTCTATATATAAATCACTGGTTGGCACTCATGCAAATGCATAGGTTACCTATTCAAATGTGAGCTAGTGCATCTTTAAGGAGCCTTTGAGGAGAAGGAGATGAGGTGTGTGTGCATTGTACTGTACGCAATTTCTGAACTCATATTTGTGTTGCTTTATGACAAGTTGCTGAGTGTGTGAAATGATGAATTGTCAACAGAGCCATTTGCACAGGGCGGGGAGGCCCTAGACACTTCCTTTCATTGGGTTTAGCCTATCGTCAGTAGCATTGCCATAAAGTCGGAGTGTCGCATAAAGAAAGACCAACCTAAATGGTGACCTTCACTGTTTAGTTTGCTTTGCTGTAAGTAAGATCCAACAGTGCATAACGGAGGTACTTCAACTGTTAAAGTAGTGCATGAAAGGTGCTCTTTTCTCTGTGCTCTTTAATCCTTATCCTCAGCCAATCTACTGACAGTGACAGGTCACATGCTCAACTGTAGTGAACATAATAGACCCTGAGACTGATAGAGGCATGAGGTCTATACCTTTCGGAGAACTTAACATATGAAACGGTAGCACAGTTTATAGCACAGGATAAGGTGGTAATAACATGGTGTTGTATCAAATTATAGGCAAACAATAGCTTGGTAATTTAACAGTTTTCCTACCTGGAGTAATGTTGAGCAGTATGCAGGCAGTCTCTATGTCCTTCAGTACCTCTCCCAACACCATGCTCTGAACCTGCTCCAGACAGCGTTCCTCAACCTGTCCCTCTAGCCCAGAGGGGAGCCCCAGGCCCTGGCTGTTGATGACAGGGCACTGCTCCAGGGCCTTACAGGGGAGCACAGGGGGCGCTGCGTCAGACTTCTTCAACAGCCACGAGCTGTTTTCAGTGAGGAGCATGTCGAAGCAGGGCAGGAAGACCCCTTGCAGACTGCGTTCAGGAGCGGTGTGTTTAGGCACACTTATCAGTCCCCGGGGCGGCTTGGTGTCCTCCTCCTCCTCCCAGGCCCTTAGGGCAGACCCACTGTGGGAGTAGTCACTGAAACTCATCAGGGGAAGGGGCACTGTGCTCCCCACGCGGTCACAGCCTGGACTCCCCATAGCTTCAACAGTGCTGGAGAAAACAAAGGAAGACTTTCATCAGTCCTGTTGTAGAAAGGGATTTATACTGGATCCACCTAAATATCATTTTGGTATCTCATGAGGCTCAATTGGAAACAATAGCGAACTCAATGGCAAACTGTTAATATATTGACATAGTAAATGAGATGAGTAAGAACAAACATTTTTTTTAAATAATATCTGATGAAGAACAGAAACTGTCATCCATGAGTGACACTTTCTATTTACACTTTTCTATTCACTTTGTTTGACTGTTTTATCTTCCTTAAATTGACATGGAATTATTTTCTCTCAGACAGTACTGTCTTTATGCTGCATTGAAACCAAGACCAAATGTCCAAATATTTAAACAGTAGTAATCCTAAAGCAAATATGACATTTCATACATTTTCTTTGGTCTGTTGGTACTTTCTTCAAAATTTTGAATTAAACAATCTCTTTTCATAAAAACAACAGTTCATGATGTAGAGTAGCACATTTGAGTATGGTGTGTAAGAATCTTGAATGCCTGACTTTTTGTGATGTAATTAGTAACCCTATAGGATGAAACCCTGCAGGTGAAACATGACAGTTCAGTTGGATACCAGAGTGACAGTTCGTTCAGTGAGAACAGAATTCTATGGGGTGGGGGGGACACTGACTCTCTTATCTTACCCTGAGGTAACAGACATTGTAATGTCAAGTAATAATGTCATACAATACTGTATCAATGACAGCTGAATCAGCACTTATTAACTAAGGTCTTAGGCCTAGGAAGTTTGGCTGGTTGCTCATGTGCTGGTGGATACTGACAGGGTTAAGTTTTTCAGGCACCAAGATTGATTTGAGCTTAATAGTAAAAAAGAAAGTCCTTGCCGTCATGGCATATTCGATAAAAGGTGGATAATGAATAACCCAGCCCATATCCATGGTGTGACCGCAACATCTCATAATGCTGCCCTGTCCATGCTCATTTAGCGGGAGGGATTACACTGCTGAGAAGTGCTGTGCCTCTGGGCACTAAAACCAGAATGGCACGTCCTTATGTATGACTTATGCTGCAGCTTGTACTGTTGCCATTGACACTAAGGTGTACAAATGACAGTATAGCGCAGCTGTTTGAGCCTAGGAGCTTTTCCTCCCAGAATGACTAGAGTTGAGAGAGATTATCATGGAAGAGATATTTACCCCTAGGTGTGTGTTTTCAGGTGCTTTTTTCTTTGGGTGATGGACTAGGCACGCAAGACCATGACACGTTTTCACGCCAATTATCTTAGAAAATCCATATCACATCAAATAACATTTTACTGCTGACTGACATGGCTTGTTAAAATACCTGTCCTTCCAGATATCACATGGGAAAGACGTTTAGGTTTTTACAGTGGTGGAAAAAGTAACCACTTGTCATACTTGAGTTAAAGTAAAGATACCTTCATAGAAAGTTAAAGTAAAGATACCTTCATAGAAAGTTAAAGTAAAGATACCTTCATAGAAAGTTAAAGTAAAGATACCTTCATAGAAAGTTAAAGTAAAGATACCTTCATAGAAAGTTAAAGTAAAGATACCTTCATAGAAAATGTCACCCAGTAAAATACTACAAGAGTAAAAGTCTAAAATTATTTAGTTAAAAAAAAATACTAATGTATCAGAAGTAAATGTAATTGCTAAATCATAAGTAAAAGTAAAAATCATTTCTAATTCCTTATACTAAACCAACCAGACTGCACAATACTTTAGCTTTTTATATATATATACCGATAGCCAGGGGCACACTCCAACACTCAGACATCATTTTAAAACAAAGCATTTGTGTTTAGTGAGTCCGGCAGGTCAAAGGCAGTAGGGATGACCAGGGATGTTCTCTTGATAAGTGCGTGAATTGGACCATTTTCCTGTCCTGCTAAGCATTGAAAATGTAACGAGTACTTTTGGGTGTCAGGGAAAATGAATGGGGTAAAAATACATAATTTTCTTTATGAATGTAGTGGGGTTAAATTACTATTTAGTGCTTGAGGGGTTTGGTCAGATCATATGGCTTATCGTTTCCAAGACTAAGTGTAACATAATTGGTGAGTTATTACAGGGAAGTCTATTGACTAAATACTGTAAAATGAGGGCCTTTCATCTTCTATGGAAAATGAAATAGCTCATTAGAATGAATACATCTCAATTGATTCTCAAAACTATTAAAACATTCATGATTTTTTACATGGTGTTATACTCAAAGAATACTTTCCCTTTATTGTAGTGTCTTACAGTCATGCTCCATTTCTATGTTTTCCTTTGTGGGTATGTGTGCATGCACGTGTGACTATTATACTACACATGAAAGAAATACTGCTTTAGAACAAAGCACTGGCTCCAAAAATATACCTTGCTAGATAACAATGGTAAACTGATATCAGAGGAATTCAGTCGATATGAAGATATTTGGTAATGTATTACTCATTGCATTCTCCCACACATTAATCAAAGGGAGGGCTACTTTAAAATGCACACCTATTTCTTTATCTAGCTACTTTACCAACATAAAACAATCTGAGTGTGTTTGTATTGTTCTAAACTTTCAATCAGAATTCAGGCACACATTATCATTAGCAGAGAGTGGTTAAACTCTCATTACCACCTGTTGAACTGGTTTTGTTCCCCTTGGGGTATTGTTAATAAAAATGAAAAACATTGCTAGTGAGTGATTACTAACAAGCAGTTTTATGCACTTTCCATGGATGCAAGAAAAGATCAGGAAATGTCAGTGCATCAAAAGGAAAGAAAATCACCTGCACTTTATATCTGAGGGACATGAAAATACCATAAAAAAGAGAATCACCTCTGATATTGCGAGTAAAAACAAGGGAATTTGTAAGTGCTCAAAAACTGTAACAGAGTGAAAAAGTGAATATAAACTTAGTGTTTCCTTCAAACATGCATCATCAGTGTTTTGAACTGTGACCCCTTCTGTAAAGAATGGCCTGGTACTGTAGCTACAACACAAATTGTCCACTGCTACAGTCTCAGTCCCTGACTGAAACACATCCTATCAAACTGGTTTCATAGTTTGCTATCCTCATGAATATAACTCATTTTAAATCACACTGATAAAAACCACCACCTCTACATCCTTACATAGTTCAAGCAAGTCTACCACTTCATCATTAAAAATCCACCTAGTGGTTAGAGCGTTGGGCCAGTAACTGAAAGGTTGCTGGATCGAATCACCGAGCTGAAAAGGTACACATCTGTCGTTCTGCCCCTGAACAAGGTTGGTAGGCTGTCATTGTAAACAAGAATTTGTTCTTAACTGACTTGCCTAGTTAAATAAAAAAATTACAAAATTATAAACATCTCTCCCAAGCCCAGGTGTGCCCGTGGACTTACCTGGTCAGAGGTGTAGGCTGCTGATGCTGTCTGAGCTGATAGACTGTCACTCTGGATATCTGTCTTTGAGTCAGTCAAAGGACTGTCTTCTTGTCAAAGTGCAGAAGAGTTCCACAGTGAGTCACAATACAGATACCGGTTAGTCAGAAGCTCAAGTCCCAAGCTCCTCTGGTGGTGGATGAGTCTATGTAGGCTTTACCTCAGTGGTCCTCTCTGGTTGGCTGTCGCAGTCGTCAGGTTGTAACAGATGAAGGTGGCCCTCAGGTCATGAGGCAGTGATGTGTCAAAGAGAGGGTCATTTGGATGCCTGGAGCCGTGTCTCAAACACTTTCAGGTGGTCGAAGCTCTGTCTAATGCTCTGACAGTTGTGAGGGAGTCCTCAGCTGGCTTGATTGGTTGAGTGTAAGGCGAGGTTATTGGTCATTGCCGGCCAGCCTTATCTGTCATAAAGTTCTCACAATACTGACAAATTCATGCCAGAGGAGGGTGTGTGCCCAAGCAAGCGTGCGCATAGGAATACTTGCTTCAATGTGACTTCAAGTCACATTTATAAGGTGCCATTTTACCCTATGTAAACAGTATGAATAATGTAGTTCTGCCTAGCCACAGGTGAATGAGCAACTCTGGGATGACATCTGTAGCTTCCCTCCCCTCTTAAGAAGAGTGGCAGTTAACTCTTTGCTGTCAGCCATGCCTTCTCATAGTGAAAGGAGGAGTTTTCTAAAAGTGTTCCCTTCAGTATTTGTTATAATCTATACAATGTTTGTGATTTGTGAATAAGAAAACATTCCATTGGCCTGAGGGGATTTTTCAAAGAATTCTCATCACTTAAAAATGGGCATAATGAATCAGGCTGCATTGTCTTAATAAGAGGCAGGTAACAACAAATTTGTCTACCAAATGAGCAATTACAATATGCAGTGATTTTTGACATGCTTTCTACTTTTTGCCATTTTAGGTGAAGTTGAGAAAAAAATTAAGAAAGTCACAAACTCTCTACATATACCGTATATTTCTCTCCTTTAAAGATTTTGGAGTATAAAGCCAATAGAGCATGGGTGTCAAACTCATTCCACGGGGGTCGAATGTCTGCAGGTTTTTGTTTTTTCCTTTCAATTAAGACCTAGACAGCCAGGTGAGGGGAGTCTTTACTAATTAGTGACCTTAATTCATCAATCAAGTACAAGGGTGGAGCGAAAAACCACAGACACTCGGCTCTTCACGGAATGATTTTGACACGTGCTATAGAGTGTGCTTTGTTTTTTTTTTCAAAATAACCGTCCTTACCAGCACAAATTACCATAGTAATTTACACCACATAAATATTTGTCTTTTTCCTGGATATAGTGTTACTCAGCCTATTCAACGGTGCCATATCAGATGTGATGAGGCAGCAGGAGGCGAGCCATGATCTGCAAGAGAACATAACCACACCTGGAGGTTCTTTGGATCCCTACAGTGTTATCGTATTCATACAGTATGTCTGTATATCACTGTTTGCACAGAAAAAGCAGCTTACAAACTACATCTCAGACACACCCGTGAAAACACACACTCACACCCACACACGCCAGAGGAGGCTGGTGGGAGTAACTATAGGATTACGGGCTTATTGTGATGGAATGGAATAAATGGAATGGTATCAAACACATCAAACATATGGAAACCATGTTTGTTTAACCCTAACCCCTTCACTTTTTCAAAATGTTGTTACATTACTGTTACGTTCGTCGTTAGATGAATGAGACCAAAGCGCAGCGTGGAAAGTGTTCATGATTTTTAATACTGAACTCCGACAAAACAACAAAATACAAAACCGAACGAAAGTTCTGCAAGGCTAGACAGCAACTATGCATAAACAAGGTCCCACAATCTAAGGTGGGAAAAAGGGCTGCCTAAGTATGATCCCCAATCAGAGACAATGATAGACAGCTGCCTCTGATTGGGAACCATACCCGGCCAACAAAGAAATAGAAAAACTAGAATGCCCACCCAAGTCACACCCCAACCTAACCAAATAGAGAAATAAAAAGGCTCTCTTAGGTCAGGGCGTGACAATTACAGCCTTATTCTAAAATGTATTTTTTTCCTAGTCAATCTACACACAGTACCTCATAATTATGAAGCAAAAACTGTTTTTGATTTTTATTCTAGCAAATGTATTCAAAATAAAAACTGAAATATCACATTTACATAGGGGCAAGAAAAAGAATGTGAAACCTTTGGAATTACCTAGATTTCTGCATAAATTGGTCATCAAATTTGATCCGATCTTCAACAGACAAACATAGTGTGCTTAAACTAATAACACACAAACTACTGTAATTTTCTTGCCTATATTGAATACGTAATTTAAATATACACAGTGTAGGTTAGAAAAAGTATGTGAACTCCTAGGCTAATGACTTCTCCAAAAGCTAATTAGAGTCAGGAATCAGCTAACCTGGAGTCCAATCAATGAGATGAGATGGGGATGTTGGTTAGAGCTGCCTTGCCCCATCAAAAACACTCACAAAATTTGAGTTTGCTATTCACAAGAAGCATTGCCTAATGTGAACCATGCCTTGAACAAAAGAGATCTCAGAAGACCAAAGATTAAGAATTGTTGACTTGCATAAAGCTGGAAAGGGTTACAAAAGTATCTCTAAAAGCCTTATTGTTCATCAGTCCACGGTAAGACAAATTGTTTATAATTGTAGAAAGTTCTGCACTGTTGCTACTCTGCCTCGGAGTGGCCGTCCTGCACAGATGACTGCAAGAGCACAGCGCAGAATGCTCAATGTGTCACGACTTCCGCCGCAGTCGGTCCCTCTCCTTGTTCGGGTGGTGTTAAGCGGTCGACGTCACCGACCTTCTAGCCATTATTGATCCATTTTTCATTTTCCATTGGTTTTGTCTTGTCTTCCTACACACCTGGTTCCAATCCCATTCATAACATGTTGGGTATTTAACCCTCTGTTTCCCCCTCATGTTCTTGGCAGAGATTGTTTGTTGTATGTAGGTGTGTTATTTGTTCTGGTGTGCGACGGGTTTTGCACCCTATTATGTAACTTTTGTGTACTTTGGTTGTCGGAGGTTTTTTGAATGTTTAGCTCCGTTTTTACCAAGTTCATTCTCCTGCACCTGACTTCCCTGCCACCAGCACGCACCGCATTACACAATGAGGTTAAGAAGAATCCTAGAATGTCAGCTAAAGACTTACAGAAATCTCTGGAACATGCTAACATCTCTGTTGGCGAGTCTACGACACGTAAAACACTAAGCAAGAATGGTGTTCATGGGAGGACACCACGGAAGAAGCCACTGCTGTCCAAAAAACATTGCTGCACATCTGAAGTTTGCAAAAGTGCACCTGGATGTTCCACAGCGCTACTGGCAAAATATTCTGTGGACAGATTAAACTACAGTTGAGTTATTTGGAAGGAACACATAACACAATGTGAGGAGAAATAAATGCACAGCACACCAGCATTAAAACCTCAACCCAACTGTAAAGTATGGTGGAGGGAGCATCATGGTTTGGGGCTGCTTTGCTGCCTCAGGGCCTGGACAGCTTGCTATGATCGACGGAATAATGAATTCCCAAGTTTATCAAGACATTTTGCAGGAGAATGTAAGACTATCTGTCTGCCAATTTAAGCTCAATAGAAGTTGGGTGATGCAACAGGATAATGACCCAAAACACAGAAGTAAATCAACAACAGAATGGCTTCAACAGAAGAAAATACACCTTCTGGAGTGGCCCAGTCAGAGTCCTGACCTCAACCCAATTGAGATGCTGTAGCATGACCTCAAGAGATCAGTTCACACCGGACATTCCAAGAATATTGCTGAACTGAAACAGTTTTGTAAAGAGGAATGGTTCAAAATTCCTCCTGACCGTTGTGCAGGTCTGATCTGCAACTACAGAAAACGTTTGGTTGAGGTTATTGCTGCCAAAGGACGGTCAGCCAGTTATTAAATCCAAGGGTTCACATACTTTTCCCACCCTGCATTGTGGATGTTTACACGGTGTGTTAAATAAAGACATGAAAACGTATAATTGTTTGTGTGTTATTAGTTTAAGCAGACTGTGTTTGTCTCTTGTTGTAACTTAGATGAAGATATCAATTGTATGCAGAAATCCAGGTATTTCCAAAGGGTTCACATACTTTTTCTTGCCAATGTAAGTATTCAGACCCTTTACTCAGTACTTTGTTGAAGCACCATTGGTAGCGAATACAGCATCGTGTCTTCTTGGGTATGACTCTACAAGCTTGGCACACCTGTATTTGGGGAGTTTCTCCCATTCTTCTCTGCAGATCCTCTCAAGCTCTGTCAGGTTGGATGGGGAGTGTCACCCCACCACTATTTTCAGGTCTCTCCAGAGATGTTCGATCGGGTTCAAGTCCAGGTTCTGGCTGGGCCACTCAAGGACATTCAGACTTGTCCCGAAGTCACTCATGCGTTGTCTTGGCTGTGTGCTTAGGGTCATTGTCCTGTTTGAAGGTGAACCTTGGCCCCAGTCTGAGGTCCTGAGTGTTCTTGAGCAGGTTTTCATCAAGGATCTCTCTGTACTTTGCTCCGTTCATCTATCCCTCGATCCTGACTAGTCTCCCAGTCCCTGCCACTGAAAAACATCCCCACAGCATGATGCTGCCACCACCATGCTTCACTGTAGGGATGGTATTGACCAGTTGATGAGCGGTGTATGGTTTCCTCCAGACGTGACCAGTGGTGTAAAGTACTTAAGTAAAAATACTTTTAAGTACTACTTAAGTTGTTTTTGGGGTATATGTACTTTACTATTTATATTTTTGCCAACTTTCAATTTTCTATGTTCCTAAAGAAAATAATGTACTTTTTACTCCATACATTTTCCCTGACACCCAAAAGTACTCGTTACGTATTGAATGCTTTGCAGGCCAGGAAAATGGTCCAATTCATACACTTGTCAACAGAACATACTTGGTCATCCTTACTGTCACTGATCTGGCGGACACACTAAACACAAAATGTATTGTTTGTAAATTATGTCTTAGTGTTGGAGTGTGCCCCTGGCTATCCGTCAATAAAAAATAAAACATATAAATATGCCGTCTGGTTTGCTTAATATAAGGATTTTGAAATGGTTTATACTTTTCTTTTGATACTTAAGTACATTTTAGCAATTCCATTTACTTTTGATACTGAAGTATATTTAAAATCAAATACTTTTAGACTTTTACTCAAGTAATATTTTACTGGGTGACTATCACTTTTACTTGAGTCATTTTCTATTAAGATATCTTTACTTTTACTCAAGTATGACAATTGAGTACTTTTTCCACAACTGGACGTGATGCTTGGCATTCAGGCCAAAGAGTTTAATCTTGGTTTTATCAGACCAGAGAATCTTGTTTCTCGTGGTCTGAGAGTTCTTCAGGTGCCTTTTGGCAAACTCCAAGTGGGCTGTCATGTGCCTTTTACCGAGGAGTGGCTTTCGTTTGGCCACTCTACCATAAAGGCCTATTTGGTGGAGTGCTGCAGAGATGGTTGTCCTTCTGGAAGGTTCGCCCATCTCCACAGAGGAACTCTGGAGCTCTGTCAGAGTGACCATTGGGTTCTTGGTCACCTCCCTGACCAAGGCCCTTCTTCCCCGATTGCTCAGTTTGGCCGGGCGACCAGCTCTAGGAAGTAGGAAGAGTCTTACTGGTTCCAAACTTCTTCCATTTAAGAATGATTGAGGCCACTGTTCTTGGGTACCTTCAATGCGGCAGAAATGTTTTGGCACTGTTCCCCAGATCTGTGCCTCAACACAATCCTGTCTCGGAGCTCCACGGACAATTATTTTGACCTCAAAGCTTGTTTTTTTTCATCTGACTTGCACAGTCAACTGTGGGACCTTATAAAGACAGGTGTGTGCCTTTCCAAATCATGTCCAATCAATTTAATTTACCACAGCTGGACTCTAATCAAGTTGTAGAACATCTCAAGGATGATCAATGGAAATAGGATGCACCTGAGCTCAATTTCAAGTCTCATAGCAAAGGGTCTGAATACTTATGTAAATAAGGTATTTCTGTTTGTGTTTTGTCATTATGGGGTGTTGTGTGTAATCAATTTAGAATAAGTCTGTAACGTAACAAAATGTGAAAAAAACAAAGGAGTCTGAATACTTTCCGAATGCGCCCTATTCAGATAAAATAAATTAAATTCCAGCCATTACAATGAGCTTTTCCTCCTATAGCTCCTCCTACCAGCCTCCCCTGGCACACACAAACACTGTCTGATAATTGACTGGGATTGGGCCCTGGACTTGAGGTTAGAGAGACTGACCAGAAATATTGCTGGTTCAAGCCCCGAGCAAGGTGATAAATAAAAATGAGAAGCTGGCTTTTGCTAAACATACATGAGGTGTTTAAGGTGTTTAACAATGTTTATTCTCTTCAACCTGAGGCAAAGACATTACAAAACACATTGATTAACATTGTGATAGTAGGACTAGCACAACAGAACATTAAAGCAAAGCAGTTTTCTGCCAGAAACCAACTCACAAGGTATAGATCCAGGTATTCTCTAAATGTGTTTAAAACCCACTTTCTTGATATACTCAAACTGGGTTTGTGGCATCCAAGATAATTAATTTGACCATTTTCTATTGTCTGATGTGGTCACTAGCCAAACTATGTTTTCTCATGACAACAGTTTGCGGTGAAGTTGAGGATCTGCAACTTTCTGATGAACTGCTGTTAAAAGTGATGTCGCCAGGATAACATGACATTAGGAAATGCAGACTTCCAAAGGGAAGTTTAAGATGCAAATTCACCTCTTTCCCAATCTGTAAATCTTTCTGGAACTTCTACCAATCTTCCATCTACCACAATCATGCCATTCAAATCTACTTGGAAAGTTGTCATGAGTTGAAACTGTCATAGTACCAGGGTATGTTTTTATTTGGAAAGGGGGGCAACTTTAGGTCAAACTATTTTGAAGGGATACAGAGATGACAAGCACGCGCTTTAGAATTGTTTGAGCAGTCTGGCGAGGTTGAGAACTAACTAACCAGTCAGGGTTAGGGGTAAGTTACAGCCAGTGTTCTTGATTAACATACATGCTCAGAGCCAGGGGACAAAGGTATAACACAAGAGGCTAAAGCTTAGCCCACAGAATCACAATGACAAATTAATTGAGGGACTTGTGTGTTCAATCAGGCTATGTGTGAGAGCTGTACTGAAAAGACGGAGACATTTATGAAATGTTGAAAGATCTGTCACAGAAAAGGCGATATCTTTCATTTAAATGTTCAGAGAAATTGTGTAACAGCAATATTGAGAGAGAGCACAAATATTTGCTTAAACAAAAGAGCAATGTTTGTGCAGTGCTGTTGAAATATTCTAAAAGAGCTACCATGTGCCAACACAGTTGGATGAATCATCGGAGTAAGTTAATAGACATATCTAACATCTCAGTGTTGGTTTGATGCCAATGACAGATTATGCCCCTTGCCTATAGCAATTAAAATATTAAAAAACCTGTTATTGAATTTGCCGATGCACAGTTTCAATGGGCTCCACCCTGAAACATATACTTTATTTTTGTAATATATTTTCATTGAAGAGTTGAAAGTGCAGAAGAGTGACCCTGTTACACTAACTAGGTAAATCAACATTGTTTCTACGTCATTTCAACAACAACAAAAATCTATGTGATGATGTTCAATCAATGTGGGAAAATGATTGGATTTGCAAAAAGTCATCAATGTAAGGGAATTTAGTATTTTTAGTCATTAACTTGCTTCATAAATTTGAAGAGCACATGCAATTGATCTAAGATATTACCAAATGCCTTCAGGGGAAAACTGTAACATAGGCAGATTAGCTATGACAGGAGGTGTGGTTCTGGACAATGACACTGCTGTCACATTGACAAAGTACAGTCAATCATCCCTGGGTGCAAATGAGTTTTCTGCCGTTTGTTGCTCAACTGCCCCAATGCAATGAAGTAAATAGTAAATATTTGAAAAATGCAATCATGCAAGCCAGGTTTTCAAAGTCAATCACTGGTTGCAGATGGAAGGTGCAGAAGAGTAACACTGTTACACTGACTGAATCAACGTTGTTTCTAAGTCATTTCAACAACAAATATATGTAATGACGTTTAATCAACGTGGGAAAATGATTGGATTTGCAAAAAGTAAACAATGTCAGGGAATTTTGTCAAAATTTAACGGAAATCAAAACTAACCGTTGAACTGGGTGGGTAACCTCTTCCATCCACTCAACCTCTGATCCAACCTACTATTTCATATTATCATAGTAAGTAACTCATCTTGTCTTCAAACGTATTTTCACTGTCATTATCACGCTCTGCTATAGCCTTCTCCCCTGCTGTCTCAGGTGGATGAGCTCTAAGATATTTACATAATGCTCAAGGTCGCCAACATTCAAATGAGCAGCGTTCCCTGAGGCTGTATGCTCAGCAGATAAACAGAAACTAGTGAACTGTAGCATTTTGGCAAGTTAGCCCCGCAGACCTAATGATTGTAACCAAAAACCTCTTTAAACTGAAAAAGCACTTTGGTTGAAACACCCACCCACCCTGTCCATCAATTATGCCCTGGGGGTTTGACACAGCATACTGTATGTGGAAGCTATCCCCCTTTTCTTCAGTCAGAGCTCTACACTATCCATTCCTTATACCTATGCAGTTTTACCTTACAATAAGGACGTTTATATCCTGGTCTAATTGGACATGTATTGGCTATTCATAAGATTGGCTGACTTTTCAGTCAAATTTGACCATGCCAAAAACATGTAGATCAATTGCTACCTGAGATTCAATCACCCACAAGGTGACTGATGGCTGGGATTAATTTATGAATGAGGCTCTGTTACATTTGGTGCAGGGAAAATAATCCATTATCGTGGAGTGGGAACCTAAACAAAAACCAGTGACCGTCGTCATAACCTGAGTTTAGGACATTTGATTTGGACACCTTATTGACATTAGTAGAGGAAAATGTACAGTTGATGAATGCAAGTTATTCATTCTCAAGTTGCTTGGTAAATATTACAGGCATCCATTTCCACTACCTATACACAGTAAATAAATGTTTTTTTGTCCTTATGCGTCTTTAGTGCATGATTAAAGCTAATCAGTTGAAGAAATTAATCTGGAGAGAAATGTATTACTGTAACAATACTCAAGGCAAGATAAATTAACATTCCAGTTCTTTTAAAAATCATAAAACTGAATATTAACTCTAAAATAAAATACATTTACATTTAAGTCATTTAGCAGACGCTCTTATCCAGAGCGACTTACAAATTGGATAAAAACATTTACTGAGTCTATATATCTAAAGTACGTGCAAAATAAAGACCACGGAGAAATGCCCAGCATTTTGTTTTCAGTGATAATTTAATCATACAAACGTTCGTTCAAACATACAGGAAAAATGCTTTCATATCTTTGCTGACTCTGTCTCATAATTGTTCTGCTGTAGAATTCCAAAAGTCATCCATTCACCATTCTAACCCCTGAAAACTTCACAGAAAAAAAATCTATCATACCCCCTCAAAAAAAGCAATGTATCACTCAATATGTGACATCCGACTGTAAACAAAAAACATACCAATGTGGGGTGTGTCATAAACGGTACCCTATATAGTAAGGAAACTATAAAGGGAATAGGGGGCAATTTGAGACACAACCAAGGAGATTAATGGGCAGTGTATACCTGTTACGACGAGGAGAAACATTTGTCATTAACTTGCTTCATAAATTTGAAGAGCACATGCAATTGATCTAAGATATTACCAAATGCCTTCAGGGGAAAACTGTAACATAGGCAGATTAGCTATGACAGGAGGTGTGGTTCTGGACAATGACACTGCTGTCACATTGACAAAGTACAGTCAATCATCCCTGGGTGCAAATGAGCTTGCTGCCGTTTGTTGCCCAACTGCCCCAATGCAATGAAGTAAATAGTAGATATTTTAAAAATGTAATCTTGCAAGCCAGGTTTTCAAAGTCAATCACTGGTTGCAGATGGAAAGATAACAAAACCGAGGAGGACCACACATGTAGCCTACCAGGCATGTAGTGTTCCAGGCATGAAACTGAAGCATAAAGACAACTGGCATCATAAGGAGCAATAGTAAAATAACTCACGTTTGGGCTGGAGGCCAAACTACTCAGTGCATAGAGATTAGCCAGTTAGTGCAAGTAATTTAAAACATTCTTTAAAATATAGTCTTTAGAGGGACTAACAAAATGAAGGCCTGTATATTTGAATAAATGGTTGAGTTTAACATTGTCTGAACAAGAGGACACTGTAATTGTAATTTCAGAATTTTCTCTCAAGAATAGATTCATTTTCCTGGGCTTTGGAATAAATAATAATGAACAAAAAGAGTTAGAAAATCTGAAACCCTTAAATGAAGCTGTGTCTTCAAGGCAAATGTATAAGATCTTTGGGCAGATAAAACAAAAATGCTTCAAAACAACATAGCTCTACATTCAGCAAATACATTCAACTCAAAATGACCAAACCAAGAAATGACACTGCTTTGCAACATGTGAACTTTTGCAATCTCACAGAACAAAATGATGAAGCCCTATTAAAACAAATTGAACCTACAGTGTGGTGATATAATCTACTTTCCAAGTATTGATCCTGACATGGAGGGTCCTTTGAGTAAATGTTAGTTAATGTTTCTTTTTTTCACCAATTGGTAAGTGAGAAACTGCAATTTTGATAAAGACCTCCCTCCAGTGGATGGATATACTATAGCTCAACTTCAGAGTAACAGAACCAACCAACAATCAAAAGTGAAGCTGCAGCAAATGGGATTTGCATGTGAATAAGCTGTTCTTCCTTTGTTGTTACCAGAAAAACATCCAAAACAATACATTCTTATCAGGCTGCTAAATTTGCTGAATTATTCTCCTGTCCCTAAAAAGTATACACTGTGAAATTAGGATTTTAAAAAGTATGAAAAGAGAGATTACTTTTTTTTTTTAAGTCAGTTTAGGAACTAGAGGATCAGTACGCAAAATAAATGGCTTTTCCTCCCTAGTCTGTCTCTTTCAGGTTGCATAAACCAAGCAAACACACATACCCACTCACATGCACACTCCGACGCAAACACACACTCCTCCTTTCATCACTGTAGTCTCAACAGCATTCAGACATGACAACTAAATAACTAAAAATAAAGACCAGAAAAAAAAACTTGTATCTCATCTCTTTAAAAAAAGATTTGTAGCACTCATTTTTAACTTAACATTCACACATGCATACACTGGATGTGGGATCTTGTTGGTTGAGTCGTATGCTGGGAGAACAGAGCAGCTTTGTCTTCTGGTTTCCGTTTGTGTTGCGTAAAGTGGAGGGGGAACTTTGCATAAGTGTTTGTATGAATCTCAGGATACTCTACCAGCCACAAGTAAAGCCTCCTCCCACAATAGATGTTGTGGATCCAGGAACACAGTGCTGCCTGAATGTGACGATGTTTCCCATGTTTTAAGACTGCCCAAAAGGATAGGGTTCGTGAATACCCTGTGGGTAAAAGATAAAGAAAAATTTTGTGGATATAGATTTTTTTTATAAGTACAAAGTTGTGATTGTACTGATGAGCTATGGTATAATTGAACAATGAAGGGTATCCCTAAAAGGTTTGCAGTTGCTTCACATAGGCGGCCTTACCTGACTGTAAGTCACTAGGTTGCTTTGGAGCCCGTTTGTTGCTATATTCACAGAGTTGTGTGACAGTCCATTTTGCTCTTGCTGCATTCGGTCCGGGCCACCCTCCCAGACGTCCGCGGGGTCCTTGAGGCCGCTATCGTCACGGTGACTGTTATCGTGGGCACCGGCGTGTTTCTGTGGCGAGGCGAAGGGGTTGTAGTCTCCCTCCACGTTGCGGGCAGGCTGGGTGTTGAACTCGGCCTGGAAGGAGGACATCTGCTGCGTCACGCCAAGGAGGCCTCCCACCTCCACGCTGACAATTACCCAGATCACATCTACAGTGGGGAGAGACATTAACACTCCACATTTTTCATTGGTAGAATTGGTGCGCTGAACGTTAAAGCAGCAGAAAATAAGATTTAGATACAGCCTATATGAATTCTACCTCATTTTAAAGCACATATTATGCCCTATAAACTAATATGTAACACTGTAAAGACATTAGTTTATTATAAAAGCTCAAATGTTGATACAAATCCCTGTTATTATTACAAAGTCATTTGTGGAATATTAGGTTTCTGTGCCCCCAAATGTTTGGATATACTGGTAATGTTAGCTAGCTAGCCAATTAGGCAGCATGACTGAACAAAGTGTAAACAAATGATTTATGGTTTATGAATGTAAAATGCATTCCCGGATAATAGGAAGATAAAAAATGTTGCGCCTGTAATATGGGTCAGATCTTTTGACCTCGGGTACGTTTGTTAAATCACTTTTGTCATCTACTCCGATTACAGAGCACTGTCGGTTAAGTGTGCCTGAGTGCAGAATAACTGATTAATTTACGAACCGCAACACACGTTAAATATGACAGGTGTCAGTAAACGTCGGCAAAAATGTTTTCAAATAAATTGCTGCCAGCAGCAGTCACAGTAACTAAAGCTCTAGACAACATGAAAACAGTCTAACCAGCTCTGCTATGGCAAGTAAATTGGTCAGAGTGGGGTGATCTCTCATTTGTGTCTGGAAGTAGATTCCAAGCTAGCCAACTTTAGCCAGTTAGATTTGGCCATTGACTGCCGTTGTGAGGTCAGAATGCTCGGATCAACCCTACTCATCGGCCAGTGTCCAGTGTGCGCTCTGAATGCTCAGAGAACGAAATGCTCTGAATTTACAAACGAACAATCTGAATACACTCCACGTACGAACGGCACAGAGTGCACTCTGACACACTGGAGGCCATCAGCAAGCCGTTTTCACTATAGTAATGTTGCAACCAGGATGCTTTTTGTCTAGGGCACTCGGAAACAACAGTACAGCGAAGCCTTATCATTATCAACAATTATTATCTGGGAGATTTTTTTCCTAGTTGCACAGTGCTCCCAAAATTTATCCTGGTCGCACAGCAAAATATTTTGTCACACTTCAGAGCCCTAATTAGACCTTGAATATATTCAAGTGATGTAAACGCTAACTTTGGTGAATTCAACATTAGACTGCGGTAACTAACACTTTACATTAAAGTATACTTTATAAAGGATGTATAAAAGTTTTAAACGATAAATTAATTTACAGATTATTATAATTGTTTAAATTGTGAACAACAGTTGTGTGCTTATCATTAAGCTGGTTGCCAAATGAAGTTTCTCACCCCCATAGAAGAGTCCGGTGGCTGTGCACATCCTCCACTGGCCCTGGTACATGCCAGGGGAAAGGGGGCTGCGCATCTGTACGCTGACATCAGCCATCTCCTGGGGGTTTAATGAGCGCACCATCACCATGTTCACATGACCAAACTGGTCCCCTCCAACATACTTCAGACATACCCCAGGGGGCCAAGACTCTGCTCCTGCAAGAGACAAATAAACAAAACATGCATGATGAAATTAATAAACAATAACCTCAATTGCCAGCTCCAGTGACTACCAGTAGCTTGTTTGGGATGCTGTTTACTACTAGGATGGAACTTCAAAGCCTGAAAGCTAACAGTAAGGCCTTGTCAACACTGTTGTCAACACTGTCTATGACTGAGTGCAGCTCCTAAAGGTTTTTTTCATTACAACCAACCTGTGTTCTGTATCCTCCACGTCTTAGTGAAGGGCGTGTCAGGGGGCACAGACTCCCCCTCCCCGATCGTCACATCCCCAACAAAAGACATGCATGGTGCATTGATGTTGGGGCTTTCAAAGTCATAGTAGGCTCCGATGGCTGCTTGTAAGTTCCTATAAGAGACGTAACAATTTAGGGAAAGGAATGAATATCAGTTAGTAGAATACAACAATCCCCAGAGGTTAAAAAGAGGGGGAAACTAGAAGCAAAAATCAATATCATATTTTTACCAAAAGGCCTGCTTATTGAACTGGCCAAAAACAGAATGCATGGAGAAAATGTATGGATGACCTATGCTCCTTATGAAATAAATTGGTTTAAGTCAAGTCAGTATGTCAAATATGAATCTCAGCAGTGAAACTTGTATTGCCTCTTGGATCCCTCCCGTGACACACGGATATAATGACAGGGGGCCAAGCCTACTTAAGCCACCACCCCTAAAGGCCTTTACTAACAAACTGGTCAACAGGAATTAAACCAAATATTATAAATATTTCTGAAATTCTCTGACATAAGAGGGTTTTCAAACATTCCTTCCTCATACAATTTGGCCAGATGTCCGAGTGGACATTGACCTTTTGAATTATGCATGTTTGTCAGAGCAACACTACAGAAATCTGAATGTGCAGCAACAAACCTACTGTCATAATATAGCTGTGTGTGCAGCGGTTCTAATTTTAGACAGCTCATTCTGGAAGTGCAATTACTAACTAATTACATTAAAAAACTAATTGTGACACGTTTCCACTGCAGAACACAGTTGTGTGGGGGCAAAGTTTCCACCAGTAACATTGTTGCCCATGAAACTTGATTTGCACCAAGTTGTTACATAACACAGGCTGCAGCATGTTCCCTGACCTAAAGGAGGGTCTTGGAACCTTGTCGTGAGGCAGGCCGTGCTATCAGAGATCCTTGGAATGTCCCTACTCCATTGAAGTTTACATTTACAATTGTTAAGTGTAGTGTTTAGGGTAGGTACGTCCCAAATATCCCGTATAGCACTAGCGATCTTGTAATGACTGGGCACTTTCATGTGGTAAGAAATTCATAGCTGAAAAAGAAAAGCAGAATGGACAAACGAACCTCGTTGGTTGAAGCCTTCTGTTGTAGTTAGTTAGCTAGCTATGATTACTCTAGATAATTATACTAGGCTCAGTTAATTCAAGACATTATAATTAGTCTGACCAAAACACAACTGAACACTGGAAAATAAAGATATGTAATTGACACGTTCCCCTGTATAAAATGATAGAAAATAGACCCAGATTTGATCAATGATTTTTCAACCAAGGAAGGACTATCCTGGCTGTAGCTAATTAGCTAGCATGCAATCCAAATGTCAACCCAATTTAATTACATTTCCCAATTAAGAATATACACGACAATATAGTTTTGTCTCGTTAAATTGTAAATAAAAAAGAAAGTCACAAATAAACCGTGTTGGCTGACTATCCGTCATGCAACTAACAAAATCCTAGTATTAGCAATCACAGAGAGGCCACAATTCCCCGAACTCACCAATTGGTCATGTCCAAGAAGAAGGCGCATCCAGCGGGGTTCAGTTGAAACCCAAGCATTCTCTGAAACTCGGCTATGAGTATGTCCTTATCGGTAGTGCCCATGCAGCTAAATTTTTGCATTAACTCCGGGTCCAGGTCCAAATCCATGCCCTCCATCGTGGATTTCCCTGGACAGAGACAGGGTTCCTTTCCTAATTTAGTCCGAGGCCTCAACCTGTCATAACAAACTCAACAACAACCCAAATGCGCATGTCATTGACAATTATGTGACGACGTCAACCCATGGCCTGTTCAAGATGGTCGATGTAGCAAGATAATCTCCAACAAAAACATCTGAGTATGTATCAGACTGTCCGCGATTTATTTTAGTACACATAATAGATTATTTAATATGTACATCGCTTTAATATCAAACAACATGTGGTGAACACATACACCTTGTATTTTGTAATCGAATCCACGCAGCGCCTAGCTCAGGCCGACCTTCTTGAACTAGGCCACAGTTGGCGTTCATAAATCCACCATGGAGTGCGCTCTGGGCCGTTCGTAAATTTAGAGCGTTGTCAGATTGTTTGTTCGTAAATTCAGATCGTGTCGCTCTCAGGGCGAGCGTTCTGACCTCACAAAGCAGTCAAGCTATCTAGTTTGCGAGATACAATACTTTCTAACACGTGGGTGCGTTCGTAAATTCACCCTGGCTATTTATTCCGATTTCAAATCTGAGTGTGCTAGAGCGCAGAATAACTGATGAATTTACTAACATGCAACACCCGTTGAATATGACCGGTGTTAGTAAACAACGGCAAAAAAAGTAATTCAACTGTTCAACTATTGTCTTTCACTCTTTAAGTCAACTACTCACCACATTTTAAGCACTGCAGTGCAAGCTAGCTGTAGTTTATGCTTTCAATACTAGATTAATTCTCTGATCCTTTGATTGGGTGGACAACATGTCAGTTCACGCTGCAAGAGCTCTGATCAAATCAAATGTATTTATATAGCCCTTCTTACATCAGCTGATATATCAAAGTACTGTACAGAAACCCAGCCTAAAACCCCAAACACCAAGCAATGCAGGTGTAGAAGCACGGTGGCTCGGAAAAACTCCCCAGAAAGGCCAAAACCTAGGAAGAAACCTAGAGAAGAACCAGGCTATGAGGGGTGGCCAGTCGTCTTCTGGCTGTGCCGGGTGGAGATTATAACAGAACATGGCCAAGATGTTCAAATGTTCATAAATGACCAGCATGGTCAAATAATAATAATCACAGTAGTTGTCGAGGGTGCAACAAGTCAGCCTCTCAGGAGTAAATGTCATTTGGCTTTTCATAGGCAATCATTGAGAGTATCTCTACCGCTCCTGCTGTCTCTAGAGAGTTGAAAACAGCAGGTCTGGGACAGGTAGCACTTCCGGTGAACAGGTCAGGGTTCCATTGCCGCAGGTAGAACAGTTGAAACTGGAGCAGCAGAACAGCCAGGTGGACTTGGGACAGCAATGAGTCATCAGGCCACGTAGTCCTGAGGCATGGTCATAGGGCTCAGGTCCTCTGAGAGAGAGAGAGAAAGAAAGAGAGAATTAGAGCGAGCATACATAAATTGACACAGGACACCGGATAAGACAGGAGAAATACTCCAGATATAACAGACTGACCCGAGCCCCCCGACACATAAACTACTGCAGCATAAATACTAGAGGCTGAGACAGGAGGGGTCAGGAGACACTGTGGCCCCATCCGATGATACCCCCGGACAGGGCCAAACAGGCAGGATATAACCCCACCCACTTTGCCAAAGCACAGCCCCCACTCCACTAGAGGGAAAACTTCAACCACCAACTTACCATCCTGAGACCAGGCCGAGTATAGCCCACAAAGATCTCCGCCACGGCACAACTCAAGGGGGGTCACCAACCCAGACAAGAAGACCACGTCAGCGACTCAACCCACTCAAGTAACGCACCCCTCCTAGGGACGGCATGGAAGAGCACCAGTAAGCCAATGACTCAGCCCCTGTAATAGAGTTAGAGGCAAAGAATCCCAGTGGAGAGAGGGGAACTGGCCAGGCAGAGACAGCAAGGGTGGTCCGTTGCTCCAGAGGCTATCCGTTCACCTTTACACTCCTGGGTCAGACTACACTCAATCATATGACCCACTGAAGAGATGAGTCTTCAGTAAAGACTTAAAGGTTGAGACCGAGTCTGCGTCTCTTGCATGGGTAGGCAGACCATTCCATAAAAATGGAGCTCTATTGGAGAAAGCCCTGCCTCCAGCTGTTTGCTTAGAAATTCTAGGGACAATTAGGAGGCCTGCGTCTTGTGACCGTAGCGTACGTGTAGGTATGTACGGCAGGACCAAATTCGGAAAGATAGGTAGGAGCTAGCCAATGTAATGCTTTGTAGGTTAGCAGTAAAACCTTGAAATCAGCCCGTGCCTTAACAGGAAGCCGTGTAGGAAGGCTAGCACTGGAGTAATATGATCAAATTGTTTGGTTCTAGTCAAGATTCTAGCAGCCGTGTTTAGCACTATCTGCAGTTTATTTAGTGCTTTATCCGGGTAGCCGGAAAGTATAGCATTGCAGTAGACTAACCTAGAAGTGACAAAAGCATGGATTAATTTTTCTGCAACATTTTTTGACAGAAAGTATCTGATTTTTGCAATGTTACGTAGATCGAAAAAAGCTCTTGCAACAGTCTTGATATGTTCGTCAAAATAGAGATCAGAGTCCAGAGTAACGCCGAGGTCCTTCAGTTTTATTTGAGACGACAGTACAACCATCAAGATGAATTGTCAGATTCAACAGAAGATCTCTTTGTTTCTCGGGACCTAGAACAAGCATCTCTGTTTTGTCCGAGTTTAAAAGTAGAACATTTGCAGCCATCCACTTCCTTATGTCTGAAACACAGGCTTCCAGGGAGGACAATTTTAGGGCTTCACCATGTTTCATCGAAATGTACAGCTGTGTCATCCGCATAGCAGTGAAAGTGAACATTATGTTTCCGAATGACATCACCAAGAGGTAAAATATATAGGGACAACAATAGTGGTCCTAAAACGGAACCTTGAGGAACACCAACATTTACAGTTGATTTGTCAGAGGACAAACCATCCACAGAGACAAACTGATAATCAATTTGTCAGAGCTAATGGTGGGAGGCTTCGGCGTCTCAGACCCCGTAACGGGAGGAGTAGAGTCCAGAGAAGACTCAGCCTCTGATTCTGACTCGCTGCTGAATTGGGAGAAACGGTTGAAAGTTTCTGTTGGCTGAATGAGCGACACCGGTGGAGCATTCCTACAGCATTTCCTTCCAGTTGTCCGGCTGCGGGAACTGTGTGAGGGGATTTATACTACTATCTGTACTTACTGGTGGCACAGACGGTGTTTCATACTTTCCTACACTTAAATTACCCTTGCCTAACGATTGCGTCTGAAGCTGGGCTTGTAGCACAGCTATACTCGCCGGAAGGCGATCGTTCTCCTGTATATTATGAGTACAGCGACTGCATTAGAAGGCATCATGTTAATGTTACTACTTAGCTTTGGCTGGTGGAGGTCCTGACGAACCACGTCCAGATACTGCGTCCGGAGTGAAAAAGTTGAATGAAAAACGTTGAGCGAGGGAAAACAAGTCTCCAATTCAAACCACAGGTTTTCAATCTGCAAAGGTAGGACAGAAGCCAGCTGTCCTCTAGCTACACTATGACACTACCCTACATAGTGCTGTTAAGGCTACTGGAGACCTTCATTGCAAAACAGGGTGTTTAAAAAAATTATTTGGTGACGTGAATATATTTAGTAAAGGTTTATTTTCATGAAATTCCCTGAGGAGGATAGTATTCCCCTTCCTCCTCTGAGAGCCTGCAATGGTCCCCATTTAGACTTGGTCATTGTACTTGCCCTATCAGAGCTGGTTTTACGGTTTTCATGTTGTCTTGAGGGTTAATGATTAACTGTGTAACTGGCACCAATTTATTTCTGTTTTTTTTTGCTGATGTTTACTGACACGTGTCATAACAACAGGATTCAAGGTCGTTCGTAAATACATCAATTATTTTGCGCTCTGGTACCCTCACACCAGAGTCCTCTGAAATTGGGAAGATTGCCAGAGTGAATTTACGAACGCACCCGCGTATATTGTAGATGTGCTAAGATTATTAGATTTCAGAATTTTTTGCACTGGAAAGGGAATTATTAGAAATGCACGCAGCCTTCACAAGATAATTCAAAATGGCCAATACAGTAATGTATAAAACGTTGATGATTCAGTCAGTGCCCTGCTGGTATAGTTTGTATTATTTGCAACACCTGTAGTGGGGGTGGTGGCGCTGCAGTTATTATGAGGACTCATTATGGCGCACCTCTTTCCTTGAAAAGAGTCGTCGTCGTTTAGTTAGGCTTCCGGTAAAGGGAGGTTTTTAACATATTTCAGTGCATGTTAGCAAGGCTGCTCAAAATGCCGAAGTAAGTATTTATATTTTGTCTCCCTGTAGAGTATTTATTCTCTTTTGAAGGTATTTGACCTTAATGAAGACTGAACATGTAGATCTAATTTAACGAATCGAAGTTATAGTACATTATTAAACCGGCATCAGACATTTCAGCTACCTTTTGTTTGGGTCGTCACTAGTTACCACAGCCTCAAAGTCATAAACCCCGCCTATTTCTACAATTTCACGTTTTCAAATTGTCACGTGCAGAATTACGGTGAAATGTGTTTTTTTTCAAGCTCAAAACCCAACAATTCAGTAACCAATAACAATGTAATACTACAAATATAAGTAGATAAAAAAAACTGAAATAAGAACTCGAGAAAGTATTTATACTATTATATACAGGGTCAGACTTACCATATTTACAATGTTCAGGGATACAGGAGTGATCTCTTCTTACAATTTGACCTTAAACACATCCATAACCACACTGCTAACCTTATGCCTAACCTTAAGACTAAAAATAATGTTTTTGTTTTCACGATTTGACCATCTAGCCAATTTTTGACTTTGGCTGTGTTATCTCTGTTGGCTGGGAAGAAAGTGTTAACCATCATTCATATCTTGTCTGTTTTGTTCCCAGTGATTGAGTTCTATTATGGGGAGCTAATACATTTATTCAGACTTTTCTGCCCAGCTGCATATGTTTTTATACTGTCTGGTTCTGCCTACACAAATTAATCTACCATTCAATATGTCTGTTTATCATCCAGGTTTTATTGTGATTACTGTGATACCTACCTTACTCATGACTCGGTAAGTCTGCATAACATTGCTAGTGGAAGTGTTTCCTGATTGCATGTGGTTGATTCTGTCATTAAGCTGAATGTGATTTTTTTTTTCTTCTCTTCTATCGCCCTGTTATGTATAAGGAATGTTGGTCAACATTGATGAATGTTCTGTGTTTGGCAGCCCTCTGTGAGGAAAACGCACTGCAGTGGCCGCAAACACAAAGAAAATGTAAAAGACTACTACCAGAAATGGATGGAAGAACAAGCGCAGAGCCTCATTGACAAAACAAGTGAGTAACACACAAAAAAAGACTGACCTGTCTTTTACCTTGATGTGTTAAGTCAATACTGTCCTAGGTGAACGGGGCCTGAAGGCTAATATGTCAGGAGCTCTAACTTTGTCATTGTTTCTCTTAGCCGCTGCCTTCCAACAAGGGAAGATGCCCCCAACACCATTCCCAGGAGCCCCACCTCCAGGGGGTGCCATGATCCCTCCACCAAACCTCAGTAAGTGCATCAGTGTCATGTAAAAAGAACAAAAATATAACACAACATGTAAAGTGTTGGTTTCATGAGCTGAAATAAAAGATCCCAGAAATATTCCACATGCACAAAAAGCTCTGAAATTGTGCACATTTGTTTACATCCCTGTTAATAAGCATTTCTCCTTTGCCGAGCTAACCCATCCACCTGACAGGTGTGGCATATCAGGAGGCTGATTAAACAGCATGGTCATTACACAGGTGCACCTTGTGCTGGGGACAATAAAAGGCCTCTCTAAAATGTGCTGTTTTGTCATACAACACAATGCTACAATGTCTCAAGTTGAGGGAGCATGCAATTGGCATGCTGACTCCAAGAATGTCTACCAGAGATATTTCCAGAGAATTTAAATATTCATTTCTCTACCATAAGTTGCCTCCGCCGTTTCAGAGAATTTGGCAGTATGTCCTACCGGCCTTGCAACTGCAGACCACGTGTAACCACGCTAACCCAGCACCTCCACATCTGGCTTCTTCACCTGTGGAATTGTCTGAAGGGGGGGGTGCTGTGGATTATTTCTGTCTGTAATGAAGCCCTTCTCATGGGGGGAAACTAAATTTGATTGGCAGGGCCTGGCTACAGAATGGGGGAGCCACATTTATTTCAATTGACTGATTTCTTTATGGACTGTAACTCAGTAAAATCTCTGAAATTGTTGTATGTTGCACATTTTTTTTCAGTTCACATTTGTTAGGATGCAAAGATCACATCCAAGAGCAACCAAAAGTATTTTCTTGGAAAGCAAATCTTACAGCCAATTTACTTTATATAAGAATATTTTGCTGCTAATGGTCTGAGTTTCCTGGTGGTTATTGTCGTTCATGTGTCACCAATAGATGGCCCCCCACGTCCAGGGATGCTACCAACACCCCAGATGGGTGGTCCTCCAATGATGCCCATGATGGGTGGAATGGGACCACCTCCACCTGGAATGATGGGTGGTCCAGGTAGGATAACCTCAACTCTTATTTCTGTGGTATACATGCTCTTCAGTTGTTTGAGTCTACGTATGCTTCAGTTTGCCAATATTGTTGAGGAAACATACCACTATCTAAATACTATAATCTGAACAAATAAATGATTGAAACTACCTGTAAATGCTTTCTTTCCTACATTCTCAGGTATGCGACCTCCAATGGGTGGCCGAATGCAGATGATGCCTGGACATCACATGATGCGACCTCCCGGTCACCCAATGATGATGCGGCCAATGATGGCACGGCCAGACCGATAAACTCTCCCGACTCCCTCAAACACACCATGGGTTTGTTCCACATGATCAGTAAATCTTATTTTCTCACTTATAAAATCGGTTTGATTAGGGAAATCGATTGTTGAATAAGGTGGTCTCAAATATAAAATGTTTGTCTCTGACAAGTGCCACAGTTTCTCACATATAGCTAGTTCATCGTATAATTATTGGTAACTTAGCGTCAAACTTCTTCTAAGTAGATTTCAAGATGAGGCGCATTACTGATCCTGTGGAACAAACCTTTTGGCAAATCCCTCCACTCTACAACTGTTTCTTGGACTTCACTTTACATAATACTGTGTTGGTTATCTTGCCTTTGCTGTACCATCCATTTTCCCTGGATGGATTTCATTTTTATTATTCTATAGATTTTATAATGTTCCCTCTGCTTATTCCCATTTCCCTGCTCATTGTTATTTTGGTGTCTTGGCAAGTGCCAAAGACAACGGGAAGTTATGAAAATGTTGTTGAATGTGTTTTATCATTCACCTAGAGGTGTATTATAAGGTCTCCCGTTTTATTTTGTTGGCAGGACCAGTCAGATGAGTCAGCAGCAGTTTCTTTTTTACAATTTTATGAGCTTTGAATTTGTTGTATTACGGTCTATTAAACGAAAAGCAAAGTTCTCTGTGGTCGTTAATGTTTTAATCTCTGAACAACACCGTTGTCATTTTTATACCTAGCTCTTTATAAATTCAGCAGGGGGCGCTAGAATGTAATATTTTTGACCCAGGCACCTAAACCCAAGGCAGCATGTTTTTGCTCGCTATGTCTTATGGGAAAAATACTTTTAGACAAATGACTGTGCAATCGTAATGAATGAGAGAAGGCAGCCAGCTGGGCATTTCACTGAAGATAAGAGGGCGTGGAATGTGAAGAGATGCAAATAAGCTAGCTACAAATAAACAATTCAGCTAGCGATCTTATTCTCCCAATACCGCTATGGCAGGAATAATAAAAAAACAAATATTGAAACATTTGTCCAGGTAAGGAAATATTGCTTGCTAGCTCGGCTAACGTTAACCATCTTGATTTGACTGGCTAGCTACGTGGACTAACTAGGTATTTCAACCAGAGATGGCCAAATAACTATTCATTATTTGTAACAGCCAACGGTGTATTTTGTGCTTTATACGTCTGCTGGCAAACTCGCTAGCGAGTAGTGCAAGTCAGATTGATGCATGCCAACAGACGTTTTAGCTATTGGAAGAAGAGATACGAGAGATTCTTAATGTCAGTTACCTTGCATAATTAATATTCCTGACTGTAAAGAAATGAAACCAGTATTGTATAATGTACAGTATAATGGTACCATTTCTCCGGAGTATGACTAAATAAGAGTATGAATGGAACCCATGTTATGTTTACCTTCAAGTGCTCTGCTTGGAACATAACACTGTCAGTCAATTAATAGACGCTGCTTTTATGTAGACTTTTCAGGACCTGACAGCAGTACAGGTACAATCTAAGCTCCTGAACGGGGTTTAAACAATTGTCAAACCTCTGACATCCTTGCTAAGCAATTGAATAAGTGGAAATACTCCTTTAGAGAGAAATTAAGCTCAGGTGATTTCAGGACTATTACTACACTAATATTCCTTGTTTGAGTCAGAAAATAGTATCGGAATCAGACTGGGTCCTTGTAGTTGGTCACACCACACTGGGTGCTTGTGAGGACACATGCCGACTGGGTGTCATTCCAAGTTGGTGCTGAATGGCTGCCAGCCCTTCATCCAGTGTAATTTGTCATCACTTATTACAGTGGTTAGACTAACTTGGCTCTACATCGCACAAGGATTTCATCATGTAATAGAATTAACATCAATCAGTAGGGGCTGGGATATCCCAGGGACCCCACAATACAATATTATCGCGATTCTTAGGTGTCGATACCCCGTACCAAAAAAAAAAACAGGCTTCTGGCAAACCTCTGGCCAGTTTTCTGCAAGCCCATATTTTCTCATGCAAATTAGTTTTGTGGCAAATTTGCGGCGACGTGAACTTCTGGCTAACAATTCTGGGGAAATTGTGGCGAACATACTGTTTGCTGCAAACCCAGTCCGAATATGGAAAATAGATCCGTTTTTTTGGTTACTGTGTGTTACATTTCAATTATATCTACACAGGGGTTCAACTTTGGTTTTAGAAGTGTGGGTGGACAATTATTATAATACAGTTTTTTAAAATCCAATCAGAGCTGACAGCTTGGAGGCGTCCGCATGGTCCAAAAGCACACCATTGTCTCGTTTTGTATCACATGTATCACACAATGTTGTATCTACACAGGGGTGCAACTTTGGTTTTAGAAGTGTGGAGGGACAATTATTATAATACCGTTTTTTAAATCCAGCCTAGCCGACCGCTTGGAGGCGTCTGCATGGTCCTAAAGCACACCGTTCCTCGTTTTGTATCACATTCCGATGATAAAACTGGGGGGGACACACGTCCCCAGTGAAAGTTGTGCCCCTGTATCTATATAAACCAAATCACAACTTTAAATGAACTTGCTTCTCACAGAGAACTAAACATACTAAATATACTAAACAATATGTATTCAATGTCTTAACAGAAGTAAATCCAATACCGCTTGAAATCAGAATGCTAATGAAGAAAAGAGCAGACTGGATATTTCCCAAATAAATTGTTTATTTAATATTTGTATGGAGCTACAACATTTACATGAGAGATGTGGCTGACCGCCTCGATTTGGTCTTATGTAGCACAATTTGAAATTGTTTTTTTACATTGGATGAAGGTAGAGACAGAGCTAGAAAATTGTATATCATACACTGTAGTTGAGGAACAATGGGAAAGTAATTATGCTTTGTAAGTTGATAAACTTGAAACCTCACTTTTGAGAAAATGGCCCTTGAATGTTTTGGTACACCTACTGGAGAGCTCTTTGTCTACACTCATTCAGCATCGTTCACACACTCTTAAGCCTTAATCCCACCTAGGGTTGCACATTTTGGGGAATATTCAGAGGTGAAAACTTTCTGTTGGAATTAACAGGAATATATGGGAATTTACCGGAAATATATGTGCCGACAAAGATGGCCGCCTCGCTTCGTATTCCTAGGAAACTGTGCAGTATTTAGTTTTTTACGTGTTATTTCTTACATTGTTACCCCAGGTAATCTTAGGTTTTATTACATACAGTTGGGAGGAACTATTGGATATAAGAGCAACGTCAACTCACCAACATTACGACCAGGAATACGACTTTCCCAAAGCGGACCCTCTGTTTTGCCCACCACCCAGGACAATGGATCGGATCCCAGCCGGTGACCCAAAACAACGACGCCGTAGACGGGGCAGATGGAGTGGTCTTCTGGTCAGGCTCCGTAGACGGGCACATCGCGCACCGCTCCCGAGCATACTACTCGCCAATGTCCAGTCTCTTGACAACAAGGTTAGCCTTCCAGAGAGACATCAGAGACTGTAACGTTCTTTGTTTCACGGAAACATGGCTCACTCGAGACACGCTATCGGAGTCGGTACAGCCAGCTGGTTTCTTCACGCATCGCGCCGACAGAAACAAGCATCTTTCTGGTAAGAAGAAGGGTGGGGGTGTATGCCTTACGATTAACGAGATGTGGTGTGATCATAACAACATACAGGAACTCAAGTCCTTCTGTTCACCTGACTTAGAAATCCTCACAATCAAATGCCGACCGCATTATCTACCTTGAGAATTTTCTTCGATTATAATCACAGCCACATATATCCCCCCCAAGCAGAAACATCGATGGCCCTGAAAGAACTTAATTTGACTTTATGTAAACTGAAAATCACATATCCTGAGGCTGCATTTATTGTAGCTGGGGATTTTAATAAGGCTAATCTGAAAACAAGGCTCCCTAAATTCTATCAGCATATCGATTGTGCAACCAGGGCTGGCAAAACCCTAGATCATTGTTATTCTAACTTCCGCGACGTATATAAGGCCGTCCCCCGCCCTCCTTTCGGAAAAGCTGACCACGACTCCATTTTGTTGCTCCCTGCCTATAGACAGAAACTAAAACAAACAGGAAGCTCCCGCACTCAGGTCTGTTAAACGCTGGTCCGACCAATCGGATTCCACGCTTCATGATTGCTTCGATCACCTGGACTGGGATATGTTCCGCATTGCGGCGAACAACAATATTGATGTATACGCTGATTCGGTGAGCGGATTTATTAGCAAGTGCATCGGCGACGTCGTACCCACAGCGTCTATTAAATTGTGGATTGATGGCAGCATTCGCGTGAAACTGAAAGCCCAAACCCCTGCTTTTAATCAGGGCAAGGTGACCGGAAACATGACCGAATACAAACAGTGTAGCTATTCCCTCCACAAGGAAATCAAACAAGCTAGGCGTCAGTATAAAGACAAAGTAGAGTCGCAATTCAACGGCTCAGACACGAGAGGTATGTGGCAGGGTCTTGCAGTCAATCACGGACTATAAAAGGAAAACCAGCCCCGTCGCGGATCAGGATGTCTGGCTCCCAGACAGACTAAACAACTTCTTTGCTCGCTTTGAGGACACTACAGTGCCACTGACACGGCCCGCTACCAAAACCTGAGGGCTCTCCTTCAATGCAGCCGACGTGAGCAAAACATTTAAACGTGTCAACCCTCGCAAGGCTGCAGGCCCAGACGGCATCCCCAGCAGTATCCCCAGAGTATGCGCAGACCAGCTGGCTGATGTGTTTACGGACATATTCAATATATCCTTATCCCAGTCTGCTGTCCCCACATGCTTCAAGAGGGCCACCATTGTTCCTGTTCGCAAAGAAAGCTAAGGTAACTGAGCTAAATGACTACCTCCCCGTAGCACTCACTTCCGTCATCATGAAGTGCTTTGAGAGACTAGTCAAGGACCATATCACCTCCACCCTACCTGACACCCTAGACCCACTCCAATTTGCTTACCGCCCCAACCGGTCCACAGATGACGCAATCACACTGCACACTGCCCTAACCCATCTGGACAAGAGGAATACCTATGTGAGAATGCTGTTCATTGACTACAGCTCAGCATTCAACACCACAGTACCCTCCAAACTCATCATTAAGCTTGAAACCCTGGGTCTCGACCCTGGGTCTCGACCCCGCCCTGTGCAACTGGGTCTTAAACTTCCTGACGGGCCGCCCCCAGGTGGTGAGGGTAGGTAACATCAACTCCAACCTGCTGATCCTCAACACTGGGGCCCCACAAGGGTGCATTCTCAGCCCTCTCCTGTACTCCCTGTTCAGCCACGACTGCGTGGCCATGCACGCCTCCAACTCAATCATCAAGTTTGCAGACGACACTACAGTGGTAGGCTTGATTACCAACAACGACGAGCCGGCCTACAGGGCGGAAGTGAGGGCCCTCTGAGTGTGGTGTCAGGAAAATAACCTCACACTCAATGTCAACAAAACAAAGGAGATGATCGTGGACTTCAGGAAACAGCAGAGGGAGCACCCCCCTATCCACATCGACGGGACAGTAGCAGAGAGGGTAGAAAGTTTCAAGTTCATCGGCGTACACATCACGGAAAAACTGAAATGGTCCACCCACACAGACAGCAACGTGAAGAAGGCGCAGCAGCGCCTCTTCAACCTCAGGAGGCTGAAGAAATTCGCCTTGTTACCAAAAACACTCATAAACCTTGACAGATGCGCAATCGAGAGCATCCGGTCTGGCTGTATCACTGCCTGGTACGGCAACTGCTCCGCCCATAACCATAAGGCTTTCCAGAGGGTAGTGAGGTCTGCACAACGCATCACCGGGGCAAACTACCCGCCCTCCAGGACACCTACAACACCCGATGTCACAGGAAGGCCGAAAAGATCATCAAGGACAACAACCACCCGAGTCAATACCTGTTCACCCCGCTATCATCCATAAGGCAAGGTCAGTACAAGTGCATCAAAGCAGGGGTCTGAGAGACTGAAAAACAGATTCTATCTCAAGGCCATCAGACTGTTAAACAGCCATCACTAACATTGAGTGGCTGCTGCCAACAATCAGTGCCTTGCGAAAGTATTCGGCCCCCTTGAACTTTGCGACCATTTGCCACATTTCAGGCTTCAAACATAAAGATATAAAACTGTATTTTTTTGTGAAGAATCAACAACAAGTGGGACACAATCATGAAGTGGAACGACATTTATTGGATATTTCAAACTTTTTTTAACAAATCAAAAACTGAAAAATTGGGCGTGCAAAATTATTCAGCCCCCTTAAGTTAATACTTTGTAGCGCCACCTTTTGCTGCGATGACAGCTGTAAGTCGCTTGGGGTATGTCTCTATCAGTTTTGCACATCGAGAGACTGAAATTTTTTCCCATTCCTCCTTACAAAACAGCTCGAGCTCAGTGAGGTTGGATGGAGAGCATTTGTGAACAGCAGTTTTCAGTTCTTTCCACAGATTCTCGATTGGATTCAGGTCTGGACTTTGACTTGGCCATTCTAACACCTGGATATGTTTATTTTTGAACCATTCCATTGTAGATTTTGCTTTATGTTTTGGATCATTGTCTTGTTGGAAGACAAATCTCCGTCCCAGTCTCAGGTCTTTTGCAGACTCCATCAGGTTTTCTTCCAGAATGGTCCTGTATTTGGCTCCATCCATCTTCCCATCAATTTTAACCATCTTCCCTGTCCCTGCTGAAGAAAAGCAGGCCCAAACCATGATGCTGCCACCACCATGTTTGACAGTGGGTATGGTGTGTTCAGGGTGATGAGCTGTGTTGCTTTTACGCCAAACATAACGTTTTGCATTGTTGCCAAAAAGTTCAATTTTGGTTTCATCTGACCAGAGCACCTTCTTCCACATGTTTGGTGTGTCTCCCAGGTGGCTTGTGGCAAACTTTAAACAACACTTTTTATGGATATCTTTAAGAAATGGCTTTCTTCTTGCCACTCTTCCATAAAGGCCAGATTTGTGCAATATACGACTGATTGTTGTCCTATGGACAGAGTCTCCCACCTCAGCTGTAGATCTCTGCAGTTCATCCAGAGTGATCATGGGCCTCTTGGCTGCATCTCTGATCAGTCTTCTCCTTGTATGAGCTGAAAGTTTAGAGGGACGGCCAGGTCTTGGTAGATTTGCAGTGGTCTGATACTCCTTCCATTTCAATATTATCGCTTGCACAGTGCTCCTTGGGATGTTTAAAGCTTGGGAAATCTTTTTGTATCCAAATCTGGCTTTAAACTTCTTCACAACAGTATCTCGGACCTGCCTGGTGTGTTCCTTGTTCTTCATGATGCTCTCTGCACTTTTAACGGACCTCTGAGACTATCACAGTGCAGGTGCATTTATACGGAGACTTGATTACACACAGGTGGATTGTATTTATCATCATTAGTCATTTAGGTCAACATTGGATCATTCAGAGATCCTCACTGAACTTCTGGAGAGGGTTTGCTGCACTGAAAGTAAAGGGCTGAATAATTTTGCACGCCCAATTTTTCAGTTTTTGATTTGTTAAAAAAGTTTGAAATATCCAATAAATGTCTTTCCACTTCATGATTGTATCCCACTTGTTGTTGATTCTTCACAAAAAAATACAGTTTTATATCTTTATGTTTGAAGCCTGAAATGTGGCAAAAGGTCGCAAAGTTCAAGGGGGCTGAATACTTTCTCAAGGCACTGTACTGACTCAACTCCAGCCACTTTTATAATGGAAAAATTGGATGTAATAAATGTATCACTAGCCACTTTAAACAATGCCACTTCATTTAATGTTTACATACCCTACATTACTCATCTCATATGTATATACTGTACTCTATACCATCCATTTGCCTATGCCGTTCCATACAATCACTCATTCATATATTTTTTTTATGTACATATTCTTATTCATTCCTTTACACCTGTGTGTATAAGGTCATTGTTGTGAAATTGTTAGGTTAGATTACTCGTTGGATATTACTGCATTGTCGGAACTAGAAGCACAAGCATTTCGCTACACTCGTATTGACATCTGCAAACCATGTGTATGTGACAAATAAAATTTGATTTGATTTTGATTAATATTAATACCATTTAAATGTAGATGGTTTTTGCATTGGATATATTTACCATATCATATGGAGACAGAAACATAAACCTTTATCATAAGTAGACAAAATTGCAAAGGGTTAAAAAAACAATTAGTTCTGAATTGAACTTTAAATAAATGAGTTGACTCATCACATGGGATGATTTTACTAAACGACAAAAGAAAGGGAATATTGAATGATCCCCAATGATCCATCGCATCTCCCAAAAACGTTTTCAATATACATCTGTAAAATGATAGTCGAGAAACTAATGCTTTGGTTGTCTTCCTCTCAGGCTTCCATGTCTTCTCCCTAGACCTCCTCAATGTCTACCTCTTGAACATGAGGCCTCATCTGTACTGTCACTTTCCAACCTTGTTGAGGATGTTTCGTTGTCAGCCTCAAATTTGCCTGGATGGCCACCAATTTCTCAACCCTTGTATTGGTCAGCTTATTGTGTGCTTTGGTGTGAGTGTTCCCAAACAAGGACCAGTTCCAATCTGAGGCTGATGTTGGTGGGATTTGGAGGATGATGGAGGCAACAGGGGAAAGAGCCACAGAACCACAAAGTCCCTTCCACCAGGTGGCTGATGAGATATGTTGGCACGACTGCCATATTACAACTCCATCCCAAAGCCCTTGCTTGGAAGTGTACTTCACCAGACTACCAAGATCCTTGCCCTCATCCAGGCCAAGGTGGCGAGACACGGTAGTGATGACACCATAGGCCTTGTTGATCTTTGCACCAGACAGGATGCTCTTGCCAGCAAACTTGGGGTCCAACATGTACGTTGTGGCGTGTATGGGCTTCAAGCAGAAGTCTTCACGCGTTTGGATGTATTTCAGAACTTTCAGAACTTTCCTCTGCTTGGAACAACAGTAATGTGGGCAGGGCAGTATGGATTTCTTCTCTTACATCTGCAAGCAGTCTGAACATCAGACAGGATGGCATTGTCTCCCTCAATCCGTGCAATGGCTACTGCTATAGGTTTCAGGAGTTTCAGGCTGCTTACCACTCTCTCCCAAAATACATAATCAAGGAGGATCCTGGACTGTGATATGGACATTTCTTGGAGAGACTCCTTCCCCTCCAGGAGACTGTCAAACATGATGACAACACCACCCCAAATGGGTGTTGCTGGGCAGCTTCAATGTGGTGCTCTTATTCTTCTCACTTTGCTTGGTGAGGTAGATTGCTGCTATAACTTGATGACCCTTCACATACCTAACCATTTCCTTGGCTCTCTTGTAGAGTGTACCCATTGTTTTCAGTACCATGATGTCCTTGAGGATCAGATTCAATGCATGAGCAGCACAGCCAATGGGTGTGATGTGAGGGTAGGACTCCTACTTTAGACCAAGCAGCCTTCATGCTCGCAGCATTGTCTGTCACCAGTGCAAATACCTTCTGTGGTCCAAGGTCATTGATGACTGCCTTCAGCTCATCTGCAATGTAGAGACTGGTGTGTCTGTTGTCCCTTGTGTCTGTGCTCTTGTAGAATACTGGCTGAGGGGTGGAGATGATGTAGTTAATTATTCCTTGATCATGAACATTCGACCACCCATCAGAGATGATTGCAATACAGTCTGCTTTCTCTATGATTTGCTTGACCTTCACTTGAACTCTGTTGAACTCTGCATCCAGCAAATTAGTAGATAAAGCATGTCTTTGTTGGAGGGGTGTATGCTGGGCGAAGAACATTCAGAAATCTCTTTTAATACACATTGCCTGTGAGCATCAGAGGTGAACCAGTTGCATACACAGCTCAAGCAAAACATTCATCAGCATCTCTCTGACTAGGTTCTTCCATTGAGTAAAAAAACTTCTGATTCCAGGAGGACTTTGAGCTGTTGCTATCGATAAGATGTCTGATTCATCATTTTCACTTCGAATAGAAGTAAGAGGGACTTTTGTCAGAGGTTGATTGTTGTGACTGCAGAGGGAACTTTATGCACTTGGCCAAATGATTCTGCATCTTTGTTGCATTTTTCACATATGATTTGGCACAGAATTTGCAGATGTACACAGCTTTTCCTTCAACATTAGCTGCAGTGAAATGTCTCCACACATCAGAGTGCCCGTGGCATTTTCCTGTAAAGATATTTTTTTTGTAAAGAAAAACAAATACAATTCTATGTACAGATAAATATTTAAGCAGTTAAACAACTCCTTTGTAAGAGACATGTTTTAAAATGAAACATGTATGGAAACAGGTGAATTAACACTCAGTTAGCAGGCTCAAGCAAGCTAAAACCCACATGGTAGCAAAAACTAACTAGCAGGAATTGTTAACAAGTTAGAAATGATTTAAACACACTTTTCCTGGTTACATGAAAAAAAACACTTTGCTGTAGGCTACTATTTACTAGTTAAAAACTCTTTGGGATAGGGGGCAGTATTTTCACGTACGGATGAAAGGCGTGCCCAAAGTAAACTGCCTGCTACTCAGGCCCAGAAGCTAGGATATGCATATAATTGGTAGATTTGGATAGAAAACACACTAAAGTTTCAAAAACTGTTAAAATAATGTCTGTGAGTATAACAGAACCTATTGGGCAGGCAAAACCCGAGGACATACCATCCAGGAATTTGTTTTTTTCACTGTGTTTTCTATTGGTTTTCTAACTAGATGTATGAGGCACCTGGTTGCAGTTCCTCTGGCTTCCACTAGATTTCAACAGTCTTTCGAAATTGGTTGATGTTTTTCCTTTGAGAAATGAAGAAGTATGACTATTCAGAAAGAGTGTCAAGCCAATGATGAAACTGGCTCTCACGAGGACTGCAACAGGATTGGAAGACCCATAGTTATCTCTGCTGCAGATACGTTCATTAGAGTTACCAGCCTCAGAAATTGTAGCCCAAATAAATGCTTCACAGAGTTCAAGTAACAGACATATCTCAACATCAACTGTTGCTAATTTGATGGGTCATGTAATAATCCAGCCAAAGTGGAGTCTTTTGTTTAGACATGTAGTTAGCTAGGTAGGTAGCTAGGTAGCTAAACGATGAACCGATGTAACCCCAACTCGTACTACTACCAAACATTGTCAGTTGTAGTATGAATCTGCAGGTTGCTAAAGCTAACAAAATAGGTTCAATGTTAACTAGCTAACATTAGGCTATAACTAGCAATGCAGATACATTTCTGATTTGAATAATATTACTGCACAGATCATACATGTAATGTTAGCTCGTGAGCCAGCAAGCTAACGTTAGCTAGATAACTAAAAATACGCTTTAACTTGCAATAAATGACTTTGACAAAATTAGAAACTTAAATATGGAAAATGTAGCTAGACTCTTACATGAACGCTTCACGGCAGACTGGAACCATTTTTAACTCCGGTTCACACTGACCATAGCGTGTGCAGAATGTAGCCCATCACTTTTTCCTACTGATTTGTTGATAGCACCTTCTAAATTCAGGGCATCAATGTTGTTGAGAAAAGTAGCAAAAAAATGTTTTTTCTCGATGGCTAACGTTATATCTTTCAAAAACGGTGCGGTATAAAGGACTGTCAACACATACTGTGAACAGCTCATGTTATATACAGAAGCGAGCTACATGGCAGACCAATCCAAACTCCTCTCCCGGCATGTACAGCCCATACATTATCTTCGCCAATTATGGATAGTGGGAAGGTTCCTGTCTTTTTCCATGGCTAAACCAACTAGGCACGTAATTTAACAATTTTATTTGTATTTATGGATTAAATAACGAGTCACAAATGTGAACACTTTGGAGATGTTGATCTTGGGATGTTTTTAAAGGGGCATATACATAATTTACATGAGCCAAGTGATTACTGAGCAATATATTTCAACCAATGGACGTTTAAAAGATAAGATAATTGACAATAAATAATTAAAACAACAAAAACTAAATTGAACCCAGTTCAGAACAATTGCCTTTTTGAGTGGATGTTGGAGATATACTTGTTGAATGGATGCACTGAAATGATCCAAAAACAAAAACAGGATACTGAAACATTTTATATTTTGGCATCTTAAAAGGTAGACTCAGCGGCTAATTGGCGGGTGGGTTTGGCTTTTGAAAAACTGGGTCAGCTGTTATGTTGCTATGCTTCTCACTGAAACTGGCATTCTTTGTATGTTTCAGCAAGGAAATAAAGTTTCTGCCTTGTTAAAATGTGTGGCCACAGTATACACAATTTTTCTCCAGCCAAGCCCTCAACACAATTGATTCAAACTAATTAACTAATTATGATATTTAATCTAGACTGGGGACTTCAAAAGAAACGCAACATAAAATTGAGTTCTGCATAATATGGAAATTCATATTATTTTTCCAAAATGAATAATTGTTAACTGACATCTCAAAGACATGCATGAAGCCTTGACCTGGTGCACATTTCTCTGTCCTTAGTTTGATTAAAGGCCTCAATCTGTGTTTTTGCCTTGTAACTGATGGCTTCTAGAAAGAGAGAAGGAACAACCCATGATCAAGATGAGTAGCTACTAGTTTACAGCAATGAAAGATCGAATTGTTGCAAAGAATGGGCTACATTCATGAGAATAATACATGCATTTGCTTACCTTATCAAGCTTGAAGACGATTCACTCAAAAGTGTTATGAGTAAGTGCACTACAAACATCTTTCCAGGGTGTTGATGCATCCTCCTCCCAATACAACCTCTTTCAACACCATGGGTAGGGGAAGGGTATCCATCTGCAAAAGTGAAGTTTTGCTTTGATGTCAAGTCAGCTCATATTATTGCTACCATAGCTGTTGTGCTAGCTAATATGCTACTGAATGGTGACACTAGCATATTACATGCATATTGGTATTAAAAGACAGTAACGTATTCACCTAAAAATGTAAATGATTAGGGAAATCATTAGTTAGCTAGCTATTACAATAATTGTGCAATAATATAATAGCTAATATCATGTCTAATATCATGTCTAGATAAGCGCCAGTCAGTGACACAAACATATTGAAGCTGGTATCAACAAAATGTGTATCTCTCTATCCCATAAAACATTACATTGCTAACACTATTTTAAAATGTCCAGTGAGTGTTTAACTTATTACAACTTTGGTAGGTAGCTAGATAGATGGCTTGGTTTCCATTTTCCAACAAATCTTTCTAATCCCCTTGATTGGTGTTGGAACTTATGTGTTCCCCAGAAACGGCTTCTGGTAAACTGTTTGCCGCAAGTGGCAATAAATATTGTTGCCACAGATTCAAATAGAATCTTGAGAGAATTGTTTGCTAGAAAAAAGACTCTGGGTGAACTGTCTAGTGGCAATAAATATTATGGTTGCCAAAGGATTGCTGCTAATGGCAAACATTTACAAACTTTTGGCAACATTTTGTGGCACACTATTTAGTTTGCAGCAAGTTTGCCACAAACTTGTGGGAAGCTTGCCGCAACAAATACATTTTTGTACAGGACAATATGTATTGCAATTCTCACGATTTGATATGTATTGCGATTTGATAGTGTGATTTTTCATTACAATTAGATTTCAACATGTTGTTCACCATAAGGCTCCTGAGTGACGCAGCGGCTAAGGCACTGCATCTCAGTTTTAGAGTCATCACTACATATGGCATTGATTGGGAGTCCCATAGGGCGGTGCACAATTGGCCCAGCGTCGTCAAGGCTTGGGGAGGGTTTAGCTGGGGTAGGCTGGGGTATTTGTTGATGTCACTTGTCTAATTGTTTTCTCCCTGCCATACAGAGGAGCTGAAGCTGGGCATGCATCAGTATGATGATTTGGGTATCAGACTTTCTGTGTAAGATTAGATTGGGGCAGGGGTATTCAAGTTTCTTATCTACCTGATAGGCTGCATGCCACTTACTGAAGCCATTACGTAGTCACTTGTCTTTAAATGTAGTCTACAGCTGCACGCCTTTGAATTTTGAGTTGTGTAAACACGTTAAGCTTTTATTTGCAGCAATATCGGTTTGTGCCTAGGTCTCTGACTGTCCTCTGTTTTTTAATGCCTGGCAAATTGTTAATCACTGTCAGTAAGGGCAGGGTTTTTTGTGTTGAAATGTGATGAGCTCATTCAGCTGTATGGGGAAAAGGCTAAGACTGGAGAGTGTGGTGTTTTTGTTCTTAAGACATTGGCCTATTTCCAGTGTGTCAGTCTGACACATTTTGGCTTTGCTCTGTTTGTCCGTTGTGGTGACTGAATAAATGAGAAAGATTGCGTACTAGATGGGAGGAGGTGAATGAGCCAATTTGCAATGGCATTGAGAACATCTAGCCTCTGGATTGCATGCTGACAAATGTTACACTTAAACATCCTTACCTTCTCTCTCCGTTATGGGACAAAATAAATGAGGATAATTTAAGGGCATGGTCTATTCATTGCTACTGCTTTGGTGATTATAGGACATTGTATTCAGACTTTGGAGTAGCTTAGTGAGTTATTTAATCAAAGAAGCAACGTTGTTTTAGACTAGCTTATTTTTATGGGGAAATCTCTTCTGTTCTCTTTGAATGCTCTCTTTGGGAGTGCATTAGTATGACTCATTGCCTGCATTGGGCTATTGTTTGACTGTTTCCCTTACCCCTCCTTGCATACACATTTATAATAAAGGCTTGTCAGAAAACATACCTCTCTCGGAGTGTTACCACCTCACAAAGAGACTACTTTGTGTAATAGTTTGCGTGGCTGGCTGGTTCAGTCCTGTAAGTGTGAGGAAGATGCAGACGCCATGTTTGAGCTTGTCTTTGGTCACTCAGTCCCGTTATACCCACTCAGCAACTCCCCTGCCTCTGGCTTCAAAACTCCCCTTCACTCCAGTAGCGTTGTTGATGTGGCCCTGCTTTGTTGGTAGTGTTGGGAATTGCCAGGGACCTTACTATACAATATTATCATGATACAATATGTATTGCGATTCTCACGATTCTATACATATTGCGATTCAATTTTGCGATTTGATGTTCCAAACCAAGGTAACACGCACACCTTTAGCCAACATATCAAATTGTGTGGACAATATGTAATTTGGAGATTGTTTGCACATTGGGAAAATGTCGGCGAGACATTAGAATAAAATGTTGATGTCTGGCCAACGTATAAACGATGTAGAACTGCGGAATTTACAATGTTTAGATATTTAGATATTCTACATACATCTGCAAGATGTCTTGCCAATGAGCAACACTGTCTTAACGGCATCTTCCAGATTAGTATACTGTATACATTGTGCCAAAGTTGGGCAGACCTACAGTGCCTTACGAAAGTATTCGGCCCCCTTGAACTTTGCGACCTTTTGCCACATTTCAGGTTTCAAACATAAAGATATAAAACTGTATTTTTTTGTGAAGAATCTAAAGGCACGAACCACCACATTTAACCACGGCAAGGTGACTGGGATGTGTACAGTAGGGTTGGGCGATATGGACAAAATATATCATATTACAATTTTTTGAAGGTATTTTACGTTTTTGAATAATAAATGTTCTAAATATGCTTTCTGAGTATCTCATGACCCTAGGGTGGCAACACAAATTATAAGTGATTTCAATGGGGCTTTCTCCATTTATACTATTCAATCCAACTCTAACCAAAAATAATTTTCAGCATTTTCATAAATTTCTGCATTTCCTTCACTTTTATCATAATCTCCATACTGTGTCACGCAGCATGGTATGGGCAAAAAATCTAGGCGTAGTTAATTGGTGTTGGAATCATGGAAATATAATGATTATTCTAATTCTATAGTTGGAATATAGTGGGCAGCACCTTGAATACATTGTTTGACCTGACAACAAATGAATAAGCCAGTGAGGAATTATTGACAGGGTAGGAACCAAAGTGTTGATCAGCGTTTCCAGGTGACCCTAATTAGATGTTACATTTCATGTTTTCTTACTTCATGTAGCTAGCTAGTTAACCAACATATTCATGCTTTGCCTATTCCTCTCTGACAAGTTATCGGTGCACAAACATGCTTATAAAGGTCTATACCAGCACTGGTACCGGGCAGTATAAGCTAACTAGCTACGTTTGCTCTGACTCTCAGCTAACTAGCGATTAGCGGCTAACACAAAAGACAAACTATTAAAGAGTAGTGTTCAGACAATAAGATACACAAACTAATAGTGTAATTATAGAAGACCTGTGGAAAACAGCATGTCACCAACATTGTTGCATCATTTTGATCTTGGAGAGTGAATGGCAAGAAAGTGCTTGTAACTCTGGTTGTGAAACTGCTCTCTCCTTGAGTGACGGGGGAAAGGCTTGGTGTGGTTAGCGGCATGCAGAGGGAGAGACTACTCAAGTAGCAAACAAGTAAAATATATAAACAGACATTTTACATGACGGAGTTGCTTATCACATTTAACAAACCAAACAAATACAAATACCATTATAGAAGGTAAAGTAAAAACTCCAACCGGTCTGTGCATAAATACCGGTATATAGTAAAATACGGTATACAGCCCAGCCCTAGTGTACAAACCAGATATGACTTCCGTAAGGCCGTACGGCCGGGACAAAGTGGAGTCACAATTCAATGGCTCAGACACGACGTACAGTGCATTCAGAAGGTATTCAGACTCCTTGATGTTACAGCCTTATTCTAAAATTGATTAAATTATATTTTTTTCTCATCCATCTATGCACAATACCCCATAATGACCAAGGGAAAATAGGTTTTTAGAAATGTTCACAAATGTATTAAAAAATAAACTGAAATACCTTATTTACATAAGTATTCAGACCCTTTGCTATGAGACTCGAATTTGAGCTCAGGTGCATCCTGTTTCCATTGATCATCCTTGAGATGTTTCTACAACATGATCGGAGTCCACCTGTGGTAAATTCAATTGTGTATATAAGGTCCCATAGTTGACAGTGCATGTCAGAGCAAAAACCAAGCCACTATGCAGAAATCGCTCCGCCATTTCCTGGTTGATGAAGTTGTAATAGTTTGCCTAATTTCAGTTTACAGTTGAAGTCAGAAGTTTACATACACTGAGGTTGGAGTCATTAAAACTAGTTTTTCAACCACTCCACAAATTTCTTGTTAACAAACTATAGTTTTGGCAAGTCGGTTAGGACATCTACTTTGTTCGTGACACAAGTAATTTTCCCAACAATTGTTTACAGACATAATTCCAGTGGATCAGAAGTTTACATACACGAAGTTGACAGTGCCTTTAAATAGCTTGGGAAATTCCAGAAAATTATGTCATGGCTTTAGAAACTTCTGACAGGCTAATTGACATCATTTGAGTCATTTGGAGGTGTACCTGTGGATTTATTTCAAGGCCTACCTTGAAACTCAGTGTCTCTTTGCTTGACATCATGGGAAAATCTAAAGAAATCAGCCAAGACAAAAAATTGTAGACCTCCACAAGTCTGGTTCATCCTTGGGAGCAATTTCCAAATGCCTGAAGGTACCACGTTCATCTGTACAAACAATAGTATGCAAGTATAAACACCATGGGACCACGCAGCCGTCATACCGCTCAGGAAGGAGACGCTTTCTGTCTCCTAGAGATGAACGTACTTTGGTACGAAAAGTGCGAATCAATCCCAGAACAACAGCAAAGGACCTTGTGAAGATGCTGGAGGAAACAGATACAAAAGTATCTATATCCACGGTAAAACGAGTCCTATATCGACATAACCTGAAAGGCCGCTCAGCAAGGAAGAAGCCGCTGCTCCACAACGGCCATAAAAAAGCCAGACTAAGGTTTGCAACTGCACATGGGGACAAAGATCGTACTTTTTGGAGAAATGTCCTCTGTTCTGATGAAACAAAAATATAACTGTTTGGACATAAAGGCCATTGTTATGTTTGGAGGAAAAAGGGGGATGCTTGCAAGCCAAAGAACACTATCCCAACCGTGAAGCATGGGGGTGGTAGCATCATGTTCTGGGGCTGCTTTGCTGCAGGAGGGACTGGTGCACTTCACAAAATAGATGGCATCATGAGGAAGGAAAATGATGTGGCTGTATTGAAGCAACATCTCAAGACATCAGTCAGAAAGTTAAAGCTTGGTTGCAAATGGGTCTTCCAAATGGACAATGACACCAAGCATGCTTCCAAAGTTGTGGCAAAATGGCTTAAGGATAACAAAGTCAAATTTGTGGGCAGAACTGAAAAAGCGTGTGCGAGCAAGGCCTACAAACCTGACTCAGTTACACCAGCTCTGTCAGTAGGAATGGGCCAAAATTCACCCAATTTATTGTGGGAAGCTTGTGGAAGGCTACCTGAAACATTTGACCCAAGTTAAACAATGTAAAGGCAATGCTAACAAATAGTAATTGAGTGTATGTAAACTTCTGACCCACTGGGAATGTGATGAGAGAAATAAAAGCTGAAATAAATGATTTATGCCACCTCTGCATTTATTTCACATTCTTAAAATAAAGTGGTGATCTTAACTGACATAAGACAGGGAATTTGTACTAGGATTAAATGTCAGGTATTGTGAAAAACTGAGTTTAAATGTATTTGGCTAGGGTGTATGTAAACGTCCGACTTCAACTGTACTATATAGAATATGTGTGAAATTCATTTTTGATTTAGAATAGACCATTATCATGCAGCTGTATTGAAACAGGGGCAGCGGGAGAAAATACATGTCATCATTGCACTTAAGTAGTGAATGGAGGACGCTTTTCCACACGTGTTTTTTTAATGCCAGCCAGATAGTCTATACTGCTGTTGTAAGTACAGTGGGGAGAACAAGTATTTGATACACTGACTATTTTGCAGGTTTTCCTACTTACAAAGCATGTAGAGAGAGGTCTGTAATGTTTTATCATAGGTGCACTTCAATTGTGAGAGATGGAATCTAAAACAAAAATCCAGAAAATCACATTGTATGATTTTTAAGTAATTCATTTGCATTTTATTGCATGACATAAGTATTTGATACACCAGAAAAGCATAACTTAATATTTGGTACAGAAACCTTTGTTTGCATATACAGAGATCATACGTTTCATGTAGTTCTTGACCAGGTTTGCACACACTGCAGCAGGGATTTTGGCCCACTCCTCCATACAGACCTTCTCCAGATCCTTCAGGTTTCGGGGCTGTCGCTGGGCAATACGGACTTTCAGCTCCCTCCAAAGATTTTCTATTGGGTTCAGGTCTGGAGACTGGCTAGGCCACTCCAAGACCTTGAGATGCTTCTTACGGAGCCACTCCTTAGTTGCCCTGGCTGTGTGTTTCATGTCGTTGTCATGCTGTAAGACCCAGCCACGACCCATCTTCAATGCTCCTACTGAGGGAAGGAGGTTGTTGGCCAAGATCTCGCGATACATGGCCCCATCCATCCTCCCCTCAATATGGTGCAGTCGTCCTGTCCCCAGAAAAGCATCCCCAAAGAATGATGTTTCCACCTCCATGCTTCACAGTTGGGATGGTGTTCTTGGGGTTGTACTCATCCTTCTTCTTCCTCCAAACATGGTGAGCCAACACACTGACTCAACTCCAGCCACTTTAATAATGGGAATTGATGGGAAATGATGTAAAATATATCACTAGCCACTTTAAACAATGCTACTTAATATAATGTTTACATACCCTACATTATTAATCTCATATGTATACGTATATACTGTACTCTATATCATCTACTGCATCTTTATGTAATACATGTATCACTAGCCACTTTAAACTATGCCACTTTGTTTACATACTCATCTCATATGTATATACTGTACTCGATACCATCTACTGCATCTCTACTGCATCTTGCTTATGCCGCTCTGTAACATCACTCATTCATATATCTTTATGTACATATTCTTTATCCCTTTACACTTGTGTGTATAAGGTAGTAGTTTTGGAATTGTTAGTTAGATTACTTGTTGGTTATTACTGCATTGTCGAAACTAGAAGCACAAGCATTTCGCTACACTCGCATTAACATCTGCTAACCATGTGTATGTGACAAATAAATTTGATTTGATTTGAGTGGAGTTTAGACCAAAAAGCTCTATTTTTATCTCATCAGACCACATGACCTTCTCCCATTCCTCCTCTGGATCATCCAGACGGTCATTGGCATACTTCAGACGGGCCTGGACATGCGCTGGCTTGAGCAGGGGGACCATTAGAAAATGGAAGAAGTTCAAGATGACGGTCAAATCACCCTTGGTCTGGGGCTCCATGCAAGATCTCACCTCTTGGGGCATCAATGATCATGAGGAAGGTGAGGGATCAGCTCAGAACTACACGGCAGGACCTGGTCAATGACCTGTAGAGAGCTGGGACCACAGTCTCAAAAAAAACATTAGTAACACACTACGTGGTCATGGATTAAAATGACCACGTAGTGTGTTACTAATGTTTTTTTTGAGACTGTGGTCCCAGCTCTCTACAGGTCATTGACCAGGTCCTGCCGTGTAGTTCTGAGCTGATCCCTCACCTTCCTCATGATCATTGATGCCCCAAGAGGTGAGATCTTGCATGGAGCCCCAGACCAAGGGTGATTTGACCGTCATCTTGAACTTCTTCCATTTTCTAATAATTGCACCAACAGTTGTTGCCTTCTCATCAAGCTGCTTGCCTATTGTCCTGTAGCCCATCCCAGCCTTGTGCAGGTCTACAATTTCATCCCTGATGTCCTTACACAGCTCTCTGGTCTTGGCCATTGTGGAGAGGTTGGAGTCTGTTTGATTGAGTGTGTGGACAGGTGTCTTTTATACAGGTAACAAGTTCAAACAGGTGCAGTTAATACAAATAATGAGTGGAGAACAGGGGGGCTTCTTAACAAAAATAACAGGTCTGTGAGAGCCGCAATTCTTACTGGTTGGTAGGTGATCAAATACATATGTCATGCAATAAAATGCAAATTAATTACTTAAAAATCATACAATGTGGTTTTCTGGATTTTTGTTTTAGATTCCGTCTCACAGTTGAAGTGTACCTATGATAAAATTACAGTCGTCTACATGCTTTGTAAGTAGGAAATCCTGCAAAATCGGCAGTGTATCAAATACTTGTTCTCCCCACTGTATAAGCAATGTGCCTAATATTAGGGTTGAAAAATATTAAGTTGAGAAATAAATATAGTAGGCCTAGCCTATAGAAAGCTGATGGGATCTTTGTCTTTTTTTTGCGGCCATCACTCTGTTTTCTCCCGCAATTACATAACCTATAGAAATGTTGCGCAACCTGAGCTCTCTGTCTCTCATGTAGTAATTGATTAGATTTTCGATTACATTTGCATTGATGTCAGAGTGGTTAGAGGGACAATAGAGTGCTGAATACCAGGCAGTTAGCAAGTTTGGTAGGCTACTAATTACTAGCAGCAGCAGAGCTTGGAGAAGCCTAATTACCGTTGCTAAACGGTCACGTGGTATTTGACTGCCTTCATGACTCGTGACCACCAGTGGTGGTGATATGGTCACCGCAACAGTCTTTTTGTTCTGTATCTATGTTCTGTATCCCAGTTGTTCATTCTAAATATTCCATTGCCATATTGGCTGGCAATGTTCTTATCCCTTGCTTTCTAGCTAGCCAACTATGGCTAACTTACAGTCACATCAAACAGTGCAGCCAGAAAAACAGCAAAGTCGCTGCATTTGTTTAAGTTGTTTTCTGGAGACAATTATTTGGATACATCTATAACAATGAGCTAATGAAGTGCAATTTCGCCTGGCATAGAACATTTGCTCACTCGTCAGGACACTGTTGTTCAGAGGAGCTAGCCAACAACACATCTAACACACTCACTTCAAACAGAAGCTGGAAAGACTGCAAGCTAGAAGCGCTTAATTTCGTTTACCTTTTATATATTTTCATAAAAATGATGCCAGCTGATTCATGATTTCAACTGGTTGAGAAACGCTGCCTGCCTGTCTTGTTTCGTCCCGACACGTTCATTACTATGGGACAACTGGAGATTGAATTTGAATATTGAAACAATGTTGCAAATGTCAGAAACACAGACAGCAAGGTTTATACAAATCTCCGCTGTTGAAACTAAATGTTAGTCTAAAAGAAATGTGAGATAATGTCCAGATGCTTTTTATAGTGGAGATCAAGTTTATAACTTCCCTGCCTGGGCTGATGAGACAGTGGATTGCGCAGTTAGATGGAACAGAGTAAATAGGCATTTTAACATTATAGATTTAGCCGGTGGTAACCTGTGGAATAGACACCGACTGGAATGCAGTTTTAACCAATCAGCATTCAGGGTTAGATCCACCCGTTGTATAAATGTGTATATACTGTATTCTAGTCATGGCTTATTCTATATAACTACTGCTATACACAACTACTCTATTCATATACTGTCCATACTGCCTATGCACATCATTATGTATGTGTGTTTACTGTATATGTATATACAGTGCCTTCAGAAAGTATTCAGAGCTCTTGACTTTTTCCACATTTTGTTACATTACAGCCTTATTTTAAAATATAACGGTTAAGTAAAAAAATCCTCAGCAATCTACAAACAATACCCCATAATGACAAAGCGAAAACTGTTTTTTAGAAAATTTTGCAAATGTTTTACAAATAAAAAACATATACCTTATTTGAATTAGTACCATGATAGTCTGTGTGGTGTTCCAGACTACAGCCTATCAGGGTTAAATTTCATTTCAATTCTAGTCAATTCAGGAAGTACACTGAAATTCCAATTCTCCTCAGTGCTTTTTCATTGGGAAAAATGTGATTTTGGTTTACTTTCTGAATGTAGGTTACCGTAATTGAAATGGAATTGTGTCACGAACCTCGCCGAGGATGGTGCCTCTTCCTGTTCGGGCGGGGCTCGGCGGTCGTCGTCGCCGGCCTATTAGCTTCCATCGATTCCCTTTCCGTTTGTTTTTGGTTATTGGTTAATTGGGTACACCTGTTTTGTATTAGGGTTTGTTTGTATGTTATTTAAGGGCACTAGGCCCGCTGGGTATTTGTGCGGGCTTGTTTCTTGTTACTCTGTGTTGGATGGTGTTATTTTGTTCTTGTCGTTATTCGCTGGACTATTTCTGTCCTGTTGTTTGGACTGGCAACTTATATACGCCCTGTGTGTTGGCGTGACCGTTTTGTTGCGCTGGTGAATAAATTTGACAAACGACTGAACCCTGCTCTCTGCGCCTGATTCCACCCACCACTCCTAGTTATGGTAACAAATTGACCCAAACGCCTCAGGCTGTTCTTTATTATTTTCACTGCTCTTAAAGGAGAGAAATACCATATTAAAATGCAAACTCAGTATTGTTAAAAGGGTTGAATCCCCAGCTAGGACATGTTGGATCCTGTGTGCGCTGTTTTGAATGAGGAATGTCTTTTATTTTCTTCTCATTATTGAGCAGGGTTAGTGTACACATAAAAGCTACTGGGTGTGCAGGCTTTTGCCCAGCCCTGCTTTAAAGGCTGGAACAAAACCCTGCATACCCTGTAGGTCTTCAGGAGGAGGCTTGGACACCTCCCTGGTGAAGGTCTATTTTCAGTCTTGGACATTTCATCATAGGGTGCTAAAGTGGTCTGTAGGAGTGTTGGGTGGATTGAAAGAGAGAGAGGTTCCAGGCTGTGTGCACTCAGTGGAACAAGGTTCTGAGTGCACAGGCCTAGTCATAATGGAGTAGCTTTAATCTCATTACAGCAGTCTAGTCAGTGACAGACCAGTATTGCGACTGGGATAGAGATTAAGGTATGGTTGAGGGGTGGAGTGGTTCACCTGTTCACCTTATAGCTTAGCGCTCATTAATGTGGGCTGGTTAACCTCGCATAACACTGTTCTTTACAGCTGATGACTGGTAATAGTCAAGCTCCTTTACTGGAAGGCTAATTCAAATATTGTTGGACTGAGGTTGATGCTTTACTCTGATGGTATCTCAGCTTTTCAAATGAAGCCCTCTTGTTAAAGGAATTCTGAGACTTACTACATACCAAAGGCAGCACTAGGCTACTAGAAAAGCCCCTGACAACATCATCTTGAACCAGTGTCTCACTTGACTCAGTAGCATTACAATATGTTACCCAGACAGTGGACTGGTGAGTCAGTCCAGCACTAGAGTCAGACCTCTTGTGCATTGGCATTTAGCTCTGTCACCACCAGCCAAAGCCCAAGAAACACCAGCCTTTGTGTTGGAGTCTGAAATGTCAGGTTTTAGTTAGACGAATGAGTGTGGAGTAAAGGTCATAATTTTCCAGTCTTGGTGAGTGTGGTAGATTTGAACTATAAATGGTCTGTTTGTTGCCTCATCATCTTTTCAGAATACGTTACAGCTAGCTGAACACCACTGCTGTTTCACTGTGTGAGGTTTTGCTCTGGCAAATGACTCAGCAGTTCATTTTTAGCTCTGATGGAGGGTAAGGTCATCGAAGCCAGATGGGGAAAGTCCTATGGTGGGAATCTGGCAAAGATACGGTCTGTACTGCAGCCTGGGATTCAATTAGGCCTACAGCATGAAGCTCACAATTACATCCCACTGCCAATATCACTGCAAAAAGCCGACCTTGGTCAGGCTAGCATCTAATTTTAACCTCATTTACACTGTCCTCACATAGCCTCCGAACCCTCGTAAACCACACATGCATGACATGTAAACTATTTTTGGGGATCAGTCTGGTTTTTATGCCATATTCTTATGCCATCTAAGTGACTCAAACATTATGACAAAATCAATGGGGTCTCCATGCTGACAGTTAGTATAGTATGTCCAGGTTTCATGGTAGAGTTAGTACAGCATGACCAGGTTTGATGGTTTCTTGAACTTACCCCTCTCTCATTCCTTTGTATGAAGGTTCACCAAGAACCTGTCTCCAGACAAGATAAACCTGAGCACACTGAAGGGTGAGGGTCAGCTGTCCAACCTGGAGCTGGATGAGGAGGTGCTGCAGAACATGCTAGACCTGCCTACCTGGTTGGCTGTCACCCGGGTCTACTGCAACAAGGCTGCAATCAGGGTGAGACAACTGTTATTCTTTTTATTTTCTCCGCAACTCCCCAACGGGCTCAGGAGACGAAGGTCCAGTCATGCGTACTCCGAAACATGACCCGCCAAACCATGCTTCTTAACCTGGTAGCCAGCCGCACCAATGTGTTGGAGGAAACACTGTTCAACTGGCGACAGAGGTCAGCCTGCAGGCGCCCGGCCCGCCACAAGAGTCGCAGAGCGCGATAAGCCAAGTAAAGCCCCCCGGCCAAATTTCCTGCAATTATATACATTTTGCCATGGCTTATGCCGTTTTCTTGTGCTATCTGAGTGTCTCAAACATTATAACAAAATCAATGGGGGCTCCATGCCATAAAAGTTTTGGAATTTTAGATTCTCTCTGACTCCTAGTTTTTATTGATGATTGTTAGTTCTCAAAGATGATCTTATTTAAAAAATATTTAGCTCTTTTATCATTTCTACATACTTTATATATGGTTTTAGTTGTCTAAGTTGAACTGACAATGTTTTACCATCCCAATTTTTTTCATATTTCTTGGCGGCAACTATTTAGCAGCGAGGGCCCGCCACTGCTAAATGAATATAGGGGAAACACTTGGTCATATTTGCTGACCAAAAGCAGATTAATATGAAAGCATGAAATCACGACCAGGCAAAACGTATGGTGAGCGGTTTGACAAGACCATGTCATTGGGGTTTCACAGTGTAGCTTTTAGCTACAACAATGAACGCCGCAGAGGGCATAGGCTACATACACTGGCAGCATGGCAGAGATAAGCAGCATTACTGTCCAATAACACTAAGATCAGTGGACACATCTCCAGGCCCACTGCTAGGCTCAGATAACAGCGAAAGAGCAGCATGAGGGGGAAGGACACAAAAGGCCAGAGGCGAGCACAGCACAGCACCACACCGAAGCCCTGAATAACCTGCTCAACCTGTTGTTTAGAAGGATGTGGACAGCAGATCAGATTTGGAATTAGCTGGGTTGTCTTTGTATGGCCCAGATCAGATGTCCCCTTATTATTGTTTTATCTTTAAGATTACTATTTTGAAGCCAGTCTAGGTCGGGTATAAGTCTACAAGGAGAAGCCTAAAAGCACAAGCCACTCTGTGTGTCTTGCACACAGTGAATGATAAACAGTCCAGTAGAACAGTGCTGAGGAAAGTGTTTGTGCCATCCTGACTGGTCCCCTGCTGTTTTGTCTCCATCAGATACAATGGACAAAGTTGAAGACCAGCCCCATCTGCCTGGTATGAATTCTACCCTTTGTTCTATTCCTCCATGAGTTTCTGTCCCGCTCATTCTCCTTCTCTTTCTCCATTTTATTTCTCCTGTAGTAAAGTGTATTGGTTTACTATTGTAATACTACATCCACCCCTGCTGTGCTGAACTATGGTAACTATACACACTTCTTCCAACCCCCGCAGTTCCTGGACAAGGTGGAGGTGGAGATGAGAACGTGTGAGGAGCCCCGTGCACCAAATGGCCCCTCCCCTATTGCCATCACTGCTGGCCAGAGGTAAGCCTTACCTTTTTTGTCTGTTTGGAACCTTTTTGAGGGGAATTTGTGATAGATCCATTTATTTTATACTATTATATACTGTATATAACTGTTGCTCTGGACAGATATAATTTACTGAAAACCCACTGTCTTCGGTCATATTCTCATCTGTCTATTGTTGTGTCTTGCTGCAGTGAGTATGGCTTCGCTGAGAAGGTGGTGGAGGGTATGTCTGTCATTATCAACTCCATCACCATCAAGGTGCAGTCCCGTGCCTTTCACGCCTCCTTCGAGCTCTGGCAGCTCCAGGGTAACAGTCTCAACCCCAAATGGCAGAAGACTGACCTCCGCTACACTCGCATCACAGACCCCAAGAGAGGAGAGGTATGCCCACAAAATAAGGTTTCATGTAGCGGTTAGTACAGTATGTCAAGGTTTCATGTTACAGTTAGTACAGTATGTCCAGGTTTCATGGTACAGTTAGTACAGTATGTCCAGGTTTCATGGTACAGTTAGTACAGTATGTCCAGGTTTCATGGTGCAGTATGTCCAGGTTTCATGGTGCAGTATGTCCAGGTTTCATGGTGCAGTTAGTACAGTATGTCCAGGTTTCATGGTACAGTTAGTACAGTATGTCCAGGTTTCATGGTACAGTTAGTACAGTATGTCCAGGTTTCATGGTACAGTTAGTACAGTATGTCCAGGTTTCATGGTACAGTTAGTACAGCATGTCCAGGTTTCATGGTACAGTTAGTACAGTATGTCCAGGTTTCATGGTACAGTTAGTACAGTATGTCCAGGTTTCATGGTGCAGTATGTCCAGGTTTCATGGTGCAGTATGTCCAGGTTTCATGGTGCAGTTAGTACAGTATGTCCAGGTTTCATGGTACAGTTAGTACAGTATGTCCAGGTTTCATGGTACAGTTAGTACAGTATGTCCAGGTTTCATGGTGCAGTATGTCCAGGTTTCATGGTGCAGTATGTCCAGGTTTCATGGTGCAGTTAGTACAGTATGTCCAGGTTTCATGGTACAGTTAGTACAGTATGTCCAGGTTTCATGATAGTTAGTACAGTATGTCCAGGTTTCATGTTACAGTTAGTACAGTATGTCCAGGTTTCATGGTACAGTTAGTACAGCATGTCCAGGTTTCATGGTACAGTTAGTACAGCATGTCCAGGTTTCATGGTACAGTTAGTACAGCATGTCCAGGTTTCATGATACAGTTAGTACAGTATGTCCAGGTTTCATGGTACAGTTAGTACAGTATGTCCAGGTTTCATGATACAGTTAGTACAGTATGTCCAGGTTTCATGGTACAGTTAGTACAGTATGTCCAGGTTTCATGATACAGTTAGTACATTATGTCCAGGTTTCATGATACAGTTAGTACAGTATGTCCAGGTTTCATGATACAGTTAGTACAGTATGTCCAGGTTTCATGATACAGTTAGTACAGTATGTCCAGGTTTCATGATACAGTATGTCCAGGTTTCATGATACAGTTAGTACAGTATGTCCATGTATCATGATACAGTTAGTACAGTATGTCCAGGTTTCATGATACAGTTAGTACAGTATGTCCAGGTTTCATGGTACAGTTAGTACAGTATGTCCAGGTTTCATGGTACAGTATGTCCAGGTTTCATGATACAGTTAGTACAGCATGTCCAGGTTTCATGGTACAGTTAGTACAGTATTTCCAGGTTTCATGGTACAGTATGTCCAGGTTTCATGGTACAGTTAGTACAGTATGTCCAGTTTTCATGGTACAGTATGTCCAGGTTTCATGGTACAGTTAGTACAGTATGTCCAGGTTTCATGATACAGTATGTCCAGGTTTCATGATACAGTTAGTACAGTATGTCCAGGTTTCATGATACAGTTAGTACAGTATGTCCAGGTTTCATGATACAGTTAGTACAGTTTGTCCAGGTTTCATGATACAGTTAGTACAGTATGTCCAGGTTTCATGATACAGTTAGTACAGTATGTCCAGGTTTCATGATACAGTTAGTACAGTATGTCCAGGTTTCATGATACAGTTAGTACAGTATGTCCAGGTTTCATGATACAGTTAGTACAGTATGTCCAGGTTTCATGATACAGTTAGTACAGTATGTCCAGGTTTCATGATACAGTATGTCCATGTTTCATGATACAGTTAGTACAGTATGTCCAGGTTTCATGATACAGGATGTCCATGTTTCATGATACAGTTAGTACAGTATGTCCAGGTTTCATGATACAGTATGTCCAGGTTTCATGATACAGCTAGTACAGTATGTCCAGGTTTCATGGTACAGTTAGTACAGTATGTCCAGGTTTCATGATACAGTATGTCCATGTTGAATGATACAGTTAGTACAGTATGTCCAGGTTTCATGGCACAGTTAGTACAGTATGTCCAGGTTTCATGGTACAGTTAGTACAGTATGTCCAGGTTTCATGGTACAGTTAGTACAGTATGTCCAGGTTTCATGGTACAGTATGTCCAGGTTTCATGGTACAGGTAGTACAGTATGTCCAGGTTTCATGATACAGTATGTCCAGGTTTCATGGTACAGTTAGTACAGTATGTCCAGGTTTCATGGTACAGTTAGTACAGCATGTCCAGGTTTCATAGTACAGTTAGTACAGTATGTCCAGGTTTCATGGTACAGTTAGTACAGTATGTCCAGGTTTCATGGTACAGTTAGTACAGTATGTCCAGGTTTCATGGTACAGTATGTCCAGGTTTCATGGTACAGTTAGTACAGTATGTCCAGGTTTCATGGTACAGGTAGTACAGTATGTCCAGGTTTCATGATACAGTATGTCCAGGTTTCATGGTACAGTTAGTACAGTATGTCCAGGTTTCATGGTACAGGTAGTACAGTATGTCCAGGTTTCATGATACAGTATGTCCAGGTTTCATGGTAGTTAGTACAGTATGTCCAGGTTTCATGGTACAGTATGTCCAGGTTTCATGGTACAGGTAGTACAGTATGTCCAGGTTTCATGATACAGTATGTCCAGGTTTCATGATACAGTTAGTACAGTATGTCCAGGTTTCATGATACAGTTAGTACAGTATATCCAGGTTTCATGATACAGTTAGTACAGTTTGTCCAGGTTTCATGATACAGTTAGTACAGTTTGTCCAGGTTTCATGATACAGTTAGTACAGTATGTCCAGGTTTCATGATACAGTTAGTACAGTATGTCCAGGTTTCATGATACAGTTAGTACAGTATGTCCAGGTTTCATGATACAGTTAGTACAGTATGTCCAGGTTTCATGATACAGTTAGTACAGTATGTCCAGGTTTCATGATACAGTATGTCCATGTTTCATGATACAGTTAGTACAGTATGTCCAGGTTTCATGATACAGTATGTCCATGTTTCATGATACAGTTAGTACAGTATGTCCAGGTTTCATGATACAGTATGTCCAGGTTTCATGATACAGCTAGTACAGTATGTCCAGGTTTCTAGTACAGTATGTCAGGTTTCAGGTATTCAGGTTTCATGGTACAGTTAGTACAGTATGTCCAGGTTTCATGGTACAGTTAGTACAGTATGTCCAGGTTTCATGGTACAGTTAGTACAGTATGTCCAGGTTTCATGGTACAGTTAGTACAGTATGTCCAGGTTTCATGGTACAGTTAGTACAGTATGTCCAGGTTTCATGATACAGTATGTCCAGGTTTCATGGTACAGTTAGTACAGTATGTCCAGGTTTCAGGTATGTCCAGGTTTCATGGTACAGTTAGTACAGTATGTCCAGGTTTCATGGTACAGTTAGTACAGCATGTCCAGGTTTCATGTTACAGTTAGTACAGTATGTCCAGGTTTCATGGCACAGTTAGTACAGTATGTCCAGGTTTCATGGTACAGTTAGTACAGTATGTCCAGGTTTCATGGTACAGTTAGTACAGTATGTCCAGGTTTCATGGTACAGTATGTCCAGGTTTCATGGTACAGTAGTACAGTATGTCCAGGTTTCATGATACAGTATGTCCAGGTTTCATGGTACAGTTAGTACAGTATGTCCAGGTTTCATGGTACAGTTAGTACAGCATGTCCAGGTTTCATAGTACAGTATGTCCAGGTTTCATACAGTTAGTACAGTATGTCCAGGTTTCATGGTACAGTTAGTACAGTATGTCCAGGTTTCATGGTACAGTATGTCCAGGTTTCATGGTACAGTTAGTACAGTATGTCCAGGTTTCATGGTACAGGTAGTACAGTATGTCCAGGTTTCATGATACAGTATGTCCAGGTTTCATGGTACAGTTAGTACAGTATGTCCAGGTTTCATGGTACAGGTAGTACAGTATGTCCAGGTTTCATGATACAGTATGTCCAGGTTTCATGGTAGGTACAGTATGTCCAGGTTTCATACAGTATGTCCAGGTTTCATGGTACAGGTAGTACAGTATGTCCAGGTTTCATGATACAGTATGTCCAGGTTTCATGATACAGTTAGTACAGTATGTCCAGGTTTCATGATACAGTTAGTACAGTATGTCCAGGTTTCATGTATGTCCAGGTTTCATGATACAGTTAGTACAGTTTGTCCAGGTTTCATGATACAGTTAGTACAGTATGTCCAGGTTTCATGATACAGTTAGTACAGTATGTCCAGGTTTCATGATACAGTTAGTACAGTATGTCCAGGTTTCATGATACAGTTAGTACAGTATGTCCAGGTTTCATGATACAGTTAGTACAGTATGTCCAGGTTTCATGATACAGTTAGTACATGTCCAGGTTTGATGTTTCATGATACAGATACAGTATGTCCAGGTTTCATGATACAGTTAGTACAGTATGTCCAGGTTTCATGATACAGTATGTCCATGTTTCATGATACAGTTAGTACAGTATGTCCAGGTTTCATGATACAGTATGTCCAGGTTTCATGATACAGCTAGTACAGTATGTCCAGGTTTCATGATACAGTATGTCCATGTTTCATGATACAGTTAGTACAGTATGTCCAGGTTTCATGGTACAGTTAGTACAGTATGTCCAGGTTTCATGGTACAGTTAGTACAGTATGTCCAGGTTTCATGGTACAGTTAGTACAGTATGTCCAGGTTTCATGATACAGTATGTCCAGGTTTCATGGTACAGTTAGTACAGTATGTCCAGGTTTCATGATACAGTATGTCCAGGTTTCATGGTACAGTTAGTACAGTATATCCAGGTTTCATGGTACAGTTAGTACAGCATGTCCAGGTTTCATGTTACAGTTATGTCCACAGTATGTCCAGGTTTCATGGTACAGTTAGTACAGTATGTCCAGGTTTCATGGTATAGTTAGTACAGTATGTCCAGGTTTCATGGTACAGTATGTCCAGGTTTCATGGTACAGTACAGTATGTCCAGGTTTCATGGTACAGTTAGTACAGTATGTCCAGGTTTCATGGTACAGTTAGTACAGTATGTCCAGGTTTCATGGTACAGTTAGTACAGTATGTCCAGGTTTCATGGTACAGTATGTCCAGGTTTCATGGTACAGTTAGTACAGTATGTCCAGCTTTCATGGTACAGTTAGTACAGTATGTCCAGGTTTCATGGTACAGTAAGTACAGTATGTCCAGGTTTCATGGTACAGTATGTCCAGGTTTCATGTAACAGTATGTCCAGGTTTCATGGTACAGTTAGTACAGTATGTCCAGGTTTCATGGTACAGTTAGTACAGTATGTCCAGGTTTCATGGTACAGTTAGTACAGTATGTCCAGGTTTCATGGTACAGTATGTCCAGGTTTCATGGTACAGTTAGTACAGTATGTCCAGGTTTTATGGTACAGTTAGTACAGCATGTCCAGGTTTCATGGTACAGTATGTCCAGGTTTCATGGTACAGTTAGTACAGTATGTCCAGGTTTCATGGTACAGTTAGTACAGCATGTCCAGGTTTCATGTTACAGTTAGTACAGTATGTCCAGGTTTCATGGTACAGTTAGTACAGTATTTCCAGGTTTCATGGTACAGTTAGTACAGTATGTCCAGGTTTCATGGTACAGTATGTCCAGGTTTCATGGTACAGTTAGTACAGTATGTCCAGGTTTCATGGTACAGTTAGTACAGTATGTCCAGGTTTCATGGTACAGTTAGTACAGTATGTCCAGGTTTCATGGTACAGTTAGTACAGTATGTCCAGGTTTCATGGTACAGTATGTCCAGGTTTCATGGTACAGTTAGTACAGTATGTCCAGCTTTCATGGTACAGTTAGTACAGTATGTCCAGGTTTCATGGTACAGTAAGTACAGTATGTCCAGGTTTCATGGTACAGTATGTCCAGGTTTCATGTAACAGTATGTCCAGGTTTCATGGTACAGTTAGTACAGTATGTCCAGGTTTCATGGTACAGTTAGTACAGTATGTCCAGGTTTCATGGTACAGTTAGTACAGTATGTCCAGGTTTCATGGTACAGTATGTCCAGGTTTCATGGTACAGTTAGTACAGTATGTCCAGGTTTTATGGTACAGTTAGTACAGCATGTCCAGGTTTCATGGTACAGTATGTCCAGGTTTCATGGTACAGTTAGTACAGTATGTCCAGGTTTCATGGTACAGTATGTCCAGGTTTCATGGTACAGTTAGTACAGTATGTCCAGGTTTCATGATACAGTTAGTACAGTATGTCCAGGTTTCATGGTACAGTATGTCCAGGTTTCATGATACAGTTAGTACAGTATGTCCAGGTTTCATGGTACAGTTAGTACAGTATGTCCAGGTTTCATGATACAGTATGTCCAGGTTTCATGGTACAGTTAGTACAGTATGTCCAGGTTTCATGGTACAGTTAGTACAGTATGTCCAGGTTTCATGGTACAGTATGTCCAGGTTTCATGGTACAGTTAGTACAGTATGTCCAGGTTTCATGGTGCAGTTAGTACAGTATGTCCAGGTTTCATGGTACAGTTAGTACAGTATGTCCAGGTTTCATGGTACAGTTAGTACAGTATGTCCAGGTTTCATGATACAGTATGTCCAGGTTTCATGGTACAGTTAGTACAGTATGTCCAGGTTTTATGGTACAGTTAGTACAGCATGTCCAGGTTTCATGGTACAGTATGTCCAGGTTTCATGGTACAGTTAGTACAGTATGTCCAGGTTTCATGGTACAGTTAGTACAGCATGTCCAGGTTTCATGGTACAGTATGTCCAGGTTTCATGGTACAGTTAGTACAGTATGTCCAGGTTTCATGATACAGTTAGTACAGTATGTCCAGGTTTCATGATACAGTTAGTACAGTATGTCCAGGTTTCATGGTACAGTATGTCCAGGTTTCATGGTACAGTTAGTACAGTATGTCCAGGTTTCATGGTACAGTATGTCCAGGTTTCATGGTAGTTAGTACAGTATGTCCAGGTTTCATGGTACAGTATGTCCAGGTTTCATGGTACAGGTAGTACAGTATGTCCAGGTTTCATGATACAGTATGTCCAGGTTTCATGATACAGTTAGTACAGTATGTCCAGGTTTCATGATACAGTTAGTACAGTATATCCAGGTTTCATGATACAGTTAGTACAGTTTGTCCAGGTTTCATGATACAGTTAGTACAGTTTGTCCAGGTTTCATGATACAGTTAGTACAGTATGTCCAGGTTTCATGATACAGTTAGTACAGTATGTCCAGGTTTCATGATACAGTTAGTACAGTATGTCCAGGTTTCATGATACAGTTAGTACAGTATGTCCAGGTTTCATGATACAGTTAGTACAGTATGTCCAGGTTTCATGATACAGTATGTCCATGTTTCATGATACAGTTAGTACAGTATGTCCAGGTTTCATGATACAGTATGTCCATGTTTCATGATACAGTTAGTACAGTATGTCCAGGTTTCATGATACAGTATGTCCAGGTTTCATGATACAGCTAGTACAGTATGTCCAGGTTTCATGGTACAGTATGTCCAGGTTTCATGGCACAGTTAGTACAGTATGTCCAGGTTTCATGGTACAGTTAGTACAGTATGTCCAGGTTTCATGGTACAGTTAGTACAGTATGTCCAGGTTTCATGGTACAGTTAGTACAGTATGTCCAGGTTTCATGATACAGTATGTCCAGGTTTCATGGTACAGTTAGTACAGTATGTCCAGGTTTCATGATACAGTATGTCCAGGTTTCATGGTACAGTTAGTACAGTATGTCCAGGTTTCATGGTACAGTTAGTACAGCATGTCCAGGTTTCATGTTACAGTTAGTACAGTATGTCCAGGTTTCATGGCACAGTTAGTACAGTATGTCCAGGTTTCATGGTACAGTTAGTACAGTATGTCCAGGTTTCATGGTACAGTTAGTACAGTATGTCCAGGTTTCATGGTACAGTATGTCCAGGTTTCATGGTACAGGTAGTACAGTATGTCCAGGTTTCATGATACAGTATGTCCAGGTTTCATGGTACAGTTAGTACAGTATGTCCAGGTTTCATGGTACAGTTAGTACAGCATGTCCAGGTTTCATAGTACAGTTAGTACAGTATGTCCAGGTTTCATGGTACAGTTAGTACAGTATGTCCAGGTTTCATGGTACAGTTAGTACAGTATGTCCAGGTTTCATGGTACAGTATGTCCAGGTTTCATGGTACAGTTAGTACAGTATGTCCAGGTTTCATGGTACAGGTAGTACAGTATGTCCAGGTTTCATGATACAGTATGTCCAGGTTTCATGGTACAGTTAGTACAGTATGTCCAGGTTTCATGGTACAGGTAGTACAGTATGTCCAGGTTTCATGATACAGTATGTCCAGGTTTCATGGTAGTTAGTACAGTATGTCCAGGTTTCATGGTACAGTATGTCCAGGTTTCATGGTACAGGTAGTACAGTATGTCCAGGTTTCATGATACAGTATGTCCAGGTTTCATGATACAGTTAGTACAGTATGTCCAGGTTTCATGATACAGTTAGTACAGTATATCCAGGTTTCATGATACAGTTAGTACAGTTTGTCCAGGTTTCATGATACAGTTAGTACAGTTTGTCCAGGTTTCATGATACAGTTAGTACAGTATGTCCAGGTTTCATGATACAGTTAGTACAGTATGTCCAGGTTTCATGATACAGTTAGTACAGTATGTCCAGGTTTCATGATACAGTTAGTACAGTATGTCCAGGTTTCATGATACAGTTAGTACAGTATGTCCAGGTTTCATGATACAGTATGTCCATGTTTCATGATACAGTTAGTACAGTATGTCCAGGTTTCATGATACAGTATGTCCATGTTTCATGATACAGTTAGTACAGTATGTCCAGGTTTCATGATACAGTATGTCCAGGTTTCATGATACAGCTAGTACAGTATGTCCAGGTTTCATGGTACAGTATGTCCAGGTTTCATGGCACAGTTAGTACAGTATGTCCAGGTTTCATGGTACAGTTAGTACAGTATGTCCAGGTTTCATGGTACAGTTAGTACAGTATGTCCAGGTTTCATGGTACAGTTAGTACAGTATGTCCAGGTTTCATGGTACAGTATGTCCAGGTTTCATGGTACAGTTAGTACAGTATGTCCAGGTTTCATGATACAGTATGTCCAGGTTTCATGGTACAGTTAGTACAGTATGTCCAGGTTTCATGGTACAGTTAGTACAGCATGTCCAGGTTTCATGTTACAGTTAGTACAGTATGTCCAGGTTTCATGGTACAGTTAGTACAGTATTTCCAGGTTTCATGGTACAGTTAGTACAGTATGTCCAGGTTTCATGGTACAGTATGTCCAGGTTTCATGGTACAGTTAGTACAGTATGTCCAGGTTTCATGGTACAGTTAGTACAGTATGTCCAGGTTTCATGGTACAGTTAGTACAGTATGTCCAGGTTTCATGGTACAGTTAGTACAGTATGTCCAGGTTTCATGGTACAGTATGTCCAGGTTTCATGGTACAGTTAGTACAGTATGTCCAGCTTTCATGGTACAGTTAGTACAGTATGTCCAGGTTTCATGGTACAGTAAGTACAGTATGTCCAGGTTTCATGGTACAGTATGTCCAGGTTTCATGTTACAGTATGTCCAGGTTTCATGGTACAGTTCGTACAGTATGTCCAGGTTTCATGGTACAGTTAGTACAGTATGTCCAGGTTTCATGGTACAGTATGTCCAGGTTTCATGGTACAGTTAGTACAGTATGTCCAGGTTTTATGGTACAGTTAGTACAGCATGTCCAGGTTTCATGGTACAGTATGTCCAGGTTTCATGGTACAGTTAGTACAGTATGTCCAGGTTTCATGGTACAGTATGTCCAGGTTTCATGGTACAGTTAGTACAGTATGTCCAGGTTTCATGATACAGTTAGTACAGTATGTCCAGGTTTCATGGTACAGTATGTCCAGGTTTCATGATACAGTTAGTACAGTATGTCCAGGTTTCATGGTACAGTTAGTACAGTATGTCCAGGTTTCATGATACAGTATGTCCAGGTTTCATGGTACAGTTAGTACAGTATGTCCAGGTTTCATGGTACAGTTAGTACAGTATGTCCAGGTTTCATGGTACAGTATGTCCAGGTTTCATGGTACAGTTAGTACAGTATGTCCAGGTTTCATGGTGCAGTTAGTACAGTATGTCCAGGTTTCATGGTACAGTTAGTACAGTATGTCCAGGTTTCATGGTACAGTTAGTACAGTATGTCCAGGTTTCATGATACAGTATGTCCAGGTTTCATGGTACAGTTAGTACAGTATGTCCAGGTTTTATGGTACAGTTAGTACAGCATGTCCAGGTTTCATGGTACAGTATGTCCAGGTTTCATGGTACAGTTAGTACAGTATGTCCAGGTTTCATGGTACAGTTAGTACAGCATGTCCAGGTTTCATGGTACAGTATGTCCAGGTTTCATGGTACAGTTAGTACAGTATGTCCAGGTTTCATGATACAGTTAGTACAGTATGTCCAGGTTTCATGGTACAGTATGTCCAGGTTTCATGGTACAGTTAGTACAGTATGTCCAGGTTTCATGGTACAGTATGTCCAGGTTTCATGGTACAGTTAGTATAGTATGTCCAGGTTTCATGATACAGTATGTCCAGGTTTCATGGTACAGTTATTACAGTATGTCCAGGTTTCATGGTACAGTATGTCCAGGTTTCATGGTACAGTATGTCCAGGTTTCATGGTACAGTTAGTACAGTATGTCCAGCCTACAGAGTCACTGTATTTGCTTTTCAGGCCAGCAATAAATATCACTTAATTAGGCAAATTGTTCAGCGTTTTATTGGTCATGATTTCCAGCCCCTCTATTTGAGATCAGGAAATGCGTCTGCGTTATCCTTAGAAATGACCTCATTTACATGGTCTCCCTGTTTTTCTCGTAAAGAGACTTTTAGGCCAGTGTACTTGTAGCTCGTCCCATACACTAGTTCCCTAATATGTATATACGTGTGTCTGTGTCTTTGTCTGTCTGTGTATGTTTTGTGCAACTCCCCAGGTTTTGACGTTTAAGGAGATCAACTGGCAGAGTCTGCGTATAGAGGCTGATGCCATAGAGAGTGAAGACCAGGACCTGGGCAGTATCCCACTACGCCTCATTACCAACCAGGGACGCATCCGCATCGCCCTGAAGCGCAGGGTAAGACTGGGCCATGGGTAGGCCAGGAAGGGTGGGGTTTACTTGATGTGACGTTTCCCCAACAGTTTAACCACGTTACATTTTCTTTTTCAAAAGCAACTGTTCTCAAGGTGCTTCAGAGTAAATAAACACACAGTCATTGTATGAATGGAAAATTGCTTCCTCTGTAACATGATTACTAACTAGGTTTCTCCTCTGTCTTTAATCATATCCCAGGTGAAGGACTGTAATGTTCTGGCCTCGAAGCTGCTCTTCATTTTGGACGACCTGCTGTGGGTGCTGACGGACTCTCAGCTCAAAGCTGTCATCCACTACGCCAAGTCCCTGAGTGAGGCCATGGAGAAGTCTGCCCAGCAGAGGAAGAATATGGCTGCAGAGTCTCTACAGGTACCGTCCTCCCGCCTTCCTTTTATATGTGTTAACAACAGCACAGAGTCTGCAGCCTGCACTTATTTTGTGCTACAGTTCTATTTCAAATGTAGCTATATTCAGTGGTGACCCGTCATTCAGGGTAGGTGGGGCAGAGCCTGAACCCAATCTGTTTTGAGCCCTGCATATTTAGCTAAAACAAATAAAACATGTATTTATTCTCCGTGTGCCTGTTTTGGATGTTATTTTGGCATTCATTCATGTCACATATCATTTTGCAAATAATGTAAAAAAATCAGCTGATCGTCCTCACATTGGCAGACCATGTGTAACAACACCTGCACAGGATCGGTACATCCGAACATCACACTTGCGGGACAGGTACAGGATGGCAACAACAACTGCCCGAGTTACACCAGGAAAGCACAATCCCTCCATCGATGCTCAGACTGTTTGCAATAGGCTGAGAGAGGCTGGACTGAGGACTTGTATGCCTGTTGTAAGGCATGTCCTCACCAGAAATCGCCGGCAACAATGTCGCGTATGGGCACAAACCCACCGTCGCCGGACCACCCACTGTGGAGAGAACTGCGGTTGCGGGCGGTGCAGTTGCCGTATCAGGCGGTGATACAGCCCGACAGGATGCTCTCAATGGTGCATCGGTAAAAGTTTCAGGGTCTTCAGGGGCCGAGGACCTGGAAGTTTTTCACCTTCTCCACTGCGGTCCCATCGATGTGGATGGGGCGTGCTCTCTCTGCTGTCTCCTGAAGTCCACAATCAGCTCCTTTGTTTTGTTGACGTTAAGGGAGAGGTTATTTCCCTGCCACCACTACTCCCTGTAGGCTGTCTCATCACTGTTGGTAATCAGGCATACTACTGTTGTATCATCTGCAATCTTGATGATTGAGTAGTAGGCATGCGTGGCCACGCAGTCATGAGTGAACAGGGAGTACAGGAGGGCGCTGAGCACACACCCTTGTGGGGACCCTGTGTTGAGGATCAGCGTAGTGGAGGTCTTGTTTTCTACCTTCACCACCTGGGGGCAGCCCGACAGGGCGGGGTTCAGACCCAGGTCCCCAAGCTTAATGATGTGGAGGATACTGTGGTGTTGAAGGCTGAGCGGTAATGAGTGAACATCATTCTTACATAGGTATTCCTCTTGTCCAGATGGGATAGGGCGGTGTGATGGTGATTGCATCGTCTGGGGCTGTATGCAAATTGAAGTGGGTCTAGGGCAGGAGTGGGCAATTCCAGTCCTCGAGGGCCTGATTGGTGTCACAGTTTTGCACCAACCTCAGCTAACACACCTGACTCCATTAATCACCTAATCATGATCTTCAATTTAGAATGCAATTTGATTAATCAGCTGTGTTTGCTAGGGATGGAATCAGGCACTCGAGGACTGGAGTTGCCCACACCTGGTCTAGGGTGTCAGGTAAGGTGGAAGTGATATGATCCTTAACTAGCCTCTTAAAGCACTTCATGATGACAGAAGTGAGTGCTACATGGTGATAGTCATTTAGTTCAGTTACCTTTGCTTTCTTGCGTACAGGAACAATGAAGAACATCTTGAAGCAAGTGGGGGCATCAGACTGGGATAGGGAATAAATGAATATTTCTGTAAACTGGTCTGCGCATGCTCTGAGGGAGCGTCTATGGATGCCGTCTGGGCCAGCAGCCTTGCGAGGGTTAACACGCTTAAATAAATGTCTTACTCATGTCGGCCATGGAGAACGAGAGCCCACAGTCCTTGGAAGCTGGCCACGTCGGTGGCACTGTGTTATCCTCAAAGCGAGTGCAGAAGGTGTTTAGCTTGTCCAGGAGCAAGACACCGTGTCTGTGACTTGGCTGGTTATCATTTTGTAATCCATGATTGTCTGGAATCCACCACCACTCTCACCTTACCAGGATCCATCTGGACACTCCCAGCAGAGATGATGTACTCAAGAAAGGGGATGGCGGAGCGATGGATCTCTCACTTCTCTGCCTTGATAAACAGCTGGTTGTCCAGGAGGCGTTGAAGAACCTGTCAGACATGGAGCACACGTTCTTGGGGGGAGCGAGAAAAGACAAGGATGTCATCAATGTAGATGAAGACGAACTGGTTCAACATGTCGAGGAGAACATCATTCACCAGAGCCTGGAACACAGCAGGGGCGTTGGTGAGGCCAAATGGCATGACCAAATACTCAGTGTTGAAGGTGGTCTTCTACTCATCCCCCTCCCGTATCCGCACCAGGTGGTAGGCGTTCCGTAGATCCAGATTGGAAAACACGGTGGCCCCCTGGAGCAGCTCGAGGCCGAGGAATGAGTGGTTGCGGATAGCGGTTCTTCACCGTTATGTCATTGAGTCCCTGGTAGTCGATGCACGGGCAGAGAGGACGAATGACATATAAATCCTGCAGCTAGGGAGTCCCCAATGTAGGTGTCCATAGCCTTGGTCTCCGGTCCCAACAGCGTGTACAGTCGTCCCCGGGGCGGAGTGGTGCTAGGTAGAAGGTCAATCCCGCAGTCATATAGTCGGTGCGGTGGATTCGAAGTGGCCCGGGCCTTGTTGAACACCTCCCGAAGGTCCTCGTACTCCACGGGAATGGTGGAGAGGTCCGGGGCACCTTCCGAGCCCCCAGGAAGACGTCCCAGGGCAGGTTGCGCTGACCTCAGACACTGGGCGTGGTAAAACGGACTCTAGCCCATGATGGCACCAGTAGATGAGGGGATTGTGTCGCTGGAGCCAGGAGAATCCCAATACCACGGGAATCTGAGGAGACTTGATGAGCAGGAATTGAATAATCTTGCTGTGATTCCCTGACACCCGTAGGTTGATGGGAGTGGTAATATGAGTGACCTGGCCTATAGAGCGCCTATCCAGCGCTCTAACTTCCATGGGAGTGGAGAGGGGCTGAGTGGGGATGTTCAGCTCGGAAGCCAGGGTAGCATCCAAAAAAACTGTCATCGACCCCAGAGTCAATAAGGACCCGGAGAGTTTTAGACCGGCTTCCCCACAGCAGAATGCCATGAACAGGGGTGCGAGCAAGGGAAGTGGGAAAGTTCTCCATATGACCCACCAAAGTACTCATTCCTACCAGTGAGCCTGATCTCTTTAAAGGACAAGAGGACACAAAATGACCAAGAGTCCTGCAACACAGACAATTCTTAATGTTGATCCTGTATTGCCGTTCCGCTGGCGATAGCCCAGCTCTGACTAGTTGCATAGGCTCGGGAAGCGGTGACTCAGCCGTCTCCGGCGACTCTGGGGGAAGGTCTGGAGGCCTCGGGTTCTCTCGGCAACGGGATCATCGGAGACTTCCGGGACGACTCGGAGGCAAGGTGGAATCCCTGGACGTGCGAGCGAAGTTGAATTTCCTTTCCCTCCGTTATTCCTGTAGTCGCCCATCGACTCGGAAAGCGATGAGGGATTTGATATCCTGAGCAGCAAGCTCGTCCATGACCTCCTCCGAGTCTCTGTGCAGGAACATATTGAACAGTGCTTCCTGGTTCCAAGCGCTCTCCGCTACCAATGTGCGGAAATCCACCGCATAGTCAGCCACACTGCAGGAATCCTGCCGAAGCTGGATTAGCCCCCGGGCAGCTTCTCTCCCGGAGAATGGGGCGTAAAAAAACATTCTTCACCTCTCCCACAAACCCCTCCTCATAATGCATGTAACCCCAAACTGTTCACACCCCATTTGTTAGAGTAAATTAAACATTTTTTGATACTTGATTGACTCAACAAAATCAATGGGGGCCCTCTTGGGGTCGAGGCTTTGCATCAGGATAAAGGTAAGACCCAGATGCAGACCGTGTCGAAGGAATAGGACGGCAGGCAGGCTCAGGGGCAGGCAGAGTGGTCAGGCGGGCGGGCTCAGGGGCAGGCAGAGTGGTCAGGCGGGCGGGCTCAGGGGCAGGCAGAGTGGTCAGGCGGGCGGGCTCAGGGTCAGGACAGGCAAGGGTCAAAACCAGGAGGATGAGAAAAGAGAGACTGGGGAAAAGTAGGAGCTGATACAAAAAAACGCTGGTTGACTTGACAAACAAGACGAACTGGCAACAGACAAACAGAGAACACCTGTATAAATACACAGGGGATAATGGGGAAGATGGGTGACACCTGGAGGGGGGTGGAGACAATCACAAAGACAGGTGAAACAGATCATGGTGTGACATCCTTGGGCACATAATCTGGCCATGGTAATTAGAAGATTTAGATGACTGGTTATTATATTTTACCTACAAAGCTAACATGAGCTAGTTGATCAACTGGACATTTCTGACAGGTTATAAGTAGCTCCATAAGTTCTGTCAGTGAATGACAAACTGCCCATGCATTACCACATTTCAAACTCTAACTACTCTCAACAGCAGTAGCCTAAGGTAAAAGCCTGACTAATTTCCAAAATGTGTTGGGACGCATGGTTGGTATTGACCCCGTTCTGGGTCCGCCTGTTGAGTATGGCTGGTCTAGATATTATAATAGTCTTTGTGATAGTTAAAGATAATAATGGTATGATTTTGTGTTACAGACTGCACCCCCATCCCCTGGTATCCACAATCTATGGACAGACCCTTCACCCCCTCCCAGCGTTGGTGTACCCAGTACCCTGGACCAGTACTTTGATCAACATGACGTCAAAGAGTCCTCCTACCACACCTTCATCTCTCGTCTAGACCTGCACATATGCAACGACAGCTCCTCAGCAGACCCCGGTTAGTCCCACAGACACCCCAAAAATGTCAGTGCACAGAATTAGCCTATAACAAAGGTCAAATAAGGGGTACTTATATTTTCCCTGTTTCACACATGTACAAGTGTGTAACCTGTACAAGTGTGTGGTGCGAAATGGACATTTGTTTTTGCATATCCTACTCCCCCTGAGACACCCTCAGAGAGTATGACCTTTTCTGCCTGTAGAGATCCAATCTATACTTTCTGGTTGTCCTAATACCCTTTAATTAAAACAATTAGGATCTTGATGGTGGAATTTAGTTGTCAGAGGTGAACAAAGCTTTTGACCTCTGACTTCTCATGTCACACAGATGAGCCTCCACCTCCAGGCTCCCAGGGTGCAATGCAGTTGACCTTCCGCAAGCTGGGTTTTGACTACTACCCCATCCACCGGCCCGGTGAGTGTACTTCAGTGTTTCCGCTGCAGTCATTTATATATTGTGCTGTGCTACGGCAAAATAATATGAAACATGACAAAATATTTCTGCCGAGGCGCACTTGGAAGATGATAGAACAGTCCACATTTACTTCTCCTTTACAAACAAAACGAGTAAAGAATAGAAAAACCAGACAACCCCATAGTGGAATAGTTAACCTATTTATCTTGTCAACTTGTTGTTGTGTGTGCTATGTGAGAGAGAGATTCCTTTTGAGCTTTCACGAGTGCCATAGGGAGGGAAACATGCATTCTGACAAGCAGTCAATGCACAAAAATGCAGTCATGGGGAAAACAACAGTTTTAATTAGAGGTCAACCGATTCATCGGCACAACAATCGGTTTTCACAACAATCGGTAATCAGCCTTTTTTGACGGCGATTATGGCCGATTACATTGGCTGACATTGGCCGATTACATCTTTGCTAGAGCAGTCTGACTGAGCGGTGGTAGGTAGCAGCAGGCTCGTAAGCATTCATTCAAACAGCAATTTACTGCGTTTGCAAGAAGCTCTTAGCAATGCTTGAATCACAGCGCTGTTTATGACTTCAAGCCTATCAACTCCTGAGATTAGGCTGGCAATATTAAAGTGGCTATAAGAACATCCAATAGTCAAAGGTATATGAAATACAAATGGTATAGAAAGAATTCATAATTCCTGTGGCTGAACATGAAAGGGGTTCCTTCGTTATTTTACCATTCATGTCTTCCATAGGGTATGTCTTGATCTACTTCAAATAAGGTCTGCATTTCGTGCAGGCTTAAACCGCCTAGGTGTTTTGAAACTCTTGTAAATCTCGCTAGGATAAGGTAATGTTTGTAAACATATGTTAATAAATCCACCCCACAAAAATAATATTTGTTTATATTTAGCCAATATTGATCAGAGTTACCTTGTCCTGTGGATATCTACACAGATATCAAATTGACAAGGTGGTGTAAGCCTACATGAAACACAGACCTTATTTGAAGTGAATCTAAAACTATCCTCTGGAATAAATGAATGAAGGAACCACGTTTCAGATTTTTTTTGTATTATTATTATTTTTTTAACCTTTATTTAACTAGGCGAGTCAGTTAAGAGCAAATACTTATTTTCAATGACGGCCTAGGAACAGTGGGTTAACTGCCTATTCAGGGGTAGAACGACAGATTTGTACCTTGTCAGCTCAGGGATTTGAACTTGCAACCTTCTGGTTACTAGTCCAACGCTCTAACCACTAGGCTTCCCTGGAAGGTGTCATGGGAATTATGACTCACACTTTGGTAGTCAATTCTTACCATACCCATTATTAAAATATGATTTCCTGCATATAGAAATGACAGTTTTTGTTTTCAACATTCATCACAGGTAACTTGTCTTGGATGTGTGCTGAGGGTAGTTTTCCCGTTGGAAGGTGACACTTCACCCCAGTCTGAGGTCCTGCCTTTGAAAAATATCTCCACAGCGTGATGCTGACACCACCTAGCTTCACCGTAGGGATGGTGCCAGGTTACCTCCAGACGGGACTCTTGGCATTCAGGCCAAAGAGTATAATCTTGGTTTCATCAGACCAGATAATCTTGTTTCTCATGGGTTGAGAGTCCTTTAGGTGGCTTTTGGCAAACTCTTGGAGACCTTCAATGCTGCAGACATTTTTTGGTACACTTCCCCAGATCTTTCCCTCGACACAATCCTGTCTCAGAGCTCTACAGACAATTCCTTTGACCTCATGGCTTGGTTTTTGCTATGACATGCACTGTCACTGTGGAACCATATATATACAGGTGTGTTCCTTTCCAAATCATGTCCAATCATTTGAATTTACCACATGTGGACTTCAATCAAGTTGTAGAAACATCTCAAGGATGATCAATGGAAATAGGATGTACCTGAGCTCCGTTTTTTATTTGTAACACGTTTGCAAACATTTCTAAAAACCTGTTTTTGCTTTGTCATTATGGGGTATTGTGTGTAGATTGAGGATTTTTTATTTCATTTAATCCATTTTAGAACAAGGCTGTAACGTAACAAAATGCTTCTCAGTCCTACTTTAAAAAATGACCCCCCCCCCTTCCCCGCAACCTTTTCGTCCCACTGCTACAACATTTTCCAGAGGAAACACTGGTGTACTTCCCCCTTTCTGTCAAGAGACTCGTGCTCCTATTTGTTATAATTAGAGTTCATGTTTATTCACTGCTGTCTAGATAGTGCTCCCACTGAAAGTTCAACCTCCATTCAGACTTCTAGTAAGCCTCATCGACATTCATTCATGCAAACTAATAGCCTGGATGGAGAAGGTTGCATGCCCATTGCTATTATTCTCAGTGGAATTTCTCAACTATAGAATGTATAACGCACCACAATCCCTTCCAGAACTCTGCACTTCACTTCATCGGTACTACTGGTCTGTTACACAATTACAGAAAACCCATTTTAAGGGAGAGCGGATTGGTTTGCTTGCGCAATCATGCAAAATCCCAGATCAAATAGTAAAACAGAATCTTTGGAGAAGTTGATATGTATAACTGGTATGTTTTTTAATATTTTGATTAGTATGAGAGATGGGATTCTTTCAATAATAACCCTGGGGATGCACTGAACCCTATTGTATAACTCTAATGAATGACCTTTGTATGACATAACGTAGGGCTCCCGAGTGGCGCAGCGGTCTAAGGCACTGCATCTCAATGCTAGAGGCGTCACCACAGAGGCTGTATCACAACCGGCCGTGATTGGGAGTCCCATAGAACTTCGTACAATTGGCCCAGAATTGTCCGGGTTAGGGTTTGGCCGGGGTAGGCCGTCATTGTAAATAATAATTTGTTCTTAACTGACTTGCCTAGTTAAATAAAATAAAAATAACATTTGACCTGCAGCTGATGGCTGTCAGCACTGGGAGCGTCACTGTGGAGCAATGGAGGCCCGAGCCCAGTGGGCTTGCAGACTGCTGCAGGAGTTCCAGAGGAGGGTGGAGGCGTCAGGTATCCCTGGTCCACATTCTGAGATCCCCAACCAGGCCAAGGACTCCCCCGCCAAGAGGGCTCACGGTGAGATCCCCAACCAGGCCAAGGACTCCCCCGCCAAGAGGGCTCACGGTGAGATTCACAACCAGGTTATCTTACTGTAGTATGGATCTGATACACCAACAGACAGACCTGTACCTAGTGATGAGAATAGCTACCTTGTGTAAGTTAAGTTATTAATAAGGAAAGAGAGAAGGCGTTGATAGATACTGAACAGGAATGTTTGATGTGGTCTTTTTGTCCTCACTGTGCCATTATCAGGCCCCAATTGTCTCTCTCTTGACACAGATGGACAGCCCAGCCCCCCTGACAGGGATCAGAGCTCCAGGAGGAACTCAATAACACCTCATCCCCCGGGGAATCCTCTGAAGAGGCTCCGCTCTAGCTGTGTGGTGGTACGAATGGACGACCTTGATATCCATCAGGTGAGACTGTGCTTGCTTTCTGTTTTTAGCCAGCTAGCAAGTAGCCTACAGCCTATTGGCAGGCACAAAAATAGGTAATGTAAAACAAACCTAAACTTTCATTACATGTAGCTATTATTAATAAATATGCAGTTGGTTTTCTTTCAGATTAGTTTACAGTGGGGATGTTTTCAACATCATTCTTATTTGCCTTTACCACAACTGGGAAGACAACAGAAATAACATCTCTGCTGTCGCCCCTTGTGAATGTTGCTATTTCATGGACAGGCAAAGTATCATGTCACCAAAAGGTGTGCGTTGCTCCAAAAAATCGTATTCCTCCCAAGTGCAAATCGATGTGCATGAACTGTGTGGACCGCTTAAGATAGGAAATCCTTTTCACCTCGTCATGCTCGACCACCCTAAAAGCATGTCAGCTGTGATGTAGATAACCCCTGCCACCACAAATAAAGCTCAGTAGATTCTTATTATCCAGCCATAGAAGAAAACTGAATTAAAATGCAGCATGACATGATTATGGGTATTTTTGGGTTGAGTTGAAAGTTGTTCCTTTTTTTTCTCTGAAAAAAACAAACAACATTTTTGCATTCGATGATGTATAGCAGGGTTCCCCAATTACATTCAGCCATGCGCCAATATTTCCTTGAACGATCGTCGGGGGGCCGGAACATAGTTAGATAATTTGTACACTGCAAATTGACCGTAAGAAAGTCAAACAGATATCGTATTTGACAAAAACAGAATTATTTCAAACCTATTTACATTGAGATACGATCACATATGCCTGTATTTATGCATGTGAATACTTGGGAACAGATTTAATAAATTGAAATCACTTTGAGCTTGGGGGTCCCAAATAAAATCACCCCCGGGCTGAATTTGGGCCGTCTTACGGAACCCTGGTGTATAGTTAGTACTGCATTGAGTAATTAAGATCCTCGTGAGTTCCGTTCACTCTGACAGTCAGAAAACTCATTACTTCACTCCTGCCGATTGTTACATTTTCGATGTGAGAAAAGCACTTTAGAGATCAATTTCATATGAATCATTATTGCCACCCCATCCCCTCACACAGGTGTCTACAGGGGGACGCCACAGCAAGAAGACCCAGTCCTTAATATCCTGTAACCGCAAGGCCCTGAACCTAGCAGACAATATACCAGCCATCCACCTGCAATTCACTGAGTATTACTTCCCTGACAACCCTGGTTTGCCTGGTATGAGCTGACCACATTGTGTGTTTATAGTAAACTGGTATTATCTTAGTAAATTACTGAAACAGTATTTTCTTGCAGATTCTCTGATTTAATATTCTGTTTTTTTGTGGAACAAAACAAACCATTAGAATATTATCTTACAACAACTGAACAAATGCTCCTCTCTCCATCCCCCTCTCATTCCCCAGTACCCAACACTAACCTATATGCCCAGCTGAACGGCCTACAGCTGTGCCTAGACCCAGCCAGTCTGCTGTGGGTCAACCTGTTCTCGCGGGGCCTGCTGCGTACCCTGGAGCAGGTCAAAGCCTTCTACCAACTCCAGGACGGCAGCAAAGCAGAGGAGCACGTGGACATCCGCATGGACACAGCACAGATCAAAGTGAGATTGAATGAATGAAACCAGGCCAAGTTGTCAGGAGGAAGAGAGCTGCATCGTTGCAGGCTGTGTCCCTTTTAGCAGCAGAGTATTGCAGCTCATTATACAACTTCTAAGTCATTGGAAATGACAAACAGTTAGTGTTGCTCATGAAAATTGGTTGAAAATGTATGCCCTTCACCATTTTGTAATGTGGCTTGTGTCTTTATGATGAGCAGTTTTCTCTCTAGGGGCACATCATGTAAACGTTGGAGTTTATGTTATTGTTAGGTTAATGTATCAGGTCAGTAGATGACTGTTTCTGTGCCTCGCCCTGTCTGTCTGCAGTTGATTATTCCCCTGGAGTCATCCATCATGGACCACCAAGACAGGCCCCAGTCTCTGAACATCACTGTTCCCCAGACGGTCCTCAGCAACACCTGCCACTCCCCACACGGCACCCGGGCCGACCTCAACGCCACCTACAGCAGCTTCTCCACCTGCCACTTCTTCCAGTCCGCTCCCCCCTGCTCCTTCCCCCGAGACCAGAGCGCCTTTCTCCCCCTACCCTCTGCCTTCCTCCAGCACTCCCTGGAGATGGAGCCCCTGCCCTTTTCTGAGATGAGGCCCCTCCGGGCCAAGGACGTCTGGTCCCTAAGTCTCTCCCGCCTGTCCGTGAGCTTCGAGGGGGCACGGAAAAGCAACAAGGGCAGAGCTCACCCCTTCGTGGAGCCTTTCACTATGTCTGTGTGGATATGTCGTCCATGTGCGTTTAAGGGCTGTTCCCTGGTCTCCTCTCCCAGTGAACCAGCTCCTGTAGATCTCAACCATGGATCCTTAGAGCAGGAGAACCAGCTCCCTTCCAACCCTGACCACCACAACCAGGACAGTAAAAAGGAGGCTCCAGTGGCCTCTATTCACTTCCTGGCCCAGGCCATCACACCGGTCAAAGTGTGGCTCAACCACTACCAGTATGTGGCCCTACTGCGGATGAAGGACACCCTGGCCAGGCTGGGGGGCGAGCTGGGCCGGGACACCAGGGACGCTAAGCAGGCCAGGGGCCAGGAGTCTGAGCCCCCTACGATGTGCCTAGCCCTCCTAATGGACTCAGTGGAGCTGGGGCTACTGCTACCACCTGCAGCCATGGATCCAGAGGAAGAGGAGGCCCACACCCCAGGATCTGAAAGCCCCAGCCTGACAGACTCTGACCTCTCCCCCACTCACCAGGCTACATCGCCAGGCCCTCTTGAGGACAGTGGGATAGGAAACGGTACTGCCACCGTCAACAGCTCTCCTCCCATTGAGCAGGAAGTGGATGGTGTGGTAGAGGAGGCCAGCGAGGCAGTAGAGGTCATGGAGGGGGAGACAACCCAGGAGGATGGTCCTGTCCCCTCTCCTCCCTTCTCCCCTGAACACCATCCCTCCCTCCTGTCTAGGGACCCCTCTACCTTCAGCCTGGAGGAAGAGCTGTCCAATGCCCTCACCGCCACCAAGGATGTCACCAAAGATGCCTTTAGTGCCTCCCTGGACCTGACTAAAGGGGCGTTCTCCATCACAAAAGATGCCTTCAGCTTCATGAGTCGTGGGTCAGGGATGAGCAAGCTGTTCACTACACAGGCCAAGTAGGTTTCCCAGCATGCTCTCCTGCTTTGCTGTTGTCATTACACCATAAGGTTAAGGTCTATCAAGTCCATAGTGTCAACTGTATGGATGTGTGGTTTTACTGGTGTGAATGACCATAAAGGCTGTTTTCTGTTTTCTGTTTGTGTAGGGAGCAGCGCCCCGAGGAGGGATGCCCTATGGCCAGTCTGCGGCTCCAGTCCATGAAGCTGTCTCTCTCACAGTACTCATTTGACAGCGCCATCCTGGACGGAAGCCTGCCCGACGACCACCTCTCAGTGGACAGCGACTCTAGTGACAACATTCTCATGGATGGTAACTCCTCATCCAAACTCCACAACATAGATGCATATTGTATCAATATTTTATTGATTTATTCAGATCCCTGTTAGCTTTTGCAGAAGCAGCAGCTATTCTTCCTTGGATCCAGACAAAAACAGAAAACATGACAAGTAACAAAACACTGATAGACAAGAACAGTCACACAAAGACAGAACATTTGAAAAGAAACAGTATCTATCTCGCTAGTAACAGGGTTTCAAAACAATAGTCTGCTTAGTCTTGAATCCCACTGTCAAAGTCTGGCCATAAGTAAGAGTTTTATTTGCCCCTGTGTGTTCTGTTCTGTGATTTCAGAGTCAGGAGTAGAGTCCATGATGCGACCCAACAGCACCCTTGGGCCCATGGACAGTGGAGGCAGCGCTGCCCCGGGGACAGAGGGAGGGTCATCAGCCGACCTGAGCAGCTCCCTGTCCCAGAGCATTGAGGACATCACACAGGACACAGTAGGTCCCACTTTACATACACACACTGTCTAGTGTGACATTACAGAGACCGACAGTAGAGGCATTGTCAGAAATAGGGCTGTTACGGTGACCGTATTACCACCACACTGGCAGTCACGAGTTATGACCGCAGTCAAATTCCACTTGACCGTTTAGTCATGGTAACTAGGCTTCTCCAAAACTGCGTTCTGATGCTGCTGATGGTCATTAGTAGCCTATCAAACTTGCTAACTGCTAGTCGCTAATGACCTGGAACTCAGCGATCTGTTGTCCCTCTAGTCACTCTGACATAAAAGAAAATGCAATCGAAAATCAAATCAAACACTTCATGAGAGCCCATTACTATATTTATTTCTTAACTCTCCTAATATTAAGCACATTGCTTTGCTTTACAACAGGAGTATAGCCTACATGACTGGCATTAAAATGCACCGTGGGAAAAGCGTCCTCCATTCACTATTTATGTGCATAGATTACATTTTCTTTCCCTGCCCCTGTGGTGACAGGCGCATGATAATGGTCCATTCTAAATCAAATCAAATTTCACACATATATTCTTTAGTATATGTAAAGACAAGATTAAATTAAGAATAGTCTGATGGGTGACCAGATTAGCCTATCACTTGTGAATGATGCCCAGCATCAAGAAACAGCATGTCTTTTTTTGTGACTTTTTAGTTGCACATGTCAGTAGCCTTGCCCATAGGCCTATATGTTTTGTTAAGGTTTGGCCAAGTAACTCCAAACGTAGCCTCTAGACCTAGGACCCCTGGAACATGGTTAGAGAGCACAGAGCCTCTAGGCCTAGGAGCCCTGGAACATGGTTAGAGAGCACAGAGCCTCTAGGCCTAGGAGCCCTGGAACATGGTTAGAGAGCACAGAGCCTCTAGGCCTAGGAGCCCTGGAACATGGTTAGAGAGCACAGAGCCTCTAGGCCTAGGAGCCCTGGAACATGGTTAGAGAGCACAGAGCCTCTAGGCCTAGGAGCCCTGGAACATGGTTCGAGAGCACAGAGCCTAGTGAAACATGTTCCTATAAACCCAGGTTTCTCGTGCTGCTATATTTATTGCTCGCTTCTTAAAATTAAGCACATTAATCCACTTTACAACCTGGCATACATAGGCAACGTGTGAGTTTCAAGTTAGGGGAAGCAAATTTTCACCATAAAAAGGAACCTTCATAATAAAGCATTCCAGGCATCATCTCATTTACAGACTTATGTAAGATTTTATTTCACCTTTATTTAACCAGGTTGGCCAGTTAAGAACAAGTTCTCAATTATAACTGCGACCTGGCCAAGATAAAAGCAGTGCGACAAAAACAACAACACAGAGCTACACATGGGATAAATAAACGTACAGTCAATAACACAATAGAAAAATCTATGTATAGTGTGTGCAAATGTAGTAAGATTAGGGAGGTAAGGCAATAAATAGGCCATAGTGGCAAAATAATTACAATTCAGCATTAACACTGGAGTGATAGATGTGCAGATGATGATGTGCAAGTAGAGATACTGGGGTGCAAAAGAGCAAAACAATTAAATAACAATATGGGGATGAGGTAGTTTGGCTGGCTATTTACAGATGGGCTGTGTACAGGTACAGTGATCGATAAGCTGCTCTGACAGCTGATGCTTAAAGTTAGAGAGGGAGATATAAGTCTCAAGCTTGCAGTTCGTTTCAGTCATTTGCAGCAGAGAACTGGAAGGAAAGGTGGCCAAAGGAGGTGTTGGCTTTGGGGATGGCCAGTGAAATATACCTGCTGGAGCACGTGCTATTGGTGGGTGTTGCTATGGTGACCAGTGAGCTGAGATAAGGCGAGGCTTTACCGAGCAAAGACTTATAGATGACCTGAAGCCAGTGGGTTTGGCGACAAATATGTAATGAGGGCCAGCCAACGAGAGCGTACAGGTCGCAGTGGTGGGTAGTATATGGGGCTTTGGTGACAAAACGGATGACACTGTGATAGACTACATCCAATTTGCTGAGTAGAGTGTTGGAGGCTATTTTGTAGATGACATCGCCAAAGTCAAGGATAGTCAGTTTTACGAGGGTATGTTTGGCAGCATGAGTGAAAGAGGCTTTGTTTGTGAAATAGGAAGCCGATTCTAGATTTAATTTTGGATTGGAGATGCTTAATGTGAGTCTGGAAGGAGAGTTTACAATCTAACCAGACACACCTAGGTATTTGTAGTTGTCCACATGTTCTAAGTCAGAACCGTCCAGAGTAGTGATGCTAGTCGGGCGGGCGGGTGCGGGCAGCAATCAGTTAAAGAGCATGCATTTAGTTTTACTAGCATTTAAAAGCAGTTGGAGGCCACGGAAGGAGTGTTTTATGGCATTGAAGCTCGTTTGGAGGTTTGTTAACACAGTGTCCAAAGAAGGGCCAGATGTATACAGAATGGTGTCGTCTGCGTAGAGGTGGATCAGAGAATTACCAGCAGCAAGAGCGACATCATTGATGTATACAGAGAAAAGAGTCGGCCCGAGAATTGAACCCTGTGGCACCCACATTGAGACTACCAGAAGTCCGGACAACAGGCCCTCCGATTTGACACACTGAACTCTATCTGAGAAGTAGTTGGTGAACCAGGCGAGGCAGTCATTTGAGAAATCAAGGTTATTGAGTCTGCCGATAAGAATGCGGTGATTGACAGAGTCGAAAGCCTTGGCCAGGTTGATGAAGACGGCTGCACAGTATTGTCTTTTATCGATGGAGGTTATGATATCGTTTAGGACCTTGAGCGTGGCTGAGGTGCACCCATGACCAGCTCGGAAACCAGATTGTCTAGTGGAGAAGGTACTGTGGGATTCAAAATGGTTGATCTGTTTGTTAACTTGGCTTTTGAAGATTTTAGAAAGGCAGGGAAGGATGGATATAGGTCTATAACAGTTTGGGTCTAGAGTGTCTCCCCCTTTGAAGAGGGGGATGACCGTGGCAGCTTTCCAATCTTTGGGGATCTCAGGCAATACGAAAGAGCGGTTGAACAGGCTAGTAATAGGGGTTGCAACAATTTCGGAAAATCATTTTAGAAAGAGAGGGCCCAGATTGTCTAGCACAGCTGATTTGAAGGATCCAGATTTTGCAGCTCTTTCAGAACATCAGCTGTCTTGATTTGGGTGAAGGAGAAGCGGGGGGGACTTGGGCAAGTTTATGCGGGGGTGCAGTGCTGTTGTCTAGGGTAGGTGTTAGAGGTCGACCGATTAATTGGAATTGCCGATTTAATTGGGACCGATTTCAAGTTATCGTAACAATTGGACACCGATCATGGCCGATTACATTGCACTTCACGAGGAGACTGCGTGGCAGGCTGACTTCCTGTTATGCGAGTGCAGCAAGGAGCCAAGGTAAGGTGCTAGCTAGCATTAAACTTATCTTATAAAAAACAATCAATCTTAACATAATCACTAGTTAACTACACATGGTTGATGATATTACTAGTTTATCTAGCTTGTCCTGCGTTGCATATAATCAATGTGGTGCATGTTAATTTATCATTGAATCATAGCCTACTTCGCCAAATGGGTGATTTAACAAGCGCATATGCGAAAAGAGCACTGTCGTTGCAAGAATGTGTACCTAACCATAAACATCAACACCAATACACAAGTATATATTTTTAAACCTGCATATTTAGTTAATATTGCCTGCTAACATGAATTTCTTTTAACTCGGGAAATTGTCACTTCTCATTGAAACAGCACTTTCGTGTGTTTGCCAGCAGCTCTTCATGACTTCAAGCCTATCAACTCCCGTGATTAGGCTGGTGTAACCGATGTGAAATGGCTAGCTAGTTAGCGGGGTGTGCGCTAATACCATTTCAAACACCACTTGCTCTCTGACTTCGAGTAGTTGTTCCCCTTTCTCTGCAAGGGCCACGGCTTTTGAGGAGCGATGGGTAACGATGCTTCGAGGGTGGCTGTTCTTGTTGTGTTCCTGGTTCGAGCCCTGGTAGTTGCGAGGAGAGAGACGGAAGCTATATGTTACACTGGTAATACTAAAGTGCCTATAAGAACATCCAATAGTCAAAGGTATATGAAATACAAATGGTATAGAGAGAAATAGTCCTATAATTACTATAATAACCTCAACCTAAAACTTCTTACCTGGGAATATTAAAGACTAATGTTAAAAGCAACCATCAGCTTTCATACAATTTCGTGGTCTGAACAAGGAACTTAAACGTTAGCTTTTTTACATGGCACATATTGCACTTTTACTTTCTTTTCCAATACTTTCTTTTTGCATTATTTAAACCAAATGGAACATATTTCATTATTTATTTGAGGCTAAATTGATTTGATTGATGTATTATGTTAAGTTAAAATAAAAGTGTTAATTCAGTGTTGTTGTAATTGTCATTATTACAATAATTGGTATCGGCATTGAAAAATCATAATCGGTCAACCTCTAGTAGGTTTAGCCAGGTGGAAAGCATAGCCAGCTGTAGAAAAATTCTTATTGAAATGATCATTTATCGTAGATTTATCGGTGGTAACAGTGTTTTCTAGCCTGGGAGGGGGTGCTCTTATTCTCCATGGACTTTACAGTGTCCCAAAACTTTTGTAATTAGTGCTCGAGGATGCAAATTTATGTTTGAAAAAGCTAGCCTTAACTTTCCTAACTGACTGTGTATATTGGTTCCTAACTTCCCTGAAAAGTTGCATATCGCAGGGGCTATTCGATGCTAATGCAGTACGCCACAGGATGTTTTTGTGCTGGACAAGGGCAGTCAAGTCTGGGGTGAACCAGGGGCTATATCTGGTCTTAGTTCTACATTTTTTGAATGGGGCATGCTTATTTAAAATGGTGAGGAAAGCACTTTTAAAGAGCAACCAGGTATCCTCTACTGACGGGATGAGGTCAATATCCTTCCAGGATACCCGGGCCAGTTCGATTAGAAAGGCCTGCTCGCTGAAGTGTTTTAGGGTCAGTGTTCGTTTGACCGCGGACCCATTACGGACGCAGGCAATGATGCAGTGATCGCTGAGATCCTGGTTGAAGACAGCAGAGGTATATTTAGAGGGCAAGTTGGTCAGGATGATATCTATGAGGGTGCCCATTGTTACGGATTTAGGATTGTACCTGGCAGGTTCCTTGATAATTTGTGTGAGATTGAGGGCATCTAGCTTAGATTGTAGGACGGCCGGGGTGTTAAGCATATCCCAGTTTAGGTCACCTAACAGTACGAACTCTGAAGATAGATGGGGGGGCAATCAATTCACATATGGTGTCTAGGGCACAGCTGGAGGCTGAGGGGATCTATAACAAGCGGCAATGTTGAGAGACTTGTTTCTGGAAAGGTGGATTTTTAAAAGTAGAAGCTCAAATTGTTTGGGCACGGACCTGGGTAGTATGACAGAACTCTGCAGGCTATCTCTGCAGTAGATTGCAAGATAGCCTACTATTATTCATAATGTAATGAGTAGATTCGATAGTCATAATTTAGTCTAGTAATATAACTCAATCACTGTTTGTAAAAAAAGACTGTTTGATCGCTGAGCGCATATAGCTTAGAGTTGGCCTAGGCTATACCAGATACGTTTCTTCTTTCTTTGCATGGGAAAATGTGGCTTTTTATAAACACATTTCATGCAATTCTACTACACCCTATATGACTGGAGACATTAGCAGAATGTTTTTTAATACAATAAATTACACGGTAGCCTACTCTGGTGACACTGACAAACAGATCAATAAAGACGACGTTGTCCATATAATAGGCCTACAAGATAGGGAGATAGGGAGGCCTACGAGATAGGGAGGCCTACGAGATAGGGAGGCCTACGAGATAGGGAGATAGGGAGGCCTACGAGATAGGGAGGCCTACGAGATAGGGAGATAGGGAGGCCTACGAGATAGGGAGACACAAATGGAATATGGAAACTAGAGGAGGAAATTATTGTCAAAAAAACAAACTTAAGTAGCACTGAATCATCAGTGATAAATAGTGAATATGTGCAATGCGCACTCACTAGGGATATTGCCATGATCTCCACTGGTGCCAATAAGATAGGCTATAAAGTTGTTTGCTCAATTAGGTTGAGAATTTTTATTTAAAATACAGATCAGTCTTTTCTTTGTCTTCTCTTTACAGCAATAACCATTTGCTTTCCAAACAATGTTTTTCCTACGATTTGTATTTTAATTTATTTCTGTATAGACAGGAGTAGGCTATATCATTTTGGCAATTCAATTTACTTTAGGAAAATGGATGCGCTGCCTATGCTTGCATATTAAAAACGTAACCACACGTAACCTCCATTCGCAATGTTTTGTTGTTGTAGGCCACCCATAGTCTGGTGGGTGAGAATATTATCAAGTGCTTGTCGAATTGAGCAGAGCAGAGCTTTTTTCAAATTATCATTAGAGTTGCATCATGCAACCTTAGAATGAATAATAAATCTAAACATCTAATCTAACTGTATAGCATAACTAACATTTGCATCACAACTAAAGTTGCATAAATAACTCCAAATTAAGTATATAGGAGGGCCTGTTTCTCAACACAGAAAAGCTGCCTGTGTTCACTCCCTCGGAAATCATTTGGAGAACATATCCTTTCAATGGATTCTTCATACTATAAAATAATATAAAAATAATGCCATGGAATTCTAAGCAAATGAACTAGTGTAGCCCACAGGCATATGCTATTCTGTTCTTCTGAAATAGGATACATTTTCTTATGTTTCTTTAGACCTGTCTAAAATAAATAATGGATTTATTGTGATGGATTTGTTAAATAGATTAGACTTTTTAAAATGTAGATGTTCCAATGGTCTGCATTAGTGGCTTGTGTGGAAGCCAGGAGATGATAAACATGTTTATGTTAATTAACGGTCAATTAACGTGAGACCAGCAGTTATTTGCATGATAATCACTGGCTGACAAAATTTAAGGACCGCCACAGACCTAGTCAGCACTCTCACTGTATATGCATGGGAGGGATGCTCGGCAATCATACCGTACTTGTATGTTGGGTAATGCATAATTCTTATTGTGGGTAACTACTTGTCCTGTACTGTGCTGTGCAGGCATCTGTGTTGTTGCTGGTGCTCAGTGGTATTGCCTGTGTGACGGACCTGAAGGGAGAGGACCTGGTGGTGGCAGTGGAGGTCCAGCATCTCACCTCCAGACAGATGGGCAACGTAAGGGTCTCTGACCTGCTGGCCAGACAAATTTCAGGTAACCTCAAGTTACGGGAAAAAAACTATGGTTCTATTTCATTCTGGATGACCGCCAGTGGTAGTGCTTTCCCTGGATTTGGATAATAAACAAAGCCTCGTGACAGTCATCCAGAATGAAATAGAACTTATCTAGCTAAAGACACTGCACCTTACTGTAGCATCAGTCTAACTGAACAACTGTCACAAGCCACTGTCACTCAACGTCTCCAATAATAGCTGTTCTTTTTGTTAAAGAATGCTCCCAACCTACTCTTACTTTCTCTCTTCCATCGGTGAATCATTCATACTCATATAGTCACATAATGACTCATGTAATCATCTTACGCTCTCGATCCAATGTTACAACTGAAGACTCAATGCTACTTTTAGACAATCACGTGAACAGAACATCCACTGTCGACCCCTCAGCCATAAACCTGATGCCCCAAAAGGCCATCCAACATCACCTGGACGAACCACATAGATCTTTACGAGCATCTAGGCAACACAAACTAGTCAACATCCTACTCAATGATGGAATTCAAGGCCAGATCCACTGTGGTGGTGATAATTCTGAAGCCTTTCCCATCTCCAACAGCATCAAGTAAGAATGTGTCTTGGGGCCCGGTGCTGTTCAACCTCTTTTTCACTGCCCTCGTCAACCACACCACTAAGGACCTCAACAAAGGCATCTACATCAGATACAGGGATGAGAGTTCAATCTACGACCTGCACAGGCTCAGAGCAAAGACCAAAACACAAGAACATCTTGTCCGTGAAGCCCTCTTTGCTGATGACTGTGCCCTAATCGTGCAAATGGAGGTAGACCTCCAGTCTTTCGCAGACAACTTTGTTGAAGCTTGCAAGAGTTTTGGTCTTACCATCAGCTTAGGAAAAACTGTAGTCTTCAGTCAACCATCACCCCTCTCCAACCCAGTGGTCCACAGCATCCACCTAAGTGGATCTGAGCTCCAGAATGTTGACCACCTCACATATCTGGGAGGAGCACCATGTCCAAGGATGGCTCACTCAACCAATAAATAACTAGCAGAATCCAGAAAGAAAGCCAGTCATTGGGAGGCTGAGGAACAGGATACTAAATCATCACACTTTCCACAAATATGAAAATCTACAATGCAGTAATTGTCACAACTCTGTTGTATGGCTGTGCAACTTGGAACCTGTAAAGTCTCCAGGTCAAACAGCTGGAGACATTCCATACACAATCTTTGAGATCTATAATGGGTATCCAGTGGCAAGACAAGGTGTCCTACCTGGAGATACTGCAGAAATCTAACAGCACCAGCGTTAAAGCTAAGATCATTAAGACACAGCTCCGATGGACCTTCCACACCATCAGGATGCCCCAACATCGTCTCTGAAGAAGGATCTTCTTTAGCGAGCAGCAGCAGGGGCACCATGAGACAGGCCGACCCAAAAGGTGCATAAAAGACAACCTTAAACACAACCTCAATTTCTGCCATATCCAGCCCAGCCAACTCACAGACATCACCTCTCACCGATCCACCTCGCACTCCAAAACCCACACAGCAGTAGACCACTTCGAGAGGGACAGAAACAACCGTCTAACTGCAGCCTGATCAAAGTACCATTCCCGCACAACCGGACCCACAACACCAGCGGAAGCACATGTCTGTCCTTCATGCTTCAGAGTCTGCGCTTCAAAACTCTGACTCCTGAGCCAGTCAAGAACCCACAATTAACCAAGTGACATGCACAAGTCGTCATCGTGGAAACCAACAGACTGGCAGGGATCCATATCTGTGGTACCCATTCTCTGACTATATAACTCACGCTTTCCTTGATGTCCTAATCTCCAGGTGGGTCCACCCTGGGACAGAGACAGGGCTGCAGGTCAGCTCCAGTGGTGGGCATGCGAATAGAGATGGGTCCCTCTGCAGCACGGCACGGTCCCCTCTCTGCGTTGGTAGGTCACCTGGAGCTGGGTGTGCAGGGCTGTCGGGCGGAGCTCCTGGCCTCCACCCTGGCTACCCTGGGGCCCTTCCTGGAGGATGAGCTCAGTGCTGATGTCCAGCCCATGAAGATCCGCCTGGACAATGTCACCATCACTCTGAAGGTCAGCTGGGGGCACAGGGAGACTATGGAACTCTGTTGGGGTCAAATAACATCATTTGACGTGCACCCTATGGTTTTTATATGTGGTAAGACCCCAACAGCGATCCATAGGAGACCGATTGAATAAATGACAGTTAGTCTGTTATCCATGCCATCCATGGAGCTAACCAGTTCATTCCTGTTTAGGATGATGGTCCCAAGATCTACCCGACGGCCCCCCAGACCCAACCTGCCACCTTTAGCATAGACCAGGTGGTTCTGGAGCGCTCTGATGATGGCTTGTTTAGAATCAAAGGTGATTGGGGGAGAGGACACGGACATGCCTTTGAGTATCACTATGATTACAATTATTTTGTCTCTCACTGCTTGATTGATTTGGAATAACAGTTATGAGTCATCTGTTTTTTAAATATATATTGTCGGTCTTGCAGGTGGTGCAGGCCCAGACGCTGCAGGTGGTGCTGTGGTATGTTTGGAGAAACCAGACAGTTCTTGTTCTGTCCAACCACAGCAGAGCATGGTATGAGCTTTCAAAAACCTAAATACTTACATTCGCTATAATCACTGACTCTCTGGCTCACTCACCCATTACAGATTATTACAGGGTTAATGAACTCAAGATAAACAGACAGCACAAGCTGTTAACAAAAACATGATTGTGTTAGAGTGAGTAAGGATTAGGCAAGTTCTCACGACCATGTAAAATGAAAGCGTAGCATAAATGGTCCCTTCAATAGTTGCATTGTAATTACAGTAGCTATATATTATTTTTACCTTAAATGTGTGTGAAACCGTTGATTTAGAAATACAAACTCATAGGGCTTAGCTGGAATGCTATAAGTTAAATGATGGATGATTAGATGAAGGTAAGTCCACAATTCCATCTATCATCTACTTATACAGATCTGTATTCCTGTTGTAATTGTTGTAGTTCTCCTGTTCTTGTTATCTTGTTAAGGCTATGAGGATCCAAATCAAGGCAGCAGGTATTCAAATTATAGCTGAATAGATATCTGGCTACTTGCCCTAGCAGAGAAACGTTATCTAGAAGTGAAAACTAATAAAGCCAACAACATTTTCCCTTCAGAGTCCATCCCTGGGGTCCCAGCTATTGGAGGCTCAGTTGGCCCTCTCTCAAGCCCTCACTGACCGAGAACGTCTCCTCCTGGAGGTCAGGAAGTACGACCCCATGTTTGACCTGTGACTGCATTACTCCCCCAACCAGCAGAGGGCGATATACTGACACTGCATCAATAAGGGAGTAAAGGAACTGAATGAAATGTCTGGACTCAGGCATATGACAATTTGTAAACATCAAAGATGAGCACCCAATGGTGAAATCCACCCTGGTAGTTCGAAAGCTCAAGCTCTTCTAATGAATTGTACAAACAGTGTGTCACTTCCAGAGAACACATAGGGGGCCCTTGTATTAACAAGAAGCCCCACTGGAGTCACTCTTTACACTCTACGGTACATAACAGGCACTAGTTTCAACTGACAATCTAAACATGTTCCCTTCTGCTGTACAAAAGCAGTTTTAATTTAAACCACCATAGAGAATAGTTAACTCATTGTTGGGCTGCAACTCAATTGCCATTAATCTTTGATTTGAAGAACACATGCCAAAATGTGTCTAATAGACTGAGTGGTAAGAGCCCGGAATGCTGATTGGCTGACGGCCGTGGTATATCAGACCGCATACCACGGGTATGACAAAACATGTATTTTTACTCCTCTAATTACGTTGATAACCAGTTTAAAATAGCAGTAAGGCACCCCGGGGGTTTGTGGTATATGACCAATATACCAAGGGCTGTGTCCGGGCACTCCGCAATGTGTTGTACATAAGAACAGCCCTTAGCCGTGGTATGTTGGCCATATACCAAACCCATTGTGCCTTATTGCTTAATTATATGCACTGTGTCTTATATGCCAGAGAACATTCAGAGTTGTAATTGATGTCTGTTGATGATATGTTTTCATGTACAAATCATTCACTGTCAGGCATGCTGTGTGAAGATCACTAGTGTTTTAGGAATCTTGGTGTGTGGGTTTACAAACATCCACAAAGCTTCAAAGATAAAACTGCCTGTCAATGTTAAGTAGGTCCTGTCCATAGTTGTACATAACTGTATAGTTAGGAGCTGGTATCTTAGATGCATTAATGTAACCATTGTTTAGAACCATAGTGTATTAAATAGAAGAGTAGGGAAATAAAAGCACTTTGACTTCAAGCAGTACTGCACTGTATCCATGGAGCTCCTGTGAATGGGAGCACAAGACAAACCTGCATATCTATCCCTTTGATTGATTGGTTGTGTATCAGAGGGTAGGGCAAGCTGTCTCCACACTGTTCAGACTTTTTCAGACCCCAGGTCATTCCCCAGTGTTATCTTTGCATCATAAAAAAAGTATTACATTTTTTGACTGTAAAACTATATTTGTATTCTTTGTTTAATGTTCAGATGACGCATGCCTTTTGAGGAAAGGTTCCACAATTGTTGCGGTACGTTAACTAATTTAGTTTGTTACATGAGGTGTACCCTGCCCTCAGACCGGTATTACTTGATCTCCTGAACTCACTCATCTGCATGGAGAAACACACATTCTAGGCATTTACTAATACCTCACTGCATGGATGAAATGTAGTGTTATTCTTTTGATATGAACTTTTACAGGCATGTAACATGAATTTTTCTTTTTGCAGCTATTGTCTTTTTTAAAATGATTTTCCATTAGACAGTGTAGCTACTAGCCATTTCAAACAAACACTAGTGGCACAGCCATCATATCAAAGAATAGAGATAATGAATCTTAATTGTCTATATATGCACAATATATGTATAATACTAATCATTTTATCTACAGTAAAACTGACAGGTGCATTAATGCCAATTTGTTAATGTATTCCACCCATTGGGTACCTTTCTATTACTATGTAAAAGTTGTGAAGCCTTTGTACTAATTGGAATAATTTCTAGTATTATTTAATGATGTGGTTATGTTTTAATTATATATTTTTGTAGCAATTCTAGGGTATGATGTGGCAGTGACATTAGAAGTATTTAAATGCTATTATTTGTATGTTTTTTGTATTTAGATTAGTATTTGGTCCTGATGAGGGAGAGGAGAGACATTGGAGTAACGTTACTTAGATCCAAGTCACATTCCGCAAAACAAGTGTGAGTTTTGAGAAACTCAAATGGATCAAGAGACTTGTTTGTGTATGTGGTACAGTGCTAACAAGTTAACTCCACAACCCTCAGTTGAGCTTTAAGCATCATACTCTTCTGAGTGGTAGCTTGAGACCTCTGGTGGTCAGAATAATATGCCACTGATTTTCTGGTTGCCTTCCAATATGAATATGAATGACAGTGTTACTTTCTAATTGTGGGAAGTAGCATGAAGCAATAGGAGGAAGTCTGTTTTGCCCATATTCTGAGAGGGAAGTTTTTTTTTATGTACGAATGCCTAAGATTATCAAATAAAAAATAGTCTAATGGTTCAGTTTTTTTCCCATCCTGCATGTTTTGTATTTGAAAATTCCCCCAAGGTCAGTCAGTGTAACAAAGCAGTGATTCCATTCTCAATAATATCAGCACCCCAATTTTCTTGCTGATATTTGCTTTTTGGCATGGCCTTGGCTGTCAGTGTGATGGGGAATGAAATGTACATCCCCAGTTGGAAGGAGGCAGTTATGTTGACTGTGACTAAGTGTGTCTAAAAATCAACCCTCACCCCCTCCTTAGAACCCTGTAAGTACCTCTGTTCACAGCAGGGTGCCCACTCTGCCCCCAGCCAGCTCTCTCCTCACTGCCTGTCAAGTTACACTTCTACTGCATCCCTTATCTTGCTTGGGTTACCATGATGTATGAGACTGGGACACCGGGCACCTCCCTACATGGGCTGCTTTCTCTTCGTCATCAGAATGACTTTGCAAAAATATTATCAATGTTGTGGAAGGAGTGCATGCATTGTAACTGAACTGATTGTTCTTTTGCTCTATACCTTGTGGATTATTTGCACTTAAGTGTGGTATGTTCACTAGAAATTGCACTTGCTTAATGTGAATCACTTAGAGGATCATCCCTGATATTTTCCTGACACTAAGTGGGTGGCCCTCTGACAGTATTATGTAATATTTGTGTAACACTTGCTTAGAAGTCATCACATCATTGAATAAGACTAAACTTGGTTCTGTGAACCAAATTAGTATGTGAAATGTTTCAAAGTGATAAACTATTGAACCAACTTTGTCATTATTTGTGTGCTATCTATATTCAGTGTATGGTGGTGGGTGACTATTTACTCAGTATGGTTGTATTATGCATTTATTGGCCAGTGAGCAGGTTTAAAGTTAGACACATGCACACACAAAATCGTCTTCATCTAACAGAAGATAAATCATTAACAAATGTGTCCTTTTATTTATTGAAATATGGCCTAAAATTATTGACCTGAGGTCTAATAAAATGGTTTAACTGAAACAACATTTTCCCAGGAAGTACTAGAAGTGACCAGTTTTGGATACTTCCATGCTTCACCAACAGCTCAAATAAAATGTATTTTATAACATTGACACAAATCTTGATGCTGTGGTCATTTTATTATTGACCAATAGTATATCCAAGAAATGCCCTCAAATATAACAAAGGTTGATTTTGGAGTTCCTGACAACAGTATACTGCACTTGCCTTCATGGCCAAACCAATGGACATTGGAATAGAGAATGAACATGAAAGTGGTGTGTAAGATGCCACCATCTGAAAGGTGAATACACCACCGCTTGGATCTATCTATAATCAGCAGGGCATGAGTGGCTCAGTGAAAGAGGATGTTCTTGTGCTTGGTGTTGGGGATCTGCTCTCTGCTCTTCAGCCTCCTGACAGCCTCCCTCATGTGCTTGGGCTGCAGGGGAGGCGTGTCCCCCCACTTCTCACACACATCCAGAGCTGCAGGACCAAACAGAGAAGCATGTCAGAGTAGTCAAAATGCTTCAAAGCCTTCGTTGGTGAAGATACAAGACAAACGATCCAGATCTCATATCTGGCCAACTAGTCAATATTAACTCAGTGGTGTCCCTCACTGACCTTCCTCCACTATTTCTCCAGCGAAGACCTTGGAAATACCAGACATGGCGATAACCACATTTTGAGAGACTGAGGATCCTGTAATGGACTGTATCAGCTGTATCAACCAGGTAAAGAAAAGCATACATTGAAATACAAGCATGAGTGAAATGTAATATTAAAATGGAACTGATTCTGATGAAATATAATTACATGTGCCTAAAGGTCTTACCCTCTTGATGGCAGCTTTGGGGAAAGCAGAGCGTCTATACATCTCATAGCGGTTAAGCTGCTCCTCAGAGAAGGATGAGACCAAAACCCTGGACAACACCAGAGGGAAAAATATTAACGTATGAATGCTTGTAACATAATTGTCATAGTGCAGTTACCAAACAAACACAAATTACAGTATCAGAATCTTACTGCATCTTCTGTATCTCATCCTCGTCAACCTTTTGCCGCTTCTCCTTTTTCTTCTCAGGCTCAACTTTTAGTTTTTTGGAAGCTGGTTGATCTGAGGTTCCCTCATCCTCGTCATCTCCAGCAACAGAATCCTTCAGCAGGTCATGCAAAGTAAACAAATGATTGTAGATATATATACTACTATATCTTGAATGTGGATGTAGGGCCAATGTTTCAATATAGTTATTCTAACAAGCCACTTACCTGTTTGTGTTCGCGTTTGAGTGATTGTGAGGAGGAATCTTTTGATTCGGTGTCTGCATCCGAAGTCACAGGCACTTCTTCAGTGTCTTCGGTTTTAGGGCTTTCTCTAGCAGCCAATGCATTCTCAGAGTTGGATTCAGTCTTTATCCTAGCTGGGTCTGCCATAACTCATTCGAAATCTTACCACACCAATATAATGTATAATTATGCAACAGTCAAAACGGAAATGTTTGACTCGAGAAACATCAACAAGTTAGCTAACTGCTAGCAAACAACTCCACAGCCACCTTCGCTCACTTATACTATCCTCGTGACTTACTATCCTCGTGGAATTCTGCATACCACGTTTATTGATAAAAAAAAATAGAACCGTTACTTTAGCAAAATATTAGCTAAAGCGCGAATGAGAAATGTTTTGAAGCATCATTAAAAAACAACATGGAGAACATTCAGGCCGGAAGCTGCTGCTGAAATCAACTTCCGGCTTAAACCCTCTATTGTCCTTTAAAGGGATAGCATTGACAACAATTATATATATGTGGCGGTGACATTAGAAGTATTTAATTATAATATATATATATATATATATATTATAATTCTGTCATTTCTTTGTCATTTGAGAAAAAAATTCACATATTCCGTTATATTTGGTCCAGTGCTTTATGTACAGTGGCGTATTTCCATTCAACTAGTCATACTTGTTACAGTGTTTGTTTAAATGGGAAAGAAAATACTAGGCTCTTTTTTAGATGATCAGTGCTCTAACTAAATGTAATTTGGTAATCGACGTTTTAAACTATATTAATATGTCAATAGCCTCGATAATTAACTTTAAAATAAATTTAACTCTCTGGAACCCATAAGGATATTTTTTGTTTTATGATTGCTCCTTCAGCGTCTCTCAAAAAATGTCAGGAGAAAGAGAGAGTTAGCGTTGGACATGTAACCGAAAGGTTGGGTTCGAATACCTGAGCTGACAAGGTGAAACATCTGTTGCTGTTCCCTTGAGTAAGGCACTTAACCCTACTTTTCTCTAGGGGTGCTAACCTAATATGGCTGACCATGTAAAACAGCACATTTCCCTGCACCTGTCCAGTGTATGTGAAAATAAAACATTTACCTTTATTATTGCACCCCTATGGGAGGGCAGCTCAGCCCAGTCCAAGCTCATCTCTGTCCTGACCACCCAATGGTGGAACCAGCTTCCCCTAAAGCTAGGACAGCAAAGTCCCTGTCCATCTTCTGAATGCATCTGAAACACTACCTCTTCAAAGAGTATCTTAAATAATCCCCCTCCTCACCTTGAACCACCCAGCCCTTTCTATCGCTGACTTTAATGATAGCCACTTTATTGAGGAGGTGTTTTATTTATTTAACCTTTAGACTAGGCAAGTCAGTTAAGAACAAATTTTCATTTACATTGACGGCCTACGCCGATCAAACCCTAAACCCGTGTACTTATTATGCCTGTCATATGTGGTTGTCCCAACTAGCTATCTTAAGATGGATGCACTAACTGTAAATCGCTCTGGAAAAGAGTGTCTGCTAAATGACAAAAATGTAAATGTAATGACCATGTACTGTGCACTTCAGCACTTATATATTTTGTACATTGAAAAATGTTCTGGATGAATTATGTGCTTTTATAGTTGTAGGAATATGATTATTATGTTCTTCGACATTGGTAGTAGAATATAATGGAATACAATAATCACCAACTAAATACAATAATGCACGACTATGAACAAACTGATTGATCGACATCGTCAGATAGGGGCAGTTTTGAGGAAGTGACGCGCGCTTGAGACAGGGCGAAGGAAGTTTCATTTGGCTCTGTGGTGCTTAACTAAAGTTTTCCCCGGAGTCACAGTGGGGGATTAGACATTCTGTGAAATTGTAACGCTGGAGAGACTGATCCAGCGGTGGAGGGAACCATCGTTTTCTTCGGCGTTGAAAGAACAAGTACGTCTGTGAGATTAGTAGAGGACCGCAAAGGATTTTTTCTCCCACTTTCCAACCCCCTCTTTCCCAAATCCTCCGACCCCCTTCTCGATCCGAGATGGGGAAGGAGCAGGAACTGCTAGAGGCGGCGCGCACAGGAAATCTTGCCGCCGTGGAAAAGCTTCTCTCTGGGAAACGACAATCGACTGGAAGTGGAAGTGGATCATCGGGGACTGGTGGAAGCAGCAATAGCAGTGGTCACAATGCTTCGCACCCGCTTTCCAGCCTTCTCAGGTAGGGGAGAGCAGCGGATGAATGGAAGGCAGAGCGAGATGGTTCCGACCGAGAACGGTCGGTGGTCATAAAGTGTGTTGTAAACGGCAAAGCCACATTAAGTAAACAACCCCCCTGATCAATAATTTTATTGTATTTTGCAATCACAGCAGTAGATATTCATTTGCTAATTTGCATCCATGCAGTGGACCCTTGCCATGTTTAATAATAACACATTAACGTTGCATGCGCAATGGAGTGCCTCTTTGTTAGATGATCGTCAGTGCAAAATACATAAATAAAATGCCACATGCAGCAGAAACCTTCTTACGCAAGATATTCATATGTTACCAGTATGCCGTATTGAAAACTCTAGTCCTCCATTTAATCGTAGCTAACTAGTCAATGGTTTTGGTTTGTCTATACATTTTGGACCGTTGTCATTGAGAAAAAATGTCTACAAACGCCCAAACATAATTATAGTATTTTATCATATTGATGCCCGACCCATTCATTCTCATATGCCAAGATTAATTTGGTTCACATAAACCGCGATAAAGGCAATGAAACACGAGCTGTCAGTGAAATGGAACATTCTTCCCCTGGCATTGTTGTTCCATGCCCTCCCGGAGCTAGTCTCTACTAGCAAGTGGGTGGAATGCAGTGTGTCGGCGGCCTGGGCAGTTGCATGCTGTTTTTTACTTGATCATGCAGGGAAAAATATTGGTTTATTTTAACCACAGTCCATCTTGCTCAGGGTTCTTTGTGCTGATAGGATTACATAGGCATAGATGAAGTGAGTGCACTTGAATGCCCACTGAGTGGTGACAATGTCAGAAGTAATAATGTTGGTGGCACCTCTACTACAGCCCTTTCAGGTAAAGGTTGCAAGAGAAAGGGAAACATTGAAAACACAATGACCTAGGCTACCTCAAGCCCTATGAGACTGTCAGTGCCATTTCCACTGGGCTTGGAGTCATTCATTGCCCTGGGACCGGTGGTGCCCTTTTGTCTACTCAGTAACATACTCCAAGGGGCTTTAAACCTTCCATGTTAATGGTCCTTTGCTACTTGGCAAGCTAGCAAAGGGGATGTTGGGTTGGTAAAGCATCTCCTGACCTTAACCTCTTACAGAAAATGCACAAGGACCAACTGCCCACCCATACACAGTAAAGTTTAACATGGAAGAAGATTGGAGGTAACATGGAACTTCCTCTTACTCTCTCAAAAGGTTTTATGCCATGATATGCCTTCCATCTCATGTCTTTGGGTAAGAAACCGTGTTAACCACGGAAAGGGCTTTAATTTGTTATTTTTCATTCTAGGACCAAATAAACCGATGACAATCAGAATGCTGGCGACATACAGGTGCGCAGCAGCCCTGTCAATCAACCTCCTACAGTGGGGAGAACAAGTGTTTGATACACTGCCAATTTTCCTACTTACAAAGCATGTAGAGGTCTGTAATTTTGATCATAGGTACACTTCAACTGTGAGAGACGGAATCTAAAACAAATCCCAGAAAATCACATTGTATTAAGTAATTAATTTGCATTTTATTGCAAGACATAAGTATTTGATACATCAGAAAATTAGAACTTAATATTTGGTACAGAAACCTTTGTTTGCAATTACAGAGATCATACATTTCCTGTAGTTCTTGACCAGGTTTGCACACGCTGCAGCAGGGATTTTGGCCCACTCTTCCATACAGACCTTCTCCAGATCCTTCAGGTTTCGGGGCCGTCGCTGGGCAATACGGACTTTCAGCTCCCTCCAAAGAGTTTCTATTGGGTTCAGATCTGGAGATTGGCTAGGCCACTCCAGGACCTTGAGATGCTTCTTACGGAGCCACTCCTTAGTTGCCCTGGCTGTGTGTTTCGGGTCGTTGTTATGCTGGAAGACCCAGCCACAACCCATCTTCAATGCTCTTACTGAGGGAAGAAGGTTGTTGGCCAAGATCTCGCGATACATGGCCCCACCCATCCTCCCCTCAATACGGTGCAGTCGTCCTGTCCCCTTTGCAGAAAAGCATCCCCAAAGAATGATGTTTCCAGGTTGGAGTCTGTTTGATTGAGTGTGTGGACAGGTGTCTTTTATACAGGTAACGAGTTCAAACAGGTGCAGTTAATACAGGTAATGAGTGGAGAACAGGAGGGCTTCTTAAAGAAAAACTAACAGGTCTGTGAGCTGGAATTCTTACTGCTTGGTAGGTGATCAAATACATATGTCATGCAATAAAATTCTAATTACTTAAAAATCATACAATTTGATTTTCTGGATTTTTGTTTTAGATTCCGTCTCTCACGGTTGAAGTGTACCTATGATCAAAATTACAGACCTCTACATGCTTTGTAAGTAGGAAACACTGCCGATTTTGCAGGTTTATCAAATACTTGTTCTCCCCACTGTATAAGCCTCATCAGGGTGCCTACGTCTCGTGGCTGAGACAAGTGTTTGCTAAAATCCCCAAGGTGATGCATCGCTGTGCTACTCATGCCAGGCTGTACACTACACTGACTGTACTCTAGCTAATTACATTAAACCTTCTTAATCGGAAATTCAGAGATGTCATGATTCAGTCAAGGCTGCCTCCATCCCTGCCTCTCTGTTACTGATCTGTGGGCGGGCATGGACTGAAGAGCCCATTGTATCATCTGTTCTGGCTCGCTTAATCAATGGCTGCCAACCTTCCTCTTGGAAATGATTGGCTAGCACTTGTTGGAAATAAATAAAAACGATGGTCTAACCATTGACTGTTAAAAGCTTCACTACTGCAGCCTGATATCACTCAATTCTCTGAAAGGCTGTGGGCCCTTCAGCCTTTAAAATATACCATTAGCATTGCCTCTAAGTATATGTGAGCTATACAGATTTATTGACATGTTTACCACAGAGAGGCTCAGGGGTAGTGTTTGCTGTTGTATGTGACATTTAATTTAGCACATGTAATGAAAATGTCAATACGTTTAGGGGCATGAATGTGAATTACCATTCGTTTGACAACACTGTTTGTAAGGTTTTAAATGTTATCAAACTCAACCGTTTATCATTTCCAGTGATGAAGACATGGATGTCTCATGGTATGGGGTGGTATGCAAAATTGGTCAACTTTGAACACCTTGACATTCAGGTCAAAAAATACACTTTCTGACCACTTCTTCCATGGGCAAACATACATGGTCATTACATTAAATAAAAATGAATTCTGTCATAAAGTGATTAAATTCAAATGGATTCACCCTAAAGATGGTTGGTTGGTCTGTGTAGTGTGCAGCTTGCTCAACTTATTTTCATGATGGAAAAGCACTAACCTATAGGCTTAGGCCCAAGTCTCTGCATATTCTACTTTCATGTTGCACATCTTCCCACCAGCTACTGGAACACTGACATCTGTTTATAGCACAGGCACAGCATAGGTAGTTGCTCTTCTTTGCATAACGCATGCAACAGTTTCTTTTTATTCCCACATTTACTATCATCATTGGCGAAGGTGTGTTGTGTTTGTGCTGAACGTTTTGCAGTTCTTTCTTTGGAATGGAGCACGTGTTGAGACTTGTTGCTTTTGTAACCAGGCAGGAGCACAGCTTTGCTCTGCAGATTGTCTACTTTTCCTGAATGCCTGAATGGAAAACTCAATTGGACAGACACAAGCCCATCATGTTCAGAAGCCCCACATGTGCTTTGTATTACTCTGAAACAGAAAGATAATTGAATGGAATGGGACTGGCACTGGATGGCATTCCCCGCAGCTATCATGGTAGGAGACAGGCAACATGACCTGCTCCCTGCTCGGCATCAATAACAACCTTTCAGACTGAACAGCAGCAGAGTGGTACCTGATAAGACTTCCTGATCACCAGGTTGGATTCAATGACATTTCACTGTCAATGCCAGAATAACCATGTGCTATTCAGTTTGCATTTCAATATAGTTGACCACCACTGTTTTTTGACTACCACTGCTCGTCCTCTACAATAAACACGTGATTGGCCCTAGGCCAATGGAGGTGCTTTAATCCAGTGGTTTAAGACTAACTAAAGAAGCAGAAGTGGTGAAACAAATGACTGAATCTGAATGTCATACATTAACTGCAAGCTATGCCTTTACAAATAGTGTACTGGACATTTACTGCAACATAATGCCAGGATCTCACTTGGGCTCCATGACCCGTCTCGATCCTGGAGGTCCACAGGAAGAACTCCTCTCCGGAACTTCCTGTACCAGGTTGTCCAAACAGCCCCAGCTGCTGTGGCTGGGCCAGGGCCGGGGTAAGTTGAGTCCATGGCAGGCCAGGGAGAGCAAGAGAGAGCCTGGCCTTCCCACTTATGGGAAATTAACAGAGGAATGCATGGAGGAGCACGAACCGAACTGACACTCACCAAGCTTAGGCCGATGAAGGGCTGTGTATTGTCTCTTAAATTAACAGCAAGCTCCTTTATCCCATTGACACAACATCTAGAACAGCCATTTTTAATATTTTTATGAGTCCTCAAGGACCAGTCTGAGCATTTTCTAGGCTCAATGTCCAAGTGAAGAAAGAGCTGTCAGCTGTAGAAAAGACATTTTTAATACATTCTCTTTTCTCCAAATGGACTCTTTTTATATATATATTTATAAATATATATATTTTTTAATAGTACTATAGGTAGAGATGTAACGATTCACCGATACGCATCAGTCCCCGATGCAAATGGAAGGTCTGGGGGACCCAAACCTATCCAAATGTATCACGCATCGGTCAGAAAATCTTATGAATCGCCTGTTCACTAAATTGTTTTGCTCATATTACTTTCTTTTTACCTTCCGAAAATGCCTAATATTTTGTGACAACTGATGCGTCCTCTTCCTCAGTGTCGAACTGCATGTAACTGTTGACAGTCATTGATCATCAAGTAGTTTTGAATGCTGAACAACACAGGCAATATCAGTAGCCTGGACAAACAGTGCGCTGCTTCACATGCTGACCATGCTAGCTAGCTAGATAGCTACCTAGATGATTATTAATGACTAGGGTTGCACATTTTGAGGAATATTCAGAGGTGGAAACTTTCTGTGGGAATTTATGGAAATTAACGGAAATGCATTACCGTTCAAAAGTTTGGGGACATTTAGAAATGTCCTTGTTTTGAAAGAAAAGTTTAAAAAAATTGTCCATTTTATAACATGAAATTGATCAGAAATACAGTGCAGACATTGTTAATGTTGTAAATGACTATTGTAGCTGGCTTTTTTTTTAAAAATTTATGGAATATCTAATATCTAGGCGTACAGAGGCCCATTATCAGCAACCATCACTTCTGTGTTCCAATGGCATGTTGTGTTCGCTAATCCAAGTTGATCATTTTAAAAAGGGTAATTGATCATTAGAAAACCCTTTTGCAATTATGTTAGCACAGCTGAAAACTGTTCTGATTAAAGAAGCAATAAAACTGTCTTTTAGACTAGTTGAGTATCTGGAGCATCAGCATTTGTGGGTTCGATTACAGGCTGAAAATGGCCAGAAACATAGCACTTTCTTCTGAAACTCGTCAGTCTATACTTGTTCTGAGTAATGAAGGCAATTCCATGCGAGGAATTGCCAAGAAACTGAAGATCTCGTACAACGCTGTGTACTACTCCCTTCACAGAACAGCTCAACACTTTTCGAACCAGAATAGAAAGAGGAGTGAGAGGAACTGATGCACAACTAAGCAAGAGGACAAGTACATTTAGTGTCTAGTTTGAGAAACAGACGCCTCACAAGTCCTCAACTGGCAGCTTCATTAAGAAGTACCCGCAAAATCCCAGTCTCAACGTCAACAGTGAAGAGGCGACTCCGCTAGGCAGAATTGCTTAGAATCTCAGACTGGCCAATACAAATAAAATATTAAGATGTGCAAAAGAACACAGAAACTGGACAGAGGAACTCTGCATCTGCTCCTCCCCTCCGGCGTACGATGTCAGCAGAATACTAACCACTGGTCCTGGCATTCATCATTACAAACACCTGGCACTCATCATTACGCCCACCTGTTAATAATTTATGATTGACACCTGGACTTCATTACCATCATCATTTCCTCCCCTTTATGTCAATCTCTTATGTTCACTCACCAGTTGGTATTATTTTTGTGTACTGGTGTGTAGCCACATGGAATTGTCTCCTTCCTGGTTTTGTTGTTTTATTAAATGTTCACCTGCTTCCCGACTCACAGATCCATTATTACATGAGTTCACGTGGAATGATTTCACTGAACAACAAAATAAATGGAATATCGAATGATCCCCAATGATCCATCGCATCTCCCAAATAAGTTTTCAACATACATCTGTAAAGTCTAGAAACTAAAGCTTTGGTTGTCTTCCTCTCAGGCTTCCATGTCTTCTCCCAGGACCTCAATGTCCACCTCTTGAACATCAGACTTTGAGGCTTCATCTTGACTGTTATTTTCCAACTTTGTTGAGGATGGCTTGTTGTCAGGCTCAAAAAGCTTCATTTGCCCGGATGGCCACCAATTTTTCAACCCTTGTATTGGTCAGCCTGTTGCATGCTTTGGTGTGTGTGTTCCCAAACAGGGACCATTTGCGCTCTGAGGCGACTGATGTTGTTGGGATTTGGAGGATGGAGGCAACCGGGGAAAGAGCCTCAGACCCACAAAGTCCTTTCCACCAGGTGGCTGATGCAATATGGCAGTTGTGCCAACATGTCTAATTTCCATCCCAAAGCCCTTGCTTGGAAGTGTACTTCACCAGACTGCCAAGAACCTTGCCCTCATCCAGGCCACGGCGGCGAGACAAGGTCGTGATGACACCATAGGCCTTGTGGATCTCTGCACCAGACAGGATGCTCTTGCCAGCATACTTTGGGTGTATGGGCTTCAGGCAGACGTCGTCACGTATTTTGATGTATTTCAGAACTGCAGTTTCTGCTTGGAGCAACAGTGAAGTGGGCAGGGGAGTACATGTTTCTTCTCTAACATCTGCAAGCAGTCTGAACATCAGACAGAATGGCATTGTCTCCCTCAATCCGTGCATTGGCTACTGCTATGGGTTTCAGGAGTTTCAGGCTGCTTACCACTTCCCCCAAAATACATAATCCAGGAGGATCTTCTTGATGGGGCTTTCTGTATCGGCAGACAGTGATATGGACATTTCTTGGAGAGACTCCTTCCCCTCCAGGAGACTGTCAAACATGATGACAACACCATCCCAATGGGTGTTGCTGGGCAGCTTCAATGTGGTGCTCTTATTCTTCTCAATTTTCTTGGTGAGGTAGATTGCTGCTATAACTTGATGACCCTTCACATACCTAACCATTTCCTTGGCTCTCTTGTCACCAGTTCAAATACCTTCTCTGGTCCAAGGGCATTGATGACTGCCTTCAGCTCATCTGCAATGTAGAGACTGGTGTGTATGTTGTCTCTTGTGTCTGTGCTCTTGTAAAATACTGGTTGAAGGGTGGAGATGATGTAGTTAATTATTCCTTGCCCACAAATATTCAACCACCCATCAGAGAAGATTGCAATAGTCTGCTTTCTCTATGATTTGCTTGACCTTCACTTGAACTCTGTTGAACTCTGCATCCAGCAAATGAGTAGATAAAGCATATCTGGTTGGAGGGGTGTATGCTGGGTGAAGAACATTCAGAAATATCTTCCAATACACATTGCCTGTGAGCATCAGAGGTGAACCAGTTGCATACTGTACACAGCTCGAGCAAGAGCATTTATCTAACTACGTTCCAAAAAAACTTCTGATTCCAGGAGGACAATGAGCTGTTGCTATTGATAAGGTGTCTGATTCACCATTTACACCTCAAATAGAAGTAGAGGGACTTTTGTCAGAGGTTGCTTGTTGTGAGCACTGCAGGAACGTTATGTACGTGGCCAGATGATTTTGCATCTTTGTTGCATTCTTCACATGATTTGGCACAGTATTTGCAAATGTACATAGCTTTTCCTTCAACATTAGCTGCAGTGAAATGTCTCCACGTTAGATAGTGCTCGTGGCATTTTCCTGTGAAGATTAGAAAAAAATGAGTAAAAAAACCATACAGATAAATATTTAAGCAGTTAGATTAAACAATTCCTTTGTAAGATACATGTTTTAAAATGAAACATGTATGGAAACAGGTGAATTAACACTCAGTTAGCAGGCTCAAGCAAGCTAAAACCCACATGGTAGAAAAAACTAACTAGCAGGAATTGTTAAAAAGTTAGAAATTATTTAAACACACTTTGCTGTAGGCTACTATTTACTAGTTAACAAAAAATCATGTATGTCATATAAAATATATTCACCCCACCCAGTATTGTAATCAAAACTTACCAGAAAGCATGTAGTCCCTGGCTCAGCCAGTGTAGTTGTGTGGGCCCAATAGCATCTCATTAGAATCAGCTATACATGTGATGGAACAATGCACTGTGCATGCAGAGGTTTGCATTTCCATTGAATTTGGAATAGTTTAACCAAAATATGACACTAGACCTAGAATTGCCTTGTGTATCCCACAAAAGTGGTTCACTGTTATAAGCTAACTTAAGTAAAATTCCCAAAATTCCCGGGCTTAACTTTCCCAACAATCTCTTTAAGTTCCTGTTGTCAGACTGCTCTACTTTGTGACGCAATTTAAAACTAACTTGTTGATTTGTTCTGTGGCAGATTCAAAGCCATATTAACTCATTGCAGAATATATCCATAGTCATGAATTAATTAAATTTATTTGATGACAATGCATCTAGTCACCCATCAAACATCTGAACTCCCAACAGTTACATTGATTTAACAAAATCAAAATAGTAAATGATGCAAAGATATTTCTATTATATACAGTAGGGAGAACAAGTATTTGATCCACTGCTGATTTAGCAGGTTTTTCTACTTGCAAAGCATGTAGAGGTCTGTAATTTTGATCATAGGTACACTTCAACTGTGAGAGACGGAATCTTAAACAAAAATCCAGAAAATCACATTTGTATGATTTTAAAGTAATTCATTTGCATTTTATTGCATGACATACGTTTTTGATATATCAGAAAAGCAGAACTTAATATTTTGTACAGTAACCTTTGTTTGCAATTACATAGATCATACGTTTCCTGTAGTTCTTGACCAGGTGTGCACACACTGCAGCAGGGATTTTGGCCCACTCCTCCATACAGACCTTCTCCAGATCCTTCAGGTTTCAGGGCTGTCGCTGGGCAATACGGACTTTCAGCTCCCTCCAAAGATTTTCTATTGGGTTCAGGTCTGGAGACTGGCTAGGCCACTCCAGGACCTTGAGATGCTTCTTATGGAGCCACTCCTTAGTTGCCCTGGCTGTGTGTTTCATGTCGTTGTCATGCTGGAAAACCCAGCCACGACCCATCTTCAATGCTCTTACTGAGGGAAGGAGGTTGTTGGCCAAAATCTCATGATACATGGCCCCACCCATCCTCCCCTCAATACGATGCAGTCGTCCTGCCCCCTTTGCAAAAAAGCATCCCCAAAGAATGATGTTTCCACCTCCATGATTCACGGTTGGGATGGTGTTCTTGGGGTTGTACTCATCCTTCTTCTTCCTCCAAACACGGCGAGTGGAGTTTAGACCAAAAAGCTCTATTTTTGTCTCATCAGACCACATGACCTTCTCCCATTCTTCCTCTGGATCATCCAGATGGTCATTGGCAAACTTCAGACAGGCCTGGACATGTGCTGGCTTGAGTAGGGGGACCTTGCGTGCGCTGCAGGATTTTAATCCATGACGGCGTAGTGTGTTATTAATGTTTTTTTTTTGAGACTGTTGTCCCAACTTTCTTCAGGTCTTTGACCAGATCCTGCTGTGTAGTTCTGGGCTGATCCCTCACCTTCCTCATGATCATTGATGCCCCAAGAGGTGAGATCTTGCATGGAGCCCCAGACCGAGGGTGATTGACTGTCATCTTGAACTTCTTCCATTTTCTAATAATTGCGCCAACAGTTGTTGCATTCTCACCAAGCTGCTTGCCTATGTTAAGGGAATTATTTTATCAACACTTAAGTAATTGAAGCCAGCATTTTCTATTGTTCTATTGGTTTTCAAATCAACTTTCTTTCATTATTCAGCAGGCAAAGACACAATCCTAGTCATATTAGCTACCAATGCTAGTTGGTGCATCTTTAGAGCTCCCCTCTTTCAAAATTTCGAATGGATATTTACATCTATGTCACATGAAACTGCTCACATGGGCTGTGCGCTTTTTAGAATGGTGTGTTCCCGCTAATTGCATTTTGTAAGGTTCGCGTGTAGCCGACTGCCATGTGCGCATTGCTGCGCTTATATTGTGAAGAAATAATAATACTTTATCAACATTAAGCTTAACGTTCTGATCTGTTGCATTATTATTGCATTGCTTATTTTTTGATGTTCAATAGTTGTATAAATTTTGTATCTATCGTCCCAGAACTGTCCCAGAGTCTGTTTGAAAGGTCTCAATTTTGTTTGATCCGCTCTCTCTCCCTCTGAAACTGTTGATTGTTTCTGTCCCATTCTGTGTTGGCTCCTGTAGGCTAATGATTGGTAAGACTGGGGGTGGTCAGGATACAACGAACGAGGCAAACTAGAATTATGACGTAGAAGTATGTAGCTAGCGAGTGCTAGTTAATTTGTTTGTTCTCACTCTACTTGCCATGACTGCCTGCTGCAGCACTCTCTCTACACCAATGACGTGCTCAATTCACACATTTACATTCACAGATGAGGGTTGGATTAAGTTGTTCAAGTAGGCCAACTAAAATATGTAAGCAAGGCATTTAGCCTCTTTTAGTCACCATTAGTAATGTGAAGTCCTTGCCCTGAGTGACTCAGAATTAGCTTAAATCTGCATAAAAACTGCATTTGAAAGAAAAAATATAGGCTAAACAGAAATTGCAGAGTGCAGACATCAGATGAACCCTAACCCGTAACCACAGAGGAAGGTGTGTGTGTGTGTGTGTGTGTGTGTGTGTGTGTGAGAGTGTGCCAGCCAGGGTCAGGTTACTCAGCTGTGGAGGTCTCTTCTGCTCAAATCAGAGTGGTGATCACAATAAGCCTTAAGCTGTAATTGTGAAAGCCACAACGGTTGCAGCAAGGGAATGTGCGACCTCAAATGTTCTTGCAGGGTTTCTGGATGGTCTCTGCGTAGTTTGGACTACCCTTGAGCTGTTATCTCTCGTCAGAATTTTGCCCTGTTAGCAGTGTTTGGGAACCTACTCTAACTTGCTAGCTAACACCTCGAGACAAAATAGCCAATGCCTTGTTTGCACATGTTAGCTTAGGCTACATTTGTTGTTCAATAACAACAAATGTGGTTGCGGTGGGATCAATGATACACATATGTAAACTGATATGCTTGCCTATTTTTTTTTAAATTTTATTTCACCTTTATTTAACCAGGTAGGCTAGTTGAGAACAAGTTCTCATTTGCAACTGCGACCTGGCCAAGATAAAGCATAGCAGTGTGAACAGACAACACAGAGTTACACATGGAGTAAACAATTAACAAGTCAATAACACAGTAGAAAAAAAGGGGGAGTCTATATACATTGTGTGCAAAAGGCATGAGGAGGTAGGCGAATAATTACAATTTTGCAGATTAACACTGGAGTGATAAATGATCAGATGGTCATGTACAGGTAGAGATGGGATGAGGTAGGTAAAAATGGGTGGGCTATTTACCGATAGACTATGTACAGCTGCAGCGATCGGTTAGCTGCTCAGATAGCAGATGTTTGAAGTTGGTGAGGGAGATAAAAGTCTCCAACTTCAGCGATTTTTGCAATTCGTTCCAGTCACAGGCAGCGGAGAACTGGAACGAATGGCGACCAAATGAGGTGTTGGCTTTAGGAATGATCAGTAAGATACACCTGCTGGAGCGTGTGCTACGGATGGGTGTTGCCATCGTGACCAGTGAACTGAGATAAGGCGGAGCTTTACCTAGCATGGACTTGTAGATGACCTGGAGCCAGTGGGTCTGGCGACGAATATGTAGCGAGGGCCAGCCGACTAGAGCATACAAGTCGCAGTGGTGGGTGGTATAAGGTGCTTTAGTGACAAAACGGATAGCACTGTGATAAACTGCATCCAGTTTGCTGAGTAGAGTGTTGGAAGCAATTTTGTAGATGACATCGCCGAAGTCGAGGATCGGTAGGATAGTCAGTTTTACTAGGGTAAGTTTGGCGGCGTGAGTGAAGGAGGCTTTGTTGCGGACTAGAAAGCCGACTCTTGATTTGATTTTCGATTGGAGATGTTTGATATGAGTCAGGAAGGAGAGTTTACAGTCTAGCCAGACACCTAGGTTCTTATAGATGTCCACATATTCAAGGTCGGAACCATCCAGGGTGGTGATGCTGGTCAGGCGTGCGGGTGCAGGCAGCGAACGGTTGAAAAGCATGCATTTGGTTTTACTAGCGTTTAAGAGCAGTTGGAGGCCACGGAAGGAGTGTTGTATGGCATTGAAGCTCGTTTGGAGGTTAGATAGCACAGTGTCCAAGGACGGGCCGGAAGTATATAGAATGGTGTCGTCTGCGTAGAGGTGGATCAGGGAATCGCCCGCAACAAGAGCAACATCATTGATATATACAGAGAAAAGAGTCGGCCCGAGGATTGAACCCTGTGGCACCCCCATAGAGACTGCATGAATGGCTTGTCCACTTTGTGCAATTGAGTGTTCATATCTGTATTTGGGAGAGAGGCAGTGAATCAGAGAGAAGGATGTCGTGATGAGTAATCACTCAGTCATGTCAGCCACTCAGGTGAGCATGGTGTCTCCACATACCATATAGCTCTCTGTCACTCTGAATTCCCAGCATCTGTGTGTCTGGTTTAATGTTAACAACATGACACTACCCACCCAGGCATGTGGTGAAGCAGGAAGAGAATGCTCATGAAATGGTAGTTTAATAGAGTGCCTTGCACCTAGGTATTTGTGGAATAGCTGCCGCCTGTCTGTCTCCAGTAGCTAAGAGCCAAGTTATGAGTTTGGCAAATAGCATGCAGCAAGTGTCACGTTCAGGGGATGGAAGGATGACCTCTGTACGGTCTTTCGATGTTGTCGTTCCACCCAGGAGAGTGAAGTGGTAGCTGGGAAATCCAACACCTGTGTTGGCATTCTTGGAGTATTTGAGTTACGGGTGACACTTACAGTGTGAATTCCAGGCCATGTACGGTTTACGACCAACATGTTTGTCTTGTCAGAGAAAGCACTAGGCTAATAGATGCTGCTGACAGCTCTCCTTTATGCATGATGAATTCCACAGTTGTGTGGAGGGTAGGGGTGGGGGGAAGACAGATACTTCTGTGAAGAGGACTCTCTTGGCCCTGTCATGTACAGTGGCGGATTCTCTTTGCTGTGACCATGACAATTGCTGCCGCTACACATCTCTAAATAGGTTGTTTCACTGCAGAACTGTGATTGCGATTGCTGTTCATCTTTCAAAAAGCAATAGACTGTATGTAAGAAAAAGGCTAATTTAAGTCATTGCCTTAAATGATCATCATTGTGGACTGGGAGCCTAAACAGAATATAACTTGCCCATAATTGGGTTATCAAATTTGATTTTGCAATTTGGGTGGGGGATTTTGGGGTAGTTTCCAGAAAAAAATGCCTTTCCACAAAATGTTTAAATTCCATTGTTATTTTCTCAGCCCAAAATGAGAAGGCAGAAATAGAAACTAATCTTGACAGGAAAACTACAGTGCGTTAGTTCCAAATAAGAACATGGATCCCGACAGAAACCAGTGTTATTTATAGGCTCCCATTGCATTTACTGTGTTAAAACAAACAGAAAAGGCCTCCGCCTCTCCACGATGGGCCTGGTGTTTCACAAGAGAAACAGACTAGAGGTTGACCGATTATGATTTTTCAAATACCGATACCGATTATTGGATGACCAAAAAAGCCGATACCGATTAATCGGCTGATTTTATTTATTTATTTATTTTACGTTTATTTTTATTTGTAATAATGACAATTACAACAATACTGAATGAACACTTATTTTAACTTAATATAATACATCAATAAAATCAATTTAGCCTCAAGTAAATAATGAAACATGTTCAATTTGTTTTAAATAATGCAAAAACAAAGTGTTGGAGAAGAAAGTAAAAGTACAATATGTGCTATGTAAGAAAGCTAACATTTCAGTTCCTTGTTCAGAACATGAGAACATATGAAAGCTGGTTGTTCCTTTTTAACATGAGTCTTCAATATTCCCAGGTAAGAAGTTTTAGGTTGTAGGAATTATAGGACTATTTCCCTCTATACCATTTGTATTTCATTAACCTTTGACTATTGGATGTTCTTATAGGCACATTAGTGTTGCCAGTGTAACAGTATAGCTTCCGTCCCTCTTCTCGCTCCTCCCTGAACCAGGAACACAACAAAACAGGAACACAACAACAACAACCACCATCGAAGCAGCATTACTCATGCAGAGCCAGGGGAACAACTACTAGAAGGCTCAGAGTGAGTGACGTTTGAAACGCTATTAGCGCGCGCTAACTAGCTAGCCATTTCACTTCGGTTACACCAGTCTCATCTCGGGAGTTGATAGGCTTGAAGTCATAAACAGCGCAATGCTTGACGCACAACGAAGAGCTGCTGGCAAAATGCACGAAAGTGCTGTTTGAATGAATGTTTACGCTCCTGCTTCTGCCTACCACCGCTCATTCAGATACTTAGATACCTGTATGCTCAGTCAGATTATATGCAACGCAGGACACGCTAGATAATATCTAGTAATATCATTAGCCATGTGTAGTTAACTAGTGATTATGATTGATTGATTGTTTTTTATAAGATAAGTGTAATGCTAGCTAGCAACTTACCTTGGCTTACTGCATTCGCGTAACAGGCAGTCTCCTTGTGGAGTGCAACGAGAGAGAGGCAGGTCGTTATTGCGTTGAACTAGTTAACTAGTGGGTGGGTTAACTGAACAAGGCAGTTAACCCTAGGCCGTCATAGAAAATATGAATGTGTTCTTAACGGACTTGCCTAGTTAAATAATGGGTTAAATGTTTTTTTTTTAAATCGGCAAAATCGGCGTCCAAAAATACCGATTTCCGATTGTTATGAAAACTTGAAATCGGCCCTAATTAATCGGCCATTCCGATTAATCGGTCGACCTCTAAAACAGACACCTCTAATCAACCCTTTCCGATGTGTTTGTTTGTACGACCCTTCTTTCACCCCTTACAGCCTCAACAGCACTGGAGGACAAATGTGCGTGTCCCTAGTGTGAAATACAGTGACGTGCGCATAATTATTTGAAAATGTGTGTTTGTAACTAGGTCCAGAGACATACAGTAACAGTTTCATCCAGGCATGTGTCCCAGCCCAGGTGACAGGTAGCCTAGTGGTTAGAGTATAGGACCAGTAACCAAAAGGGTGCTGGATCGAATCCCAGAGCTGACTAGATACAAATCTGTCGTTTTGCACCTGAACAAGGCAGTTAACCCACTGTTCTCCGGTAGGCCATCATTGTAAATAAAAATTTGTTCTTAACTGACTTGCCAAGTTAAATAAAGGTTAAATAAAAAATAACGAAAAAGCTCCTGCCCCAGATATTGGGCACACACTGGTTGTTTCAAATAAATGACGTTCAACCAACGTTGAATTGACGTCTGTGCCCAGTGGGTATGGTCTCCCTGGACTTCACTGGCTGGTGTCTCTCCGTCTCCCTCCCTGCTGCTCTCAGCACTCTCCTGCCCACCTGCTGGGACCGCGGCAAGACTTCTGAAAGCACCATCCCCTACTCTCAGACTTCAAACATGTTTTACTTGGAGTCAGAAGAGAAAAATGTATTTCCTCAATAATAAGCCACCAATTATCCTCAGCTCGTTTTAACTTCTGCTTTGCTTTCACTTTCTAGCCTTTGCTAGCCCAGTCTTATTTATTTAGTCTGAGGAAGTCTTTTTTTTAAAATGAATACATGTCAGCGCTAAAATGGTTGTCGTGAACAAACCAGCCTAATCTGTATTCTCCAGAGTCTATTTGCACTTCCCACCATCATGTTGAGGTTTCTTCAGTGTATTCTGGATGTTGGTATGATGACTAATGGTTGACATTTATTTTTTATTAGACACTTCCTTTCCCTGGCCTGATCTGTTGAGATGAAGTAATTCCCCCCACCCCCCCCCCCACCTCTCTTTACGTACAACATACGTCTGATATGGTGCTGTGGCCAACATCCAGCAGCGTAGGGAGGAAACGCAGAGATACGAGATGAAGGCTTGGGTCCTGTGAAATTACTGTCGGCTGATACATAGGGTTTCCATTCCATCGCTGATTCATCATTCAGGACCGGAGGTGTTGCTCTCACATTGCAGCTTTTTATAAAGATATTACATTTTCTCTATACTCAGCCAAAGCATTAGTTGGCAAAATAACTTAGACTTTGCCGAACTAGAAAATACACAAGTTCTTGAGCTATTTCCAGATGGGAGAAGTGGGTCATCGGCATCACTGGGAATTGCTGCTGCCTTGTCCGTCCAGTTGGATTGTAGCTGAAACTAAACAGCAGCTCACTATTTCAAACAAAATGTTGATAGAGGTTATACAGTGCCTTCAGAAAGTATTCACACTCCTTGACTTTTTCAAAATGTTGTTTTTGCAGCCGGAATAAAAAATGTATTAAATTGAGATTTTGAGTCACTGGCCTACACACAGTACCCCATAATGTCAAAGTGGATTCATGTTTTTAGAAATGTTTACAAGTTAATACAAAATTAAAAGCTCAATTGTCTTGAGTCAATAAGTATTCAACCCCTTTGTTATAGCAATCCTAAATAAGTTCAGGAGTAAAAGTATGCTTAAGCAATTACATAATGTGTTGCATGGATAACAAAGAAAAACACTGTCAACCTTTGCCTTGATATCAACTGAGTAGGTGTCAACTTTTGACTGGTTCTGTAGTTACTCCACAATACTAACCTAATATACAATGTGAAAAGAAGGAATCCTGTACAGAATAAAAGTATTCTAAAACATGCATCCTGTTTGCAACAAGGCACTAAAGTAATACTGCAAAAAATGTGGCAAAGAAATTAACTTTATGTCCTGAATACAAAATGCTATGTTTGGGGCAAATCCAACACAACCCAACACATCACTGAGTACCACTCCTCATATTTTCAAGCATGGTAGTGGCTGCATCGTGCTATGGGTATGCTTTTCATCGGCATGGACTAGGTAGTTATTTAGGATAAAAATAAACTGAATCGAGCGAAGCACAAGCAAATTCCTAGAGGAAAACCTTCTGCTTTCCACCAGACACTTGGAGACACATGCACCTTTCACGAGGTCAATAACCTAAAGCACAAGGCCTAATACACAAATACACTGGAGTTACTTACCAAGACGACATTGAATGTTCCTGAGTGGCCTAGTTCGTTTTTTCTTAAATCCGCTTGAAAATCTTTAGTAAGACTTCAAAATGACTGTCTAGCTATGGTCAATAACAAACTTGACAGAGCTTAGAGAATTTTATAAAGAATAATGGGCAAATATTGTACCATTCAGGTGTGCAAAGCTCTTAGAGTATTACCCAGAAAGACTTACACCTGTAATTGCTGCCAAAAGTGATTCTAACATGTATTGACACAGGGGTGTAAAGACTTGTGTAAATTAGGTATTTCATTTTCAATACATTTTCAAACACTTCTAAAAACAAGTTTTCACTGTCATTATGGGGTATTTTTTGTAGATGGGTAAGGGGAACAAATAATATTTTAATACACTTAGAATTCAGCCTGTAACACGCATTCGGAATAAGTCAAGGCATATGAATACTTTCTGAAGGCAAAGCTTACTTGGATTGTAAGATTGTCAGGGATGTGTAGTTACTGCTGTGGCATCTGTTGGGAAATCAGTGTGGGAAATGCCAGCCTGTCTGAGGGACATGCTGAAAGAAAGAGTGACATTTAATTTATGATTTTTACACCTCACCTCTTTCAAATTGTGTTTTTTCCTTCCTTTTTGGTGCCAGCATTTCTTTGTAAAAGGATGTGGGGTTTCTGGTTTTCCTTTGGCCCATTAACATGCTCTGCTATCAGAGCGGCGTGTGGTGTAAGCGGTTTATCCTTGCCTTCTGCTGCATCACAGCTGATGTGTGAAACAGACGCTCACTGAGAGCTGTTCACGTGCAATAAAGACTCAATCGTGATGCCCAGGCTGAACTGTTGCAAAGTATTCTGAGTTATTAACAACTAGCTAAAACTGTCCACTAACTCTACTGAACAAAAATTGAAACACAACATGCAACAATTTCAATGATTTTACAATCAGAATGAGGTTTCCCCCACAAAATGGCTTTATTACAGACAGAAATACTCCTCAGTTTCATCAGCTGTCCAGGTGGCTGGTCTCAGATGATCCCGCAGGTGAAGAAGCCGGATGTTGAGGTCCTGGGCTGGCGTGGTTACACGTGGTCTGCGGTTGTGAGGCCAGTTGGACGTACTGACAAATTCTCTAAAACGACGTTGGAGGCGACTTATGGTAGGGAAATAAACATTACATTCTCTGGCAACAGCTCTGGTGGACGTTCCTGCAGTCAGCATGCCAATTACCTGCTCCCTCAACCTGGGGCATTGTATTGTGTGACAAAACTACACATTTTAGAGTGGCCTTTAATTGTCCCCAGGACAAGGTGCACTTGTGTAATGATCATGCTGTTTAATCAATTTCTTGATATGCCACACCTGTCAGGTTTATGGATTATTTTGGCAAAGGAGAAATGTTCACTAACAGGGATGTTTTTATGCGTATGGACATTCTTGGGATCTTTTATTTCAGCTCATGAAACATGGGACCAACACTTTATGTATGTAGCGTTTATATTTTTGTTCAGTATATGATGGCTAATGAGCCTATACTGCTGAAATTGTATTGATCTCATGGCAAGGATGTTCCCCTTGTCAAAATACATGTTCTTATCCTCTAAAGATCTCCTTGTAAGTGATAGGACTACTTGTCAAGTCAGAGCTTTGTAAGCTTTTACTTATGATGTGTTTTTCTGCTGTATGCAATATTATGGTAAAGCAAAGCGTTGTGTTCTTTCCTGGAGAAATGCAACTTTAAATGGCAGAGATGGAAACCACAATATTAAACAAATCTTTCATGGTCTGAGCAAAATGACTTGCTCAGACATCAGACTTGAATATAAGACCATTCATTTTCAGTGTTGCATCATTATTCCAGTCCCAGACCTGACAGGCACACTTGTCAGTCTTGCCTCAAGCTACTGGTCTTCTCGGATACCGAAATTGAGATTCAAACCGAATTGGATCCACAAAATATTTTTTTGTGGGGATTTTTAGGACGCTGAATCCGCTTTGGCCTGCGATGAGGTTTTTCAATTATATATTTTTGACTATTTTCTACATTGAAGAATAATAGTGAAGACATCAAAACTATGAAATAACACATGGAATCATGTAGTAACCAAAAAAGTTCTAAATATAAATAGAACCAATATATATTTTTGATTATTCAAAGGAGCCACCCTTTGCTTTGATGACAGCTTGGCACGCTCTTGGCATTCTCTCAACCAGCTTCATGAGGTAGTCACCTGGAATGCTTTTCCAACAGTCTTGGAGTTCAAATCAAATGTATTTGTCACATACACATGGTTAGCAGATGTTAATGCGAGTGTAGCGAAATGCTTGTGCTTCTAGTTCCGACAATGCAGTAATAACCAACGAGTAATCTAACCTAACAATTCCAAAACTACTACCTTATACACACAAGTGTAAAGGGATAAAGAATATGTACATAAATGTATATGAAGGAGTGATGGTACAGAACGGCATAGGCAAGATGCAGTAGATGGTATCGAGTACAGTATATACATATGAGATTAGTAATTTAGGGTATGTAAACATTATATTAAGGAGCATTGTTTAAAGTGGCTAGTGATATATTTTACATCAATTCCCATTATTAAAGTGGCTGGAGTTGAGTCTGTGTGTTGGCAGCAGACACTAATGGTGGCTGTTTTAACAGTCTGATGGCCTTGAGATAGAAGCTGTTTTTCAGTCTCCCGGTCCCTGCTTTGATGCACCTGTACTGACCTCGCCTTCTGGATGATAGCGGGGAGAACAGGCAGTGACTCGGGTGGTTGTTGTCCTTGATGATCTTTATGGCCTTCCTGTGACATCAGGCGGTGTAGTTGTCCTGGAGGGAAGGTAGTTTGCCCCCGGTGATGCGTTGTGCAGACCTCACTACCCTCTGGAGAGCCTTACGATTGTGGGTGGAGCAGTTGCCGTACCAGGAGGTGATACAGCCCAACAGGATGCTCTCGATTGTGCATCTGTAGAGGTTTGTGAGTTATTTTGGTGACAAGCCAAATTTCTTCAGCCTCCTGAGGTTGAAGAGGCGCTGCTGCGCCTTCTTCACGACGCTGTCTGTGTGGGTGGACCAATTCAGTTTGTCCGTGATGTGTACGCCGAGGAACTTAACTTACTACCCTCTCCACTACTGTCCCATCGATGTGGATAGGGGGGTGCTCCCTCTGCTGTTTCCTGAAGTCCACAATCATCTGTTTTGTTGACGTTGAGTGTGAGGTTATTTTCCTGACACCACACTCCGAGGGCCCTCACCTCCTCCCTGTAGGCCATCTCGTCGTTGTTGGTAATCAAGCCTACCACTGTAATGTCGTCCGCAAACTTGATGATTGAGTTGGAGGCGTGGGTGAACAGGGAGTACAGGACATGGCTCAGAACGCACCCTTGTGGGGCCCCAGTGTTGAGGATCAGTGGGGTAGAGATGTTGTTACCTACCCTCACCACCTGGGGGCGGCCCGAGTTCCCACATATGCTGAGCACTTGATGTCTGCTTTTCCTTCACTCTGCTGTCCAACTCCTCCCAATCTAAATTGGATTGAGGTCGGGTGATTGTGGAGGCTAGGTCATCTGATGCAGCACTCCATCACTCTCCTTCTCGGTCAAATAGCCCTTACACAGCCTGCGGGTGTGTTTTGGGACATTGTCCTGTTGAAAAACAAATTATAGTCCCACTAAGCCCAAACCAGATGGGATGGCGTATCGCTGCAGAATGCTGTAGTAGCCATGCTGGTTAAGTGTGCCTTGAATTCAAAATAAATCACAGACAGTGTCACCAGCAAAGCACCATCACACCTCCTCCATGCTTCACGGTGGGAACCACACATACAGAGATCATCCTTTCACCTACTCTGCATCTCACAAAGACACAGCGGTTGGAACCAAAAATCCTCTGAACAGTTGATGTTGAGATATGTCTGTTACTTGAACTCTGAAGTATTTATTTGGGCTGCAATCTGAGGTCCAGTTAATTACAGATTTCTGAGGCTCGTAACTGAATGAATTTGTCTTGATGGTTTTTGCAACTGCACTTGAAGAAACTTTAAAAGTTCTTGACTTTTTCCAGGTTGACTGACCTTCATGTCTTAAAGTAATGATAGACTGTCATTTCTCTTCACTTTTTAAGCTGTTCTTGCCCTAGTATGGACTTGGTCTTTTACCAAATAGGGGTGGTATACAGAAGATAGCCCGAACTTGTCACAACACAACTCAGTGGCTCAAATGCATTAAGAAGGAAAGAAATTCCACAAATGAACATTTAACAAGGCACACTTGAGTGCAAAGCTGTCATCAAATCAGTGGGTGGTTACTTTTAATAACACTGTTTTGGTTACTACATGATTCCATATGTGTTATTTAATCATTTTGATGTCTTCACTATTATTCTACAATGTAGAAAATAGTCAAAATTAAACAAACAAAACCTTGAATGAGTAGGTGTGTCCAAACGTTTTGACTGGTACTGTATATATAAACATATTGTTAGGCTATTTCTGGAACTCAATTCTAACTCATTATAATAGCCTAAAATTGTTAGTTCTAAATTAATAGTAGGTATAAAGCCTTGGCCCAGCGTTGTCCGGCTTTGGCTAGGGTAGGCCGTCATTTTAAGTACGAATTTGTTTTTAACTGACTTGCCTAGTTAAATGTAGAAAATAATAATAATTATGTAAAATCCACAAAACCAGAGTATGAGTGAGTAATCTTTATGCTGACAAATATCAAACTTGACTAAAGTCATTCAACATTAGTTAACAAAATAGCATATGGGCCTACAAAATAAGCCAATCCTCAACAAATAAGTAATATGTAAACTAGCACATTTTATAAATGAAACAAATACATTAAATAGCTCAGGCCTTCAAAATATGGGCCAAGAGCAGCACCAACCTTTTTCCCTTCTGTATCCAAATCAAATCAACGTGTATATGTCACGTGCGCCGAATACAACAGTGAAATGCTTACTTACAGGCTCTAATCAAATCAAATCAACCAATATTGCGGAGAGAAAAAAGTATATGTGTGTGTGTGTGTGTGTGTGTGTGTGTAGGTAAGTAAAGAAGTAAAAACAACAGTAAAAAGACATTTGAAAATAAGAGTAGCAAGGCTATATACAGACACCTGTTAGTCAGGCTTATTGAGGTAGTATGTACATGTAGGTATCCTTAAAGTGACTATGCATATAAGATAAGCAGAGAGTAGCAGAAGCGTAAAAAGAGGGGTTGGCGGGTGGTGGGACACAATGCAGATAGCCCGGTTAGCCAATGTGCGGGAGCACTGGTTGGTCGGGCCAATTGAGGTAGTATGTACATTAATGTATAGTTAAAGTGACTATGCATATAAGATAAGCAGAGAGTTGCAGCAGCGTAAAAGAGGGGTTGAGGGGGCACACAATGCAAATAGTCTGGGTAACCATGTGGTTACCTGTTCAGGAGTCTTATGGCTTGGGGGTAAAAACTGTTGAGAAGCCTTTTTGTCCGAGACTTCGCACTCCGGTACCGCTTGCCATGCAGTAGTAGAGAGAACAGTCTGTGGCTGGGGTCTTTGACAATTTTCAGGGCCTTCTTCTGAAACCACCTGGTGTAGAGGTCCTGGATGGCAGGCAGCTTTGCCCCAGTGATGTACTGGGCCGTACCCTCTGAAGTGCCTTGCGGTCGGAGGCTGGTAACAACATCTTCTTCCTGTCCCACAACGAGCTATAACCTGTTTCACAGAGTGTGCACTGCGCAGTGGCTCGTGTTCATAAAGAGAATATGTCGTTTTGTCACAATGATATTTTCACACATTTGGTTTGATGAAACCAATAATTTTAATAGAATAAAACATAAATATGTGAAATTTGCATTTATGTTGTTTAGGAACTAAAGTTTTCAAATATTATTTTGGATCCTGTTGGCATTTCACATACAGTATTTTCACACAGGTCCGAGGACGTGGCCACAGAGCTGGATTCAACCTGGGATCAGAGGGTTAACTACAACATTTTGGATCTGACCCGGGATACGACCAGGTTGAATTCTAAATGTTGTATTTCTCGGGTATTCGGATTCGGATAGATCCGTGAAGACCTCATGCTTCTGTATTGTACACACCCGAGCTCATTAAGTCAATGTGATTGAGTATAATCCACTGTAGGAGCTAGGACATTGGCAGGTAGAGAAGTGTCAGTCTCTCTAATGGGGACTGGAGGCTGTACAATACAGGTTGGACACTCACTGAAAGGCATGCTGAGCTACTGTTTGGCAAATGGTGCATCTGGTCTCAATGTTTGGCCGGCAGTCTTCCTTCCACTTAATTAAGCCCTATTGCCCTGGCAGTGCCCTGGCCCCCGCCATGCGCCATGCGCCCTAGGGCACTGCCTCGCCCCTAATCCCTATCTGTGTGGTCACACTGCTTAATTGGACTGAGGACAAATCTGTTTATTTGACAGATCTCAGCCTCACCTGGTCTTTCCTCCCAGCAGCACAGCATCTAAATCCCTTTAGTCCCAGTGGGACTCCTGCTTTCCCTTTCCACTGCTCCATTCACCTCACCAGCTGTTCTTTTAGTTGTCATGTTGTAAAATGGAGTTTTTTTAACATTAGCTACCACCTTGAAAACCAGAGGGTTGTTTGGCTCACAGTACTCTAGATGCTGCTGTAGTGGATCCTGAAGAGACATAGACAAATGGCAAGTAGAGGGCAGCAACAAAGGCTACAAAAGGGATTTCCTTTCAAGTTTTTAGGAGAGTGACACAGAGGAAAAAGGCAATAAATGGGTTCCATGAAGATGTCTTGTGCATCCTTGAGTGGCTTCAGCAGTCCTCTCCTTATACATAAAGATTGCAAGAAAGAGGGAGAGGAATGGTATTATTATCATTTGTCCTCTTAGTCGCAAGGCTTTGTGCAACGCTGAATTACAGCCTGTAGAATCTCTTTGACTTCAGCCTCGTCAAGTTGATATTCCCCCAGGGAAATTAAGGATTAGCTCTTTCCTTTCAAAGTGGAATTCCCTCAGTCCAGTTGTTGGTTCTGAATCGCTCTAGCTATAAGAGGATGAAGTGGATTGTCAAGTGCCACTACCTCATGCCCTTGAGTTCTGCCCTACTCAGATGCTCAGGGGAGGTGGTGAGCCTTACCCAAAATCCTTGTTCACACTGCAGGCCTCAATGCTCAATTTAGTTTTGTTTTTCAAAATACATTTGAAACAAATACTGACTGTCCAAACAGCACGTTTCAAGTGACTAAATCAGATTTGTGTGTGTTCAGACAGCAGTCATTTGCTGACACAGCTACTCCAGCTGTCATAGTGACGGCGGGTGTGTGCACAGTGGTGTAGGCTGATTGGTGGTGCTCATGTTCCCCATCACTCAGAAGTTATGTAGCAAGCTACGGTGACAACAATGCCTGCTGTGGACGTGTCCCAATTGCTTTGAATGTTCAAAATCATAGTGTAAGAACACTTTTAAAGCCTTTTTATTTGTAAACAATTAACAACAAGCTAGCTAGCTTCCACGTCATGTTCTTGTCAAACTGTCAACAGAGTAGCTAGCAAGCAAGAAGATATGTCAAATAACAGTCTATGGCCAGGAATCAGATTTGTATTTGACTGTATGTGGCTTGAAATATCCGATTTCCTTTTGGCTGTTCAGACTGCGGGAAAAATAACCGATTTCAAATCGGAAATGCAAAAAAAATAGTGTTTGAGTCATTTCAAACTGCCAATGTGAACAAAGCTTTAGAGGTGGCAGGAGAAAGGCCTCTTGTCGCCACGCTTTAGGCTTCATTTCACACTGCTTCCAGTCATTGTCTCTATTGCATACTATAGGCTAACAGCCCTGCATACTTCCAGTCATTGTCTCTGTTTCATACTATAGGCTAACAGCCCTGCATACTTCCAGTCATTGTCTCTGTTTCATACTATAGGCTAACAGCCCTGCATACTTCCAGTCATTGTCTCTGTTTCATACTATAGGCTAACAGCCCTGCATGCTTCCAGTCATTGTCTCTATTGCGTACTATAGGCTAACAGCCCTGCATACTTCCAGTCATTGTCTCTGTTTCATACTATAGGCTAACAGCCCTGCATACTTCCAGTCATTGTCTCTGTTTCATACTATAGGCTAACAGCCCTGCATGCTTCCAGTCATTGTCTCTATTGCATACTATAGGCTAACAGCCCTGCATACTTCCAGTCATTGTCTCTGTTTCATACTATAGGCTAACAGCCCTGCATGCTTCCAGTCATTGTCTCTGTTTCATACTATAGGCTAACAGCCCTGCATACTTCCAGTCATTGTCTCTGTTTCATACTATAGGCTAACAGCCCTGCATGCTTCCAGTCATTGTCTCTATTGCGTACTATAGGCTAACAGCCCTGCATACTTCCAGTCATTGTCTCTGTTTCATACTATAGGCTAACAGCCCTGCATACTTCCAGTCATTGTCTCTGTTTCATACTATAGGCTAACAGCCCTGCATGCTTCCAGTCATTGTCTCTATTGCATACTATAGGCTAACAGCCCTGCATACTTCCAGTCATTGTCTCTGTTTCATACTATAGGCTAACAGCCCTGCATACTTCCAGTCATTGTCTCTATTGCGTACTATAGGCTAACAGCCCTGCATACTTCCAGTCATTGTCTCTATTGCATACTATAGGCTAACAGCCCTGCATGCTTCCAGTCATTGTCTCTATTGCGTACTATAGGCTAACAGCCCTGCATACTTCCAGTCATTGTCTCTGTTTCATACTATAGGCTAACAGCCCTGCATACTTCCAGTCATTGTCTCTATTGCATACTATAGGCTAACAGCCCTGCATACTTCCAGTCATTGTCTCTGTTTCATACTATAGGCTAACAGCCCTGCATACTTCCAGTCATTGTCTCTGTTTCATACTATAGGCTAACAGCCCTGCATACTTCCAGTCATTGTCTCTGTTTCATACTATAGGCTAACAGCCCTGCATGCTTCCAGTCATTGTCTCTATTGCATACTATAGGCTAACAGCCTTGCATACTTCCAGTCATTGTCTCTATTGCATACTATAGGCTAACAGCCCTGCATGCTTCCAGTCATTGTCTCTATTGCGTACTATAGGCTAACAGCCCTGCATACTTCCAGTCATTGTCTCTGTTTCATACTATAGGCTAACAGCCCTGCATACTTCCAGTCATTGTCTCTGTTTCATACTATAGGCTAACAGCCCTGCATGCTTCCAGTCATTGTCTCTGTTTCATACTATAGGCTAACAGCCCTGCATACTTCCAGTCATTGTCTCTATTGCGTACTATAGGCTAACAGCCCTGCATACTTCCAGTCATTGTCTCTATTGCGTACTATAGGCTAACAGCCCTGCATACTTCCAGTCATTGTCTCTATTGCGTACTATAGGCTAACAGCCTTGCATGCTTGCAGTCATTGTCTCTATTGCATACTATAGGCTAACAGCCCTGCATACTTCCAGTCATTGTCTCTATTGCGTACTATAGGCTAACAGCCCTGCATACTTCCAGTCATTGTCTCTATTGCGTACTATAGGCTAACAGCCCTGCATACTTCCAGTCATTGTCTCTATTGCGTACTATAGGCTAACAGCCTTGCATGCTTGCAGTCAGACTTGCGTATGTAATCAAGCAGGCAGCACGACCAGAGCAGTTTTTTGAGTTGGCTATGCATTATTTGAAGTAAATTGTTATGTAAAATCTATTTCTAATCTGGGACAGCAACTAGCGAGCGGACAGTTTTTGTGTATGTATGATGTGTTCAGTGGGCATGAAACTGGAAATGTGCACATCCAGTCAGTCCAAGGCAGTACTCTTCGCTACTTAGCTGAGGTGCATTGCCGGTGTGGAGGGATTTGCATTGGACCTCTAGAGTGATTTCCTTCCCCTAACAAAATTCTATCCTTCACCATCATATCCTCCTCACTCACTCTGCTAGTGTAGCTTCAGCCTGTACCACCGGCATCCTTATCAATTATGGCTGACTGAGATGCCTTTAGAAGGCAGGCCTATAGGTCCATACAGGCCTGTAATTGGGGTTGACTGTATGGGAATGACTGGACTAATGCACAGTGAGTGCACAAAACATGTCCATGAGATAGACTGACAAGGTGAATCCAGGTGAAATCTTTTATCCCCTATTGATGTCATTTGTTAAATCCCCTTCAATCAGTGTAGATGAAGCTTAGGAAACTGGTTAAAGGATTTTTAATACTTGAGTCAATTGAGACATGGATTGTCTGTGCCATTCAGCTGGTGATTGGGCAAGACAAAAGATACAAGTGCCTTTGAACGAGGGAGGGCAATAGGTGCCAGGCGCTCCGGTTTGAGTTTGTCAAGAACTGCAACTCTGCTGGGTTTTTCACGCTCAACAGTTTCCCGTGTGTATCATGATTTATATATATATTTTATTTATTTCACCTTTATTTAACCAGGTAGGCCAGTTGAGAACAAGTTCTCATTTACAACTGCGACCTGGCCAAGATAAAGCAAAGCAGTGTGACAAAAGTCAACAACACAGAGTTACACATGGGATAAATAAACGTACAGTCAATAACAATAGAAAAATCTATATACAGTGTGTGCAAATGGAGTAAGGAGGTAAGGCAATAAATAGGCCATAGTAGCGAAGTAATTACAATTTAGCAAATTAACACTGGAGTGATAGATGTGCAGATATGATGTGCAAGTAGAAGTACTGGTGTGCTTTTGCTATTTTACTGGTGTGCAAAACAGCAAAAAAAGTCAATTAAAAACAATATGGGGAGGAGGTAGGTATTTCGATGGGCTATTTTATAGATGGGCTGTGTACAGCTGCAGCGAATGGTGAGCTGCTCAGATAGCTTAAAGTTAGTGAGGGCGATATGTCTCCAACTTCAGCAATATTTTAAAATGTATTTATTTATTTTGCAATTTGTTCCAGTCATTGGCAGCAGAGAACTGTAAGGAAAGGCGGCCAAAGCAGTAGTGGGTGGTATATGGGGCTTTGGTGACAAAACGGATGGCACTGTGATAGACTGCATCCAATTTGCTGAGTAGCGTGTTGGAGGCTATTTTGTAAATGACATCGCCGAAGTCTAGGATCGGTAGGATAGTCAGTTTTACGAGGGTATGTTTTGCAGCGTGAGTGATGGAGGCTTTGTTGCGAAATAGGAAGCCAATTCTAGATTTAATTTTGGATTGGAGATGCTTAATGTGAGTCTGGAAGGAGAGTTTACAGTCTAACCAGACACCTAGGTATTTGTAGTTGTCTACATATTCTAAGTCCGAACCGTCCAGAGTAGTGATGCTAGTTGGACGGGAGGGTGTGGTCAGCGATCAGTTAAAGAGCATGCATTTAGTTTTACTAGCATTTAAGAGCAGTTGGAGGCCACGGAAGGAGTGTTGTACGGCATTGAAGCTCGTTTGGAGGTTTGTTAACACAATGTCCAAAGAAGGGCCGGATGTATACAGAATGGTGGCGTCTGCGTAGAGGTGGATCAGAGAATCACCAGCAGCAAGAGCAACATCATTGATATATACAGAGAAAAGAGTCAGCCTGAGAATTGAACCCTGTGGCACCCCCATAGAGACTGTAGAGGTCCAGACAACAGGCCTTCTGATTTGACACACTGAACTCTATCTGAGAAGTAGTTGGTAAACCAGGCGAGGCAGTCATTTGAGAAACCAAGGCTGTTGAGTCTGCCGATAAGAATGCGGTGATTGAAACGTGTCGAAAGCCTTGGTCGATGAAGATGGCTGCACAGTACTGTTTTTTTTGTTGATGGCGGTTATGTTATTGTTTTAGTACATTGAGCGTGGCTGAGGTGCACCCGTGACCAGCTCTGAAGCCGGATTGCACAGCGGAGAAGGTACTGTGGGATTCGAAATGGTCAGTGATCTGTTTGTTAACTTGGCTTTTGAAGACTTTGGAAAGGCAGGGCAGGATGGATACAGGTCTGTAACAGTTTGGGTCTGGAGTGTCACCCCCTTTGAAGAGGGGGATGACCACGGCAGCTTTCCAATCTTTAGGAAACTCGGACGATACGAAAGACAGGTTGAACAGACTAGTAATAGGGGTTGCAACAATGGCGGCGCATAATTTTAGAAAGAGAGGGTCCACCACCCAAAAGACATCCAACCAACTTGACACAACTGTGGGAAGCATTGGAGTCAACATGGGCCAGCATCCCTGTGAAACACCTTTGATACCTTGTAGAGTCCATGCCTCAATGAATTGAGGCTGTTATGAGAGAAAAAGATGGTGCAACTCAATATTAGGAAGGTGTTCCTAATGTTTGGTAAACTCAGTGTATGTGACACTATATAGGGAAGGATGAATTTTCCAGTGTCTCTTCTTTGGCCTACAGAGCCTTGGCCTGTATTGTTCTGAAAGCTAGAATGCAGACACTTATTTAACGGGACTGCTCCGACTGGGTAATTGCAGGCTGCTCTCAGAGCTATTATGGGAGATTTATTTTAGGGGGCAAAAGCGGCCATTACAAAACAAGAGGGTTCTCATCAGAGCGATGCTCCTGTGGAGCTGTGCAGGGATGAAGGGAGCATTCTGTTTCCTGTGTCCTCTTACTGCCTTGTGCCCCCCTCTCCAATGGCCATGGTGATCAAATCAAATGTATTTATATAGCCCTTCGTACATCAGCTGATATCTCAAAGTGCTGTACAGAAACCCAGCCTAAAATCCCGTGTAGAAGCACGGTGCCTAGGAAAAACTCCCTAGAAAGGCCAAAACCCAGGAAGAAACCTAGAGAGGAACCAGGCTATGTGGGGTGGCCAGTCCTCTTCTGGCTGTGCCGGGTGGAGATTATAACAGAACATGGCCAAGATGTTCAAATGTTCATAAATGACCAGCATGGTCCAATAATAATAAGGCAGAACAGTTGAAACTGGAGCAGCAGCACGGCCAGGTGGACTGGGGACAGCAAGAAGTCATCATGTCAGGTAGTCCTGAGGCATGGTCCTAGGGTTCAGGTCCTCCGAGAGAGAGAAAGAAAGAGAGAAATAGAGAATTAGAGAGAGCACACTTAAATTCACACAGGACACCGAATAGGACAGGAGAAGTACTCCAGATATAACAAACTGACCCTAGCCCCCCCGACACATAAACAACTGCAGCATAAATACTGGAGGCTGAGACAGGAGGGGTCAGGAGACACTGTGGCCCCTTCCGAGGACACCCCCAGACAGGACCAAACAGGAAGGATATAATCCCACCCACTTTGCCAAAGCACAACCCCCACACCACTAGTGGGATATCTTCAACCACCAACTTCCCATCATGAGACAAGGATGAGTATAGCCCACATAGATCTCCACCACGGCACAACCCAAGGGGGGGGGCGCCAACCCAGACAGGATGATCACATCAGTGACTCAACCCACTCAGGTGACGCACCCCTTCCCAGGGACGGTGTGATGTCATCATGTTGTCACTATCATCGCCCCAGCCATTAGACCTTTCTGAGATTGAACATGTCAGCATTGTTAAGTATGTAAGTGTGTGCATTGCGTGCCTGTCTTCAGTTTCTTTTTTGTTTTCAGCGTTGATGATATGGATTAATGTTACGTCACGTGAACATCAATGTTCATCTTTTAATCTGGCACATTCCAGGGGTTTTATCATAGATCGATGACATGGTTGCATGGTGGTGCAGCAGCATCATCCTCCCTACTGTTGGTAGAATCCCTCTCTTGGTTCCATTTCAGTGCTCTCATCTCCTTTTCATTTATATTCACGAGATCCATCCCATCTCTTCTCTCTCTCAGACCTTTGTTTTTCCAGTGCTAGGCTGGATTTTCTTTTCAAATTATTTATTTTAGGAAGTGCTCAGTGCTCAGTGTGCAGTCAGATCCCATTGTTACTGTTGACCTGCTGCTGGCATGGCATGCTATCCTCCCAGCGCCCAGGCTTCCTTTGCCTGTTTAATTACTCCCTCTCTCCATTTCTCTCTTTCTATCTGCTGATTAAAAGAAACAAACCATCACAGCTGACAGCTGAGTTCAGCCTTAAGTGTATGAGAGATCTAGGCCTATATATATCCTCCAGTCCAGACCCTTCAATTCAAGCAGTGGAGGATAGAATGAAGTGAGTGGTTGATAATTACATTAATGCATAGGGGTGGATTTGGCGCATGTGCACTTTGTCAAAAACAATACATAGATTATTTCCAGACAATACCATTTTTTTGATTATAAAAAAAAGAAAAGAGGGAAAAAAGGGCTTTTTTTGGAAGAGCATACGGGGCGGCATGGCAGTAAACGATAGTTTCCCAGCAAAACTCCATATTTGGTGAATAATGAAACATTTTGACATTATTACACTTGCAAAGGTGTGTAATGGGAAAATGAATGGTAGTTAACTGGGCTAGAGAGGAGACTCGTCATTCATTGTCTCCTCCTCTACCCAGATAGGGGTTCAATGCGACCCCTGAGCACTAATTATGCGCACACCGAAATGAGGTGCTTTTTACATGACATGTTTTTGCATATTCATTGTTGGACATAAAAGACTGTTAAAAACACCAGGAAATCAGCTCCAATTGATTTTGATTTGGAAATCTGTTCCCAAGTATTCACACGCAGAACCCTATAGGGCAGGGTTTCCCAACTCGAGGCTCACGGGTGGTTTTATTTCAGTTAAACATACAGAACCAGGCAAATATTTTGACACACCTACTTATTCCAGGGTTTTATTTTATTTGTACTATTTTCTACATTGCTGAAAATAGCCCATATTAATATATGTAGCCTTAGAAATAAGGTTCATGAAATCAATAACTTGCTCACATCAGATAACATTCATATTAGCCATTTCTGAAACTCACTTAGATAATTAATTTGTTGATACAGCAGTAGCAATATAAGGATAACAACATCTATATGTAACAGTTTAGCTTGTGTCCCTCTCCTCGCCCCTACCTGGGCTCGAACAGGGACCCTCTGCACACATCAACAACTGCCTCCCACGATGCATTGTTACCCATCGCTCCACAAAAGCCGCGGCCCTTGCAGCGCAAGGGAAAAAACTACTTCAAGGTCTCAGAGCGAGTGACGTCACCGACTGAAACACTATTAGCACGCACCCCGCTAACTAGCTAGCCATTTCACATCAGTTACATATAGAAGAGACTGAAATACTTATGGGGGAGGTATTGCTGTATATATTTAGAGACATATCCCTGTAATGCTTAGAGAAGATTTTATGTCAAGTGTTAATGAAGTGTTGTGCTTGCAGGTTCACTTGGCACATCTACAGCCTTTTCTTTTGGGGTTTTGCTATAGGCCACCAAGTGCTAACAGTCAGTATCTAAATGATATGTGTGAAATGCTTGATAGTGTATGTGATGTAAACAGAAAGGTCTACTTTCTTGAGGACCGGAATATTAACTGGTTTTCATCAAGCTGTCCGCTCAAGAGGAAGCTTATTAATGTTACCAGTGCCTGTAATCTGGATCACAATATTAATCTACCTACCAGGGTGTTTACAAACACTACAGGAACAAGATCATGCACTTGTATCGATCACATTTTTACTAATACTGTAGAACCTTGTTCTAAAGCTGTATCCGCACCTATTGGATGCAGTGATCACAATATAGTGGCTATATCCAGGAAAGCCAAAGTTGGTTCAGATGGACTTAGGTTGGAGTCATTAAAACTCGTTTTTCAACCACTCCACAAATTTCTTGTTAACAAACTATAGTTTTGGCAAGTCGGTTAGGACATCTACTTTGTGCGTGACACAAGTAATTTTTCCAACAATTGTTTACAGACCAATCATTTCACTTATAATTCACTGTATAACAATTCCAGTGGGTCAGAAGTTTACATACACTAAGATCACTGTGCCTTTAAACAGCTTGGAAAATACTATGTCAGGGCTTTAGAAGCTTCTGATTGGCTAATTGACATCATTTGAGTCAATTGGAGGTGTACCTGTTGATGAATTTCAAGGCCTACCTTCAAACGCAGTGCCTCTTTGCCTGACATCATGGGAAAATCAAAAGAAATCCGCCAACACCTAAAAAAAAAATTGTAGACCACAAGTCTGGATCATCCTTGGGAGGAATTTCCAAATGCCTGAAGGTTCCACGTTCATCTGTACAAATGATAGTACGCAATTATAAACACCATGGGACCGCACAGCCATCATACATCTCAGGAAGGAGACGTGTTCTGTCTCCTAGAGATGAACGTACTTATGTGTGAAAAGTGCAAATCAATCCCAGAACAACAGCAAAGGACCTTGTGAAGATGCTGGAGGAAAAAGGTACAAAAGTATCTGTATCCACAGTAAAACCAGTCCGATATCGACATACCCTGAAAGGCCGCTCAGCAAGGAAGAAGCCACTGCTCCAAAACCGCCATTAAAAAAAGCTAGACTACGGTTTCCAACTGCACATGGGGACCAAGATCGTACTTTTTGGAGAAATGTCCTCTGGTCTGATGAAACAAAAATAGAACTGTTACACCAGCTCTGTCAGGAGGAATGGGCCAAAATTCACCCAACTTATTGTGGGAAGCTTGTTGAAGGCTACACGAAACGTTTGACCCAAGTTCAACAATTTAAAGGCAATGCTACCAAGTACAAATTGAGTGTATGTAAACTTCTTACCCACTGGGAATGTGATGAAAGAAATAATACTATTATTCTGGCATTTCACATTCTTAAAATAAAGTGGTGATCCTAACTGACCTAAGACTGGTGATTTTTACTAGGATTAAATCTCAGGAATTGTGAAAAACTGAGTTTAAATGTATTTGTCTAAGGTGTATGTAAACTTCCGACTTCAACTGTAGTCATTGGCCCAGAATTTCCACATCAGTGCATACCAACTAACTAATACCAGTAAGAAGGTAAACCTACTGTATGTAGAGATTGTACTGGACCTATAGCCTATAGGCCTATTTCTATTTTTTATTTTAAATCTGGCCCGCAAATTGCTGTTGACAAACAAATCGGTCAGAAAACAAATCTGTGCAGCCATAATTATTGCCCACCCCTGTTCTATGTGGTGATGTAAAAAGCCTTCACGAGTGTAGGGCATTTCAAGTCTTTTCAGTTAGCCTATTCATTCTGCTTAGTTCACCTAAAAGAGCCGGCTCCAAACAGCTCTACCTTCAGTTGCCATGATTCTGTTAAATATACATGGGTGGGGCGGGGCAAAGACTGGCTTCTGCCTGGGGCCTCCAAATCACTAAGTCTTCCCCTGGTGACACCAACTTTACTGCCCTCCTGCTGTGTCATAGTGTGGGTGTGTGTACATACCAACCCCATCCGTCCTCTGCTGCCTGGTGCTGCTGGCTTGGCCCATGCTTCCTCATTCCTTTCCCTCTCACTCAGTGCTGTGGTTCAATTCCTCAGGGAACGCCTCTCACCTGGGTGTGAGCTGGCCTGGGCTGGGCTGTGAACCTGGGCTGGGCTAGGCTGTAAACCATGGTACACAACTTATAATGCAGCATGACTGCCAATGACACTGAGGGGCTAGGACCTGCCGTTTTGATCGGCAACATGTCACAATGTTTGCCTTCTGAACTTGTCTCTCTGCTCACGCTAGCTTTAGGCTCTTCCCTCAGTTGCATTTTACTGTTATATGATCTAATATTCCCTCTCTCTCTCTCTCTCTCCCCCACAGTATCTGGCGGGGTCCTAATGTGAACTGTGTGGACAGCACTGGATACACTCCTCTACACCATGCAGCCCTAAACGGACACAGGTAGATCTAGAGCTAGCTCTGCTCTGTTGTCATGGGAGTTTAGATTAACTGACAATGATGTGCCTGAGGTCAGCTAGTGGGAAATACCATATTTGTGTGGTTAATATTGATATAGTACACTGTCATCAGCCTACATAATGTTCAACTCTTCTGACAGTGTCTGCCTGTCCATTCCACAGTGAAGTTGTGGAGTCACTGTTACGTAACGAGGCCTTGACCAACATCGCCGACAATAAGGGCTGCTACCCCCTGCACCTGGCCGCATGGAAGGGGGACCAACGGATCGTCAGGCTGCTCATTCACCAAGGCCCCTCACACCCCAAACTCAACGAGCAGGTCTGACTCCTCCCCCCGCTAAGTGTGGCTCCCTTCTTCTCACTCCATCTGTTCCCCTGATACCTCGGTCTTCCTCTGCTCACAGCAGCAGTGGTTTTTGATCTGATCTGTGTAACAGTGTGATGGAAGGAACAGGTCGAGTGCAACACCACATAACCCTTCACTATTTCCCCTGTTAACTAGAGTCAGTGAACGTTAGTGTTACACCCAGTTCTTGTCACATGGATGGACATCTATCCTATACAACTCATCATTCATATACAGTGTCGACCTCCCTATGCTCATTTCTATAGACTGTATTTTTAACTGGGTCCACTGTGGACCGTGTTCCTCGCCTCGCTCTGTCAGTGGTTTGCAAATACCATTTGCCGTTTTTGAGAACATATATATATATATTTTTTAATACAAATGAAAGTAGGGCAGGGCTTGTTCATTCAGTGCAAGACCATACACATTAACTGCATTGCGTCATGAGTTTGACTGCACTAATATTTGTCTTGAAGTGACTTGACACCAGCCAAGTGAATGTGTCATGTTTGAACTAATGGATTGTTCTGTTTGATATGTAATGTGTTAAGTCCAGGCATGGTGTGTCGAGACTGTCCACTGCGTAACCACCAGCAACACCTTCAGTATTTACCTTGTCCTGTCTGTGATCTCGTGTTTAGTATCTTTACCATTTTGGCAGAAATGACTCATTATGAGGCAATTGAACAAAATCAATCATAGCCATAGAGCCAAGATCCCATTGATAAAGTACGACTTCCCAGTAGTACTTCCCAGTAGTACTTCCCAGTAGTACTTCCCAGTAGTACTTCCCAGTAGTACTTCCCAGTAGTACTTCCCAGTAGTACTTCCCAGTAGTATTTCAGTTTATTAGTCTGTCACTGGAGCCATGATATTGGAATAATCCTCTGATTCATTGCCAGTTCATTTTGTGTCATTTCTGTCAGCCATCTCTATGCCTGTTCATGACATCTGTTTGTTCATTAACTCAACTTTGTCCATATTTCTGTTAATTTATTTTGACTCAGCCTTGCAACTGACTGTCATGCATTGCCTGTGTGTGAGTGAAAAACCATTGCTTCATTTTTCTTCCCTCCTAGAGCTCCTCTGTAGAGCACAAAGAGTTGAAACGCTGTGGGCCCTTTGACCTGCATATTAATGCCAAGGTGTGTACTCAGCCAGCCAGGCAGACAAACAGACAGCTGCTCAGAAGGCTGCTGCCCTCTTATTCTCCTCCCTGCTTCCATTGTACTCACACAACTAGTTGCACACAATCTCTTCGCCATGCATGGTTTTGATGCTTGGGTTTGATGCATGGTTTTGGTGCTTGGGTTTGATGCATAGTTTTGATGCTTGGGTTTGATGCTTGCTTAGCTTGCACTGGCAGTCTGTTGGAGAGATAAGGGGACTTGCTTTGACCTTTTCTGGGTACATTTCTTGTGATTTCTTGGGGTTCTCTCTAGATACTTTCACCTGGTAACTGAGAAGAATTGGAAAGGTGGATTTGCAATGTTATTAGTACTACTGCAGTTGTGTTCCATAGTCAGTTTTCCTGTTTATAAAGTCACGTGATGTTGAAGGACTCTGATGAATGTCTCTTTGGGACCGTCCTCTCTCATTAGTTGTAAATATGAACAAGGCAACAGTAAACATGTCTTCCCCACGAATGATGCAGCCCCCTGTTGGGCAATTGAGATTATGTGTGACCACAGATTATCCATTATATTAACCAGATTGAAGTGGCCACTGTAACAATTAAAAATGTGTTCTTAAAAAATGGCATTTAGCAAGATCAGGTGGGACCATTCTAGCCAATGAGAGGGCAGATATGCTTGTGAACAACAGGCATAACTCTGATATAAAGTGTTTTTTCTAAAAGTTGTCTGGCTGTCACGTGTCCTACCTATATCCGTACACTTGTAACAACCTAAGCACTGTGAAACTTCTATTCGATTAAATAAGCCACACCTAGCAAACAAGCCATTACATTTTTTGTTAACCAAATTTGACACTCATTGACCTCCATACAAAACGTCCTCGCTTGGTGAGCAAAAAAACCTTTAAAAAATAAAGAAAGAAAAAAACCTGTTGGAGAAGACAGATTTTGGTCCTAGTTATCCCTCTCGCTTCCTCTCTGGTGTGACAAATTTCAGTTAATTACTATAGCTCCCGCCTTGGGCCAATCAGTGTCATTTTGTAAATGCTGGATCTCTATGGCTGTGTTTCCCAACCCTGGTCCCCCAGTACCCCCAACAGTACACTGCTCTATGGCAGAAACACTGCTCTATGGCAGAAACACTGCTCTATGGCAGAAACACTGCTCTATGGCAGAAACACTGCTCTATGGCAGAAACACTGCTCTATGGCAGAAACACTGCTCTATGGCAGAAACATTATTCACCCAAGTTTTGTAAAAATGGGGCCATTGCTGTCTGAGAGATCGCGTGTGACTAACGTATGAACAGATGGACGGAGACCAATCCACAGTCCCCTCCCCGATTTTATCATAGGGAACAATTAGTCCCTTGGGGACAGAACCACAACATAGAATAGAATGGATGTGATTTCAGTGACAGGTGTTGCGTGTCAGTCATTTCTGACCTGTGTGTTTTCCTTGGTGTTTCTCTCTACATTTGACCTTGTTCTAGACGTGTATGTGCTCATGCTTGTCTAGGGTCATTACGTCCTACTGTATGTGTAGAAGCCACATTCACGCGTAGACAGTCAAGCTCAAGTCAGAGTTTTCCCCCTGGAGATTTTGAATTATTGAACCGTTAACACTTCATCAAGCTTACTGACAGAGGCAATGTTACCTTCACATCAAATTGAGGCTAACACCATCACTGGAGTGTTGAGAGGTCAAAGCTTGTGTTTTGAGGAAAGCATCTGGAAATCAAACTATTTTTAAAATGGTGTCCCATTTCCTCAGTGCTAACTCAAGCCTCTTAGCTTCGGTTGCCTTAAAGCGACATGCAGCATGTGTTTACCAAACACTGAATCCTCATTACATGTCCTCTAGTGCTGTATAATTGTTGCTCCTCTTAATGCAAACGTTTAGGATGTGGTTTAGTTGACAGACTGACCATTTGACGTCTGTGGGGGTTAGCTTCTCTGTTGCTTTTGGAATACAGCAGTATGGGGTCCAATACCTGGCCACAGCAGACCTAAATAATGGATAAGCTGTTATGAACAAATCAGAAACATGGATGGATGCAGGCTGGATGGATGCTCTGGCAGTGATGGCATCATGTGACTGTGGATCTCTCTTTGGATCCCCCAAAAGGGTTACTAATATCTCAGTGTTGTTGTAACAACCAGAGAAATGTCTTCCAAGGAGAGGGTGCTTTTCTGTGTACCAGTCTCTTTGTATCAATGTCAGGCAGAGTGTGCTCTCTGCTCAGTGTGTGTGTGTGTGTGTGTGTGTGTGTGTGTGTGTGTGTGTGTGTGTGTGTGTCTCTCTCTCTCCCTCTATCTGTTTTTCTGCTTTTGAGTCTGCGCCACTGTGGAAGAGAGCAAGGGATGTTGTCATGGCAACGGTGTCACGGCTGATTGGTCTTGCAGCAGCAATGACTGACCCAGTGGAACACTCAGCAGGAGAGAAGATAGGGGTGTGTGTCATGGAGTTAGCTAGCTAGAAATGGAAGGGGTGGTTGTGGGCAGAGGTTTATGGGGGAGGAGGGGGCTTTAAGTGCAGGCTCTCCCCCTCAGGGAAGCACCATAGCTCAGCTTGGACACAGCTCAAACAGCCCCTCTCTCTCTGTCCTCCTGGCCTTAGTGCTGCCTAGCTGTAATGTTCATTAAGCGTTGCTGCAACGTTCTCCCAGTGTTACCATCTCCAATGGGCCTGCCACTTGATGATATTCCGATAGTGCCCCAATTGATTTGGTAACATTTGATTTGGAAGGAAAAGTGATTTATCATGGAAGCTTGATTGTAATATACAAATAAAATATAACACTTAGTCATCATTTCTCTGCTTATTGTTATTTCCCACCTCCTATTTTAAAAACAATTTCTTCCATCGAAAAAGCCTGGTGTCTGATAGTGGTATTTTCAAGAAACGTGCGGTACTGCTCTTGAAATATGTCAAACCTGCAAGTCTAACAGTCCTCTGTCTCCAATATAGGTCACCTGCCTAACAAAATGTACTGTACCTTCAGATGGTTGGCTGACTGTGGTAAATATCAACACAGTCATGCAACCAGCTTCCAAGCTTTATACTACACAGAGGGAGAATGAGATGGCAGTTGCGCGAAGTGAAATGCACAGTGTAATACATCCTGTACACACTGCTTGCAGTAGGCTAACAGTGCCCTGAAAATAACACCAGAGAACCTAAAAAGTGAACCGTGTGAAATTTCAGACAGGCTGCGATTCACACCAGGTATGAGAGCTAATATTGAATGACAATGCAATGTGCCTTTAAAAAAAAAAAAGATTTTGCCTTCTAATTGGATGGGCCAGCTTGTCTGAAGAGTAGGGATATTTTTTAAATGTTTTTATTTAACCTTTATTTAACCAGGTAGGCCTGTTGAGAACAAGATCTCATTTACAACTGCGACATGGCCAAGATGAAGCAAAGCAGTGAGACAAAACAACAACACAGAGTTATGCATAAATAAATGTACAGTCAATGACACAATAAAAAATCTATGTACAGTGTGTGCAAGTGTAGAAGAGTAAGGAGGTAAGGCAATAAATAGGCCCTAGAGGCAAAATAATTACAATTTAGCATGAACACTGGAGTGATAGATGTGCAGATGATGATGTGCAAGTAAATATACTGGTGTGCAAAAGAGCAAGAGGATAAGTAACAATATGGGGATGAGGTAGTTGGGTGTGCTATTTACAGATGGGCTGTGTACAGTGATTGGTAAGCTGCTTTGACAGATGATGCTTAAAGTTACAGAGGGAGATAGAAGACTCCAGCTTCAGCTCCAGATTTTTGCAATTCGATCCAGTCATTGGCAGCAGAGAACCGGAAGGAAAAGCAGCCAAAGGAAGTATTGGCTTTGGGGGTGACCAGTGAAATATACCTGCTGGAGCGCATGCTACGGGTGGATGTTGCTATGGTGACCAGTGAGCTGAGATAAGGCGGGGCTTTACCTCGCAGAGACTTATAGATGACCTGGAGCCAGTGGGTTTGGTGACAAATATGTAGTGAAGGCCAGCCAACGAGAGCATGCAGGTCGTGGTTGTGGGTAGTATATGGGGCTTTGGTGACAAAACGGATGGCACTGTGATAGACTACATCCAATTTGCTGAGTAGAGTATTGGAGGCTATTTTGTAAATGACATCACCGAAGTCAAGGATCGGTAGGATACCCTCGTAAAACTGACTATGTTTGGCAGCATGAGTGAAGGATGCTTTGTTGCAAAATAGGAAGCCGATTCTAGATTTAATTTTGGATTGGAGATGCTTAATGTGAATCTGGAAGGAGAGTTTACAGTCTAACCAGACACTTAGGTATTTGTAGTTGTCCACAAGTCAGAACCGTCCAGAGTAGTGATGCTAGTCGGGCGGGAGGGTGTGGGCAGCAATCAGTTGAAGAGCATGCACTTAAGAGCAGTTGGAGGCCTCGAAGGAGTGTTGTATGGCACTGAAGCTCATTTGGAGGTTTGTTAACACAGTGTCCAAAGAAGGGCCGGATGTCTACAGAATGGTGTCGTCTGCGTAGAGGTGGATCAGAGAATCACCAGCAGCGACATCATTGATATATACAGAGAAAAGAGTCAGCCCAAGAATTGAACCACATGGTACCCCCATAGACTGCCAGAGGTCCAGACAACAGGCCCTCCGATTTGACACACTGAACTCTATCTGAGAAGTAGTTGGTGAACCAGGCGAGGCAATCATTTGAGAAGCCAAGGCTATTGAGTCTGCCGATAAGAATGCGGTGATTGACAGAGTCAAGCCTTGGCCAGGTCGATGAAGACGGCTGCACAGTACACTCTTATCGATGGTGGTTATGGTATTGTTTAGAACCTTGAGCGTGGCTGAGGTGCACCCATGACCAGCACGGAAACCAGATTGCATAGTGGAGAAAGTAGGATACCCTCATAAAACTGACGGTGGGATTCGAAATGGTCGGTGATTTGTTTGTTAACTTGGCTTTTGAAGATTTTAGAATGGCAGGATGGATATAGGTCTATAACAGTTTGAGTCCAGAGTAGCTTTCCAATCTTTGAGGATCTCAGACGATACGAAAGAGAGGTTGAATAGGCTAGTAATATGGGTGGAAGCCTGCGCATTCTCATTGGCTTCAGCTGAGCACCTGTGTCCGGCTCTGTCGACTGCCACACATCAGATCCGACACCAACCCTTTTTCTCCATCATATCTCCTTAAACATTCCTACATACATCCATGCAAGCTAGAGCCCCTCAGAAGGGCATCTGTCCATTTTGATGGACAGCTTTCTTTTCCTTCATCCTTTATGCATAATCACATCCAGCATATGCTTGATTTTCTGCTGTAGATGGAGTTGTTGCTTGTGGCCAGTGGAGGAGAAAGCTACCATCTACTTTCCTGATGATTTAAACTGTTCGCCACATACTTCAGTCTGATACTGCCATCGTTGAAGTCATTTGTGGTGATGTCAAAATGAAGGGTGTTGTACAAAACAAAGTCATCAGCGATTGGCTCATCTCTAACAAGTCAAAGTAGCAAAGCCAATGACAAATTTTCAAAACGCTGCTTTACCCACTTGAATTCTGGCTCTGGAGAAGAAACTAGCGTCCGTGGGCGTTAGAATGCGGTGATTGACGGAGTCAAGCCTTGGCCAGGTTTGGGTTGCCTGGCTACCCAATCTGCTGTCTTCAGTTTCCAGGCATTTGAGATGAGCTTGCCTCTGTGTGGACATGTGAGAAACAGGGATTTACAAATATGTGTGCATACTACGAATAGTCGCGTGCAGCGTTTGGGCAACCCTGTGGCCACAACAGCTGCTTGTCCCTTGCCCCACCCCCCTTAACCAGAGGGCAGAGCATGACGTAACCCCTCCTATTCCTCGCTCCGCCAGCCCAGCGAGCACATTACATGCCAGAGGTCACTAGTCTCTCCTCGTTAGCATCTCAGCCAGTAGCCCTACAGTACATACAGTCGGACTGCAGCACGTTTCTTCTCTTCCGGAATTGGAACATTCTAGTGTGAGTGTGATTGGCATCACAACAGTGCAGAAGTTAGGCATCATCTCCAGATGTTCGTGGTTAGTGTTCTGTTCAGATTTAATCTGAGAAAGCACTTTAATCTGAGTGTGTTTGAAACGCACTGGAGTCTAGATTAAGATGAAGCTATCATGCTATTTTTATAAAAATAAATTAAATGTATAACTTGGAAAGTCAGTTTAGAACTAATTCTAATTTTCAATGACGGCCTCGGAACAGTGGGTTAATTTAAAATTGCCTTGTTCAGGGATAGAACAACAGATTTTTGTCTACTCGCGGATTCGATCTTGCAACCTTTCGGTTACTAGTCCAACGCTCTAACCACTAGGCTACCTGCCGCCTATTGTGCATCTACCACTGTTGTTCACACAGGCTTCATACTGTGTACTATCCTGGATTATATCATAGTGTACTAATCCTTCTCTTGATTGTAGCTGCCATCACATCAGTCAACTCTCCAATGTGGATGACCAGGACAGGAGTGTATGTGTGGCCATCTACTTTCTTATGTTAGCATTTGAACAGCTGTTGGTTTGCAGGCTCACGTGGACCCCTGTGCAGTAGGCTAGTGTGGAGTGAAGGGGGCGTCACAGGAAAGGTCTGATTCACGCTGCTCACCCTACGCTTTGCTCTGCTGCTGCCCAGAGAGGCCAGCCGTGGCTAATATGATCAGATGTTGTCAGACTCAAAGCCACGGAACGAACCACACTGGCCACACCACTGAGACAGAGAGGAGGGGATCCTCTGGAGTCTCAGACTTCATTGGTGATGATGTGGTTTTTGGTGTCTTATTAAAACTAGACACGGATCATGTGTTCATGATATGGCAAATATGTCTCTCTTTTTGCCATAAATCTTGAGGAAGTCTTGGTTTTTGCAGGTGGAATTCAATCGACCATAATCCGAGCAGTTAGCCAGCGCACATAGAGGTTGAAGCTGGTTTCTATTTGGATATTGTTATTGCATATTTATCCAGGCTGTGCAAGTAAACCTGTATACCCAAGGCTATAAAACCCAAGGCTATAAAACATGTTCCTCTGAAGTAGCCTGCATCTAACAGTTGAGAGTTGAATCTATTAAAAAGCTTGTGATGACAAAACAGTTGACGGTGCGTCACAGATGCGAGACACCATGCTCCTTTGTGTGTGGTCGTTTCATGCTCCTTTGTGTGTGGTCGTTTCATGCTCCTTTGTGTGTGTGGTCGTTTCATGCTCCTTTGTGTGTGTGGTCGTTTCATGCTCCTTTGTGTGTGTGGTCGTTTCATGCTCCTGCAGCAAACTGGGAAAGAGAAACAGAGATGGACAGAGAGAGGGAGACTGAGAGAGAAACAAAGATCAAACCTTAATTTAGACCAAAAACACAGAGGATAAGCAGGAAGGAACAAATCCCAAACCTTGACTGACAAAACCTTAGCAGGTTTGTGGTTTATTTCCCTAACAGAGGCTTTTTGTTTTGGAGTGTTCTTCTGCTCCGTGGTCTTTGTTTAGTGTAGCTCACACAGGGTCAGACCAAGCCTTTCTCAGCCGGCCTCTCTCTCTCCCCGTCTTTCCAGAAAGGCAGGTGTTGATTGTACATTTTTATTTCTCCTCCTTTCTTTCAGCTCAAGCTGTAACCTGTTTTTGCCAGTGTAGTAAGACCTCTCTCTCTCTCTCTCTCTCTCTCTCTCTCTCTCTCTCTCTCTCTCTCTCTCTCTCTCTCTCTCTCTCTCTCTCTCTCTCTCTTCTTCTCGCTCTGTACCTTGAACAACACAGGAGTAGTTACCTACTGATCTTTGTGTTAGTCAGAGGGGAGGGGCCAACACCTGTCCTGGGTGCCCTGTAACCTCCCCCCGACCCCCGTCTCCATGATCCTGCCTCTGATGGCAGAATAAAGACTCAGCTGGCACCTCACCCTCCAGGGAGCAACCCAACCTAGCACACAGTGTGTGGGTATTCTCCTGCCAGCTGTCGGCTGCTCCTAGGTGTCTGTGGCATGTGTGGCATGACTGGCACTCCGGGCATGTTACAGACTGGCATTGTTGACACACCCTGGTACACAATTGTTGTTGACTGGCACAGAGTGGCTAGCCTTGGGGGAGGTTATGGTTGGTCTCTTACAACAGTTATTCATTCATTACCTTTAGGTTTGTACTGTGTTTACAAACTGTCAAACCTGCATGTTGTACACAGCATACGGCTAATGTTGTCAGCCCACTTGAGTTGACACTGGAATGACCTGTGTGTTAGCTAGTGTTCCCAGTCTGCCCTTCTCGGAATATGACCTAGAATATGACCTAGCCTTTGTGATGAATCTGAGAGAGAATGTAGTGTCATTACATATAAATTGTTCTGAGTTGGATATGCGTTGGTTATTAAGACCATTGTTTTGTCTCCGCTGATGTATCAGGCTGTATTGTAATCTCCCTCTTCTGGCTGCTGGTGGGAGTACTTGGTAATGAGAAGTAAGGAATGGAGATTTGAACACAAGTCCACTCTACTGAATATGCTGCTGACACAGGCTAGATATGATGTTTGTGATTATGTTACAATGTCAACATACATCTGATCATCTCCCAAAGTATTCTGATAGTATCTCTGATATTCTCTCCATATGATATAGAGATGACATTTGGCTACAGAATATGCTGCAACTCACTCTGCATCAACTTGTTATGGGCGGGTTTTGTGTATAAAAGCTGTGTTTGTAATGCTATTGATTTAATGTTGTTCGAGTGAACATATAGTTTTGATCCTTGCTCTATGCGCTTGGAGAATCTCTTTTTTTTAAGTATATATATTCCATCCGTTTCACTCATAGTATGTATCCCTGTGCAGTCAGAACTTTGACCTCAGGATTGCCATCATCTCTGTTACTAGCCAGTTCCTCTGCCGCTGTTCTGCTCTCAGGACCATAGATTGTATTGACGTATGAGCCGTGTCTCTCGAGCACTATCTCGCTGGGTCACCCTGGTAACGCATGCCTCTGCATGTGAAGCACTGCATGGATCACACTCACGACACTGTCAGTCACCACACCACTCAACTCTCTCACACTGGTTGTCACCCCTACCTCTGTCTGCACGAAGCAGTTACTTAAACAACCAAGCAACACATGACATATTGTCATCACAGAAGTGTCTTTCCTTATTATCGTGGCCTTTACTAAATGTCAACAGATTGTCCTTTCGTCACATTTACAGCAGGTCATGCCCTATAAGAAGCAGGTGTTAGACAGTTCTACTCAACAGGGACTGTTCCCAGTCATGACTTCAGTCCCCACCCCCCAGCATCCTCCCAGCATCCCTTTCTCTCAGCTAGCCAGCGCTTTCCTTGGGCCTCATCATCCTGATTGGTGCTCTTCAGTGACCTTTAGACATACTGGCTAATATGGTGGTTGCTAAGCACGGATTGGCTTAACCGACGTGACACAATCATGAGTCCTCAAATCACTGCTTTCTGGAAGCTGGACCATGACTCACTTAATGCTCCCTCCCTTCTTTCCTCCCTCCTTCCCAATATCCACCCCCACCTCTTTCTCTACTTCCTCTATGTGGATGCTCACCCCCTGCCTCCCATCCCTCCCCCTTTCCTTTCTGGTCCCCCTTCCTCCCCCCTCCAACAGAACAACGACAACGAGACCCCTCTCCACTGTGCCGCGCAGTACGGCCACACCCAGGTGGTGCGTCTGCTGCTGGAGGAGCTGACCGACCCCACCATGAGGAACAACAAGTTTGAGACGCCGCTGGACCTGGCGGCGCTCTACGGCCGTCTGGAGGTGGTCAAGCTGCTGCTCACCGCCCACCCCAACCTGCTCAGCTGCAACACCAAGAAACACACGCCGCTGCACCTGGCCTCACGTAACGGTCACCTGGCCGTGGTGGAGGTGCTGCTGGACGCTGGCATGGACATCAACTATGAGGTGAGGACTGAAGAGAACACTGGGTCTGTTGTCTCTCCTGCCTGTTCAATGATCAGGTTCAGTGTGTTGTTGTGAGAGCGTAGTTATGTGGATATATAGAGACTGAATGTGTCCATAATGTTACGTTGTGTACACACCTTTGCAGAATTTAGGCCTACAAACTCATAGGCTCTTGACTCAAACCTCTTGAGCTCTTTATTTAGACTAAAGAACCAGTGTTTTATTTGATTTAACCTTTATTTAACCAGGAAAAGCCAATTGAGACCCAGCGTCTCTTTTTCAAGGGAGACCTGGCCAAGAAGGCAGCAACAATCAATACATTACATAATTAAAATATACAACAACACAACATAATCCAGCATAAAAAAGCATTTACATTCCTCCGTAACAGAGTTTCCCATCAATATTTGACTGTTTAAGGGGGCTTTTGGCCCTCTTCTTATACCAGACTGTGTCATACATCAGTCGTGTCCTACCTCCACTTCCCTCATCTCTGCTCTGTGGCAGGTCTGGGCCACCAAGAATCCTTCAGGTCTTGCGTCCTGCGGTTTCCATTAGCATGGCGCAGCGAGCTGGAAAATAATCTAGTTTGATTCCTCAACCAAATAATTTGCCATAGCAAAACACACCGGGGTTGGTGTCCGGCAGCGGATGAATAACCAAAGCCAAACTTCTATTTCACGCTGATCAAACCTGTCCTGTGTATTCAGGAAGTATACTGCTGGTTTAGCTTGAAGCTGTATGCCCTAGCTGACCAAGATGAGAGGAATCAGAATCAAAGCTTGGTGGCGGTCTAGATAGCAGGTCTTCATCTGTTCCTCTCAGCAGGGAGGGTTCGGGTTCGAGATCTGACCTCTGCTGTTCTGTATGTTGCTGACCTGGAGTCTACTCTGATGTCATGTTTTGTTGTTGCTCAGCCACAGCATTGTTTTGATTATGGTCTGTTTGTTGCCTCTCTGCAGACGGAGAAGGGCAGTGCCCTCCATGAAGCGGCACTCTTTGGGAAAACCGATGTGGTGCAGAAACTTCTGAGGGAAGGTCAGACACTGACGTCTCCATTTAGTCAACATGCTTATAAGATACAACACGTTTCAACCCGCTGAATAATGCAGATATAACCCCCTGCTCGTCTCTCTCTCTTCTCCTAATCCCCTGCTCTGTCCTCTGTGTCTCTTCCCCGTCCTGCTCCAGGGGTTAATGTCAACATGGTGGACAACAAGGGCCTGACTGCGCTGGACACTGTCAGAGAGATGCCCTCTCAGACGAGCCGGCAGATAGCAGCTCTAATTCGGGGTAAGAAAAACAGACATAAATGGTTCCCTATGGGATTATAAAGAAAGATGACCTTACCTTAACCACAAACTGATTTCCCAAAATGTTTTTTTCTGACTAATGATATTATTTGAATGACCTTTTCTTCTTTATCTCTCTGCAGGTCATATGTCAGGAAATCCCCCTGTTTTGGACTTGCCTCCTCCCCCTCTCCCTCCACCTAATGAGAGCCCTAGTCCGAGGAAAAAAGGTATGTCGTATCTATACAGAAAACCTAAAGTGAAGTGAGCCGTTAGAGGATATGGTGTTAACGCGTAACCACCAGCCAAGGCTCTCTACCTGTGTGATGCTGTGCATTGCCACCTGTATTTGTATGAGTATCAATATGTGTGTTAAAATGTGTGTGTTGTAGGTGAGATGGAGGTGGTGAGTGCACTGCTCTCGGGGCTGGCCCCGGGGCCTGAGGAAGAGAGCCCGTATGAGGCTCTGTTTGAGGCCACCTCCTGTCATTCTCTAGACAGCCTGGCTAGCGGGAAGTCATCCGACAGGGACTCTGGACGGCCTGACAGTGAAGCTGGAAAGGTTGGTCTGGAACTCTGCCTTCCACCACAGAAACACACAACATGTGACTCAAGAAGTTTGCGTGGCTGGGCATCTAAAATATTTTTTCTCCACTAGAGGGCAATAGTTCTCTGCATTTAATTGTTGTTGAGTGGACTGGATTTAGAAATGATGACAGCATATCTCTTTATCACTAGAAAAGCCTGGGACAATGATGAGTCTTTTGGACGTCAACATTCTAACAGTCTAATTAAATACATTTCATATAATAATTTGGTTGTGTTTATGAAGGTCTTACACGACGAAAGACAATGTATTTCAAAGTACACAGTAGCATTTTCATTAGTTTATGTAACTCTAGGCTATGTGTACAAATGAAAACCACTAAAACACCACAATTCAATTGTTAAAATCCATTAAATAAAAAAAATCGTTATTAATTTGTTAAGGACCATTATGAAACTAAGAACAGAATGGCATATTTTGAGTTTAAATGTATTACTGTACTTTGAGTGTTGCGAGTGCTTGTAGGGAGTTTATGGAATCGCCATCATTCTGCCAAAAAGGCCCGCGAGGGTGTGGTATGTGGCCAATATACCACGGCTAATGGCTGTTCTTAGGTACAGTGCAACGCGGAGTGCCTGGAAGCAGCCTTTAGCCGTGGTATATTGGCCATGTACCACAACCCCCTGTGGTATATTGTCTGATATACCACAGCTTTCAACCTATCAGCAACCAGGAGCCAAACTACCCCGTGTATAATTTGAAATAATAGAGCTCAAGGGTTCATTTCTAAGAGTGATTTGGAAACTGCAGAATCTGCTAGACATCAAAACATCTTACCTGCTTGTGACCCTGTAGAAGTTTGAAAAAGTAACTTTTTGGCTCTCTGTTAAACTGCCCTGTTCATCAGATTCTTCATATATATATATATATATATAGATATATATATATATATTGGGGCGGCAGGGTAGCCTAGTGGTTAGAGCGTTGGACTAGTAACCGAAAGGTTGCAAGTTCGAATCCCGAGCTGACAAGGTACAAATCTGTTGTTCTGCCCCTGAACAGGCAGTTAACCCACTGCCGTTGAAAATAAGAATTTGTTCTTAACTGACTTGCCTAGTAAAATAAAGGTAAAAAAAATATATATTGATACTATTCACACCCATCAGACTATTGTCTTAAGCTAACTCTTAAGCTCGTTATATGTGTGAAATTAGTTTCGATATACACTCACCGGCCAGTGTATTAGGTACACCACCCCATTCACAAAAATGGATCGCTCCTACAGACGGTGAGTAACATGGCCGTGGCTTGCTATATAAATCAGGCAGACAGGCATTGAGGCATTCAGTTACCTGTTCGATTGAACATTTGAATGGGAAAACGAGTGACCTAAGCGACTTTGAGCGTGGTATGATCATCGAGTCCAGGCGTGCCGGATCCACTATCTCAGAAATGGCCTCGACAAACAAAAATACAGCTTGTTGATGGGAGAAGTCCAAGGAGAATGGCAAGAATGGTGCAAGCTAACAGGCTGACCACAGACAAATAGCTGTGCAGTAGAACAGTGGTGTGCAGAACAGTATCTTAGAATGCACATCTCGTAGGTCCTGGTCACGGATGGGTTATTGCAGCAGACGACCACACCGGGTTCCACTCCTAGCAGCTCCGGTGGGCATATGATCACTAACACTGGACCATTGAGGAGTGGAAAAACATCACCTGGAACATCACAGCGAGTTCAGTTTACTTGAGTGGCCAATGCAGACCCCAGACCTCAACCCACTAGAGCCTCTTTGGGATGAGATGGAACAGGCTGTTCACAGCTTGAATGTACCTCCGTCCAAATTGCAGCAATGGCGTGATGCCATCACGGCTGCATGGAGGTAAAGGGGTGTCCGACCCGGTACTAGATGGGTGTACCCAATAAACTGGCCGGTGAGTGTAGTGCCATTGAATGAGGGTAAGCATAAAAAACCAATGTCCTCTTAAAACGGCTTAAAACAAATTCTGCTTGTGATCAAGATGAAAATAATTACAGTGTGTTATCTAGACTTACTTAGGAAAAGTACGTGGGCGGGGGGAGGACATGACTAAAATGTATAATTAGAAAAGTACATTATTTTTGCGTCCACATGACACGCTCTCAGCTTTTCTAGTGTTAAAGCAAAAATCTTTGTTTGCTCCAGTTCAGCCAACCTTCTACAGTACTTCAAGATATGTGTCAAGCTAATGTCTGAGTCAGTGATTTCGTTCTCTGTTTGTCAATTACAGAAAGACCGGCTGGCTCACCAATCCCAACCTGCCCCAGGCCATGTAGAGGAGCTTAGCTCAGAGGTCAGAATCTATGGTCATTAAAGCTCTGTTTTGATGGACCATGTTGTACTGGTTGGGTTAAATGCGGAAGACTCATTCGGTCGAAGGCATTCAGTTGTGCAACTGACTAGGTATCCCCCTTTCCATTACTTTTGGCCAAAGCAATCAATTAGTTCCTGCTAGTTTTGTGTGTAAGGAACGAGCGAAGGACTGTGTGGATGACCGTAAGGTCTAGTACAACCATGAGAGGGCACTGTGGAGTGACTTATCTCACTGTATGAGTCCTCAGCATCACAAGACAGTCTGAGATTAATGCTGCACAAGCCTAACAGAGGTGGTATGGGTGTTCTGTACTGTGCTGACCCTGTCTCCCATCTCTCCCTCACAGGCCCTATTCACTAACAGCAGCATCGATGAGAGGGGGAAGACTGAGGAGGAGGATCACACTTATGAACTGCTGCTGTCCGCCCAGACCAAAGTCCCCCAGTCCGCACTGGACCCCCCATCCCAGAAAGGTGCACACTTAGACAGGACAAGGGGTGTAGAAAGTGATTTGGATTGGATCAAGGATGATATTCAAATCCCTTCATGATTCCTAATTGATGGAATATGATGTGTGATGATAAAACACTGCACCCCCAGCCTGAAGAATAAGGAGCACTTGCAACCTCTCCCCCACTCCACCCACATGCCCCCTCCCTGGTGCTTTGCAAAGTGTCACCCCTCATTCCTAGCAGCATTACACCAGGGATGGAAAGGAGAAGGGGTCAGTTTTCCAACCGCTCCCTAAACCCCTCCTGCTTCCACTCTGTCTGGTTGTAAACCCTTTACCCAAATACAGCTCAGGTTTAACCTCAACAGCATCAGTAGGAGAGAGCTTGGAATATGCTAATGTGTGATATCCTACTCAGGATGGTCATAGCTGTATCAGAGGACTCATTCCTTAGCTTTGGCTTTTGAATGACGGTGCGTTTCATTGGATTAAATGGGATTTAATTAACAGCACATTGGAGTCCCTGTCTGTTGATATGAATGTTTTTAAACCGTCCCCCAGGCTTTCTGTTCTGTCACATTCCTAATAAATGAATTGTGTGTCACTAAACAGTGTCATAGAAATTAATGTGGAGAGCCTGATTGCTGATGTAATCACTTCCCCTTTTATTTTGATGAATGACTAGATGTCCAGCCCTTGACTTGCGTTCTCTGTTATGTTGTTAAGATGTTTAATGGGTTGGTTTGAGGAAGGCTAATCTTTGCTGGCTGCTTAATTGTCTGCTCTTCTTTCTGTTTTAAAAGTGTCTGTCTGAGTGTCTGTCTGAGTGTCTGTCTGAGTGTCTGTCTGAGTGTCTGTCTGAGTGTCTGTCTGAGTGTCTGTCTGAGTGTCTGTCTGGCCATTGTCTTCAATACTACCCACAATACCATGTGCATAAAACATGAGCTTTATTATACTTCCCTTTCCTATTCACTTTGCATAATATCATCCCTGGCAGTCTTGAGATTGAATACATTGAATAGAAATTAAATATGATAATTGTACTACCTTACTCATGATGACCTAACTAACTGCTGTCTATCCTGCCTCCCCAGATGGGAACACTACAGTCAAACAGTCTTCCAACAGTCTCCTACCTCAGGTATGACCTGCATCTCCTCTCATCCCTCCATCTCTCCCCTCATTCCACCATGGCTGCCATGCTGCCTGTCATCTGACTCATCTGTGCTCTGGAACGCTGTGTGATTACTAAGATGTTATTTACCTCTAGTAGCTGCATATCAGGGCACCAGGTAACCTAGCAGTTGGAGCATTGGGCCAGTAACAGAAAAGCCATTAATAGGAAAAATCTGCCGATGTGCCCTTGAGCAAGGCACTTAACCCTGATTGATCATGTGGCCGTGACCCCACACTCTAAGGGTGTCTCAGGGAGATTAGGATATGCAAAAAACACATTTCCAATTCATAATTATGATAATGCTCTTTTCTCCTGTGTCACACACTGCTTACACAGAGAAAGACATGGACAAAGACCTAAATAAAGGTCCCTGGGCACCTCTACGTTCTGCTTTGACATGAAATCGAACCATGGCGTCTGACCTTTTCCCCAAAACATTTATTTTTCCACCATGGTACTGTTCCATCCTGCAAGGATGAATATCTTACATCCAGGTACTTCATCAGGAAATATGTCTCCCTGACTGAGGTCCTCTGTCAGTCTGTGTCTCTGTTTAGTAGCCAACCCTGGCCACCGGGACTCCTGGAGAGTTCCAGCCTCTCTCCTCCCTCTCTCCGCCTCGCTTTCCTCTCCATCTTTTAATTCCCCTTCTCCTATCCCCGTCTCATCGAATGTAACTGGAGGGCCCTATAAAGCTGTCTTTTCTATTTATTATCCTATCATATCTATTTATACTGCCTTTTTATTATACAGTTAGCTGCCACAGGGTTTTATTTGCATTGCTCTCCCCCCTCCTCCCACAACCTCATCTCAAATCTGGGTTTTTTTTTCTGAGGTTCTTATTTGGAGCAACTGTACCTTTGCTGCCTCATTTTTTTCCCAACGAGTCTCTGTGTGGCTGACTGGCTCGCTGGCTGAATGGCTGGTGTCCTCTGTGTTCTAATCAGCAGCCTGCCATCTGAGGCGATCATCCATATTAGGAATGATGATGCACGGCAACGTGGAAGCAATCACTGGGACGCTTTCTTAATTTAATATCATAGTGTGGGGCTAATTCAGGCTGTGCTAATCGTCTGCTATGCTGTGATGGTGGTTTTAGTTGGGATTGACAGCTGTTAGTGTGCTCATCTCTCCTCTGGTCTCCTCCAGCAGCAGAAGCCCACTGCCCCTAGTGACCTCAGACCACCAGGCGAGACGGACAACACTCTGAAGCTCCCCGGACCTTCTGTGGTTGGCCCTGGACGGACGGGACTCCGCTCCACTGGCGGTGAGTTCCACCCTCTACATGCGCTACCTACTGGATGGCAGTCCCAGGTGGGAGAGATGTGCTTGTTTCTAAGCTCCACATTGACCATAGATGCAGTAAAGGGCAACGTTCCCTCTAAGCTGCGCGTGGGCGTGGGCACACAGCTCCCACGGGACTGCCAAGCAGAAGAAATATCAGCCTGCAGAGAAGCGCGAGATTGAACTTCACTTAACTTTCTAATTTTCCAATTTAGTTAACACTGTCAACGTGTCCCTCTATTGTGGGAATTGCCAATATAAGCCAACTTCAATGCAACAAACTGAAACGAAACCAGACTATGCAAGACTTTAGTATGCAAAACTAACTATGCAAGAGACTTTCTTGTAGGCACCGGAGTAGGATTCTATTGCATTGACAGGCAAGACTCAGCCCATACTATAAAGACCAGTGCTGCTTAACCGATCAGAGCTGCAGTATACCTATATGCAAATAGACCGTTGCCATATATGGATCTGTGCCATTCCTTTGAACTGGACCGTGTTTACACCATAAGTGGTGGTGAGTAGATGTTTGTTTTGAGATCAAAGCGAGAGCTGCATGTAGCCACGTGTGAACATTCGTTCATATTCTTTGCTAGTAAGTGAGTTTTTAGCCTAGTTATATCACAGCAATGGGGGAGTGGTTGCTTCCTACAAGACCACAAAACATGTCATTTCTAGCCATCTTTGAAAAGTGAGTCAGGTAAAGAGCATTTATTTTTCAGTCTTAAAGGGACAGTGTTGTATTTTGAGACAAGCTTGAATAAGCTAAGTAGCCAGTAGGCAGAGGGTAGCAATTTGTCTGATTCTCTGTAACAATGGTATCGTAATAATAATTAACTTTATTTTGTCAAGTGTTTTCTTGCCTAAAACAACACATTTTCAGTCACCTCCTTGTCTGAATGACAAGTGGATTAACAGGTTAATGTTAAACCCTGCATAAGTGTCACAGAATGTAGGTCTTACATTAAATACCACACATTGGCTGCTACTGTAGGCTGAATGATAGAACAGCTATTTCCATGTTAAAATGTTATGGGATAAATTTTCTCCAGTATTTTTGATAGTGGGCCGCTATGATAGGCCTACGTTATGATCAAATAGCCACAGCAGCCTACTGTTATAACTGTAACTCAAAGCGGGTACAGCCTAAGTGTTCACAATAAACGCGCGCCAGAAGTTGCACAGAATTTTCACAAAGTTCAAGTTTGCGCTCAGCAGACCTGAAATTTGCTCAGTGCCGGAAAAAATTGGAAATGCCATGGGAACGTGTGGAGGAAAGATGCCATTGGGGAAAGATCTCAAATGTCCTCATTGCCCCCCAGCAAAATGATCCTACATTTAGGCTGTTGTTTATATGTGTATTTCACACTATGTTGAGGTAAACATTGGAGGATAATGCTGTATGGATGTCAACCCCAATACATTTTTTGGGGAGATTTTCACAAATCAACTGCATTACATTTAAAAACGACTTTGACTACCACCACTGATTTCGCTAGGCTATCAGTTTATACGAACACAAGTTACCATTTAGCAGTCACTTCTTCTAAACCTGAAAAGATCAGATTTGTTAAATGTGCTCCAATCCAACATCCTTCTATCCCCATGGTCCCAGATGTCTCACTGCTATACTCTAGTTACAGATACTGGGTTACGAGCAGCTCTGTGCTCTTCTCTGACTCCGAGGAGCCAAAGGAGACAGGACATTTGCTTGAGAAACACGCCAGACTTGGCCGAACATAACCCGTGCATGTCGCTGTAACTGTAATGTAAGAAATGCATTAGCATCTGACTGCAGAGTGAGATTGCTAGGGTTGGATTAGTGCTGCCTGGGAGTGTATGATTGGCATTCCAGAGGCCCAGCAGCTCTGGGCCTGGATTAGGCGTGTTTAGATCAGGCTGAATTGACATTCTCTGCCAAGCCAGCTGAAGAAAACTAATCTGGTTTGTTACATGGAACAGAATTCTTGGTCAGATTTGACCATACACTGTATTATTATCTAAGAACCTCCAGCCTACTTACACTACTAGAAATGCAACGTTGTACACTTTATGCATTGGTTGGAGATTGGACAATCTTTATCTTATCCTCTTCCATCTTGCTGCCTAGTTCTTTGTTTATCTTGCTGCGTTTGCCCGTTCTCTCATACGAACACCATAGCAGGCTCATGCATATCCAAGCAGGGCATAATCATGCAAACACAGACACATAGCGACACATAGCTAAGCATGCTGTGTCTGTGATAGATGTGTGCTGTTTGGGGACTGTGTCTGTGATAGAGATGTGTGCTGTTTGGGGACTGTGTCTGTGATAGAGATGTGTGCTGTTTGGGGACTGTGTCTGTGATAGAGATGTGTGCTGTTTGGGGACTGTGTCTGTGATAGAGATGTGTGCTGTTTGGGGACTGTGTCTGTGATAGAGATGTGTGCTGTTTGGGGACTGTGTCTGTGATAGAGATGTGTGCTGTTTGTCTGTGATAGAGATGGACTGTGTCTGTGATAGAGATGTGTGCTGTTTGGGGACTGTGTCTGTGATAGAGATGTGTGCTGTTTGGGGACTGTGTCTGTGATAGAGATGTGTGCTGTTTGGGGACTGTGTCTGTGATAGAGATGTGTGCTGTTTGGGGACTGTGATAGAGATGTGTGCTGTTTGGGGACTGTGTCTGTGATAGAGATGTGTGCTGTTTGGGGACTGTGTCTGTGATAGAGATGTGTGCTGTTTGGGGACTGTGTCTGTGTCTGTTTGGGGACTGTTTGGGGTCTGTGATAGAGATGTGTGCTGTTTGGGGACTGTGTCTGTGATAGAGATGTGTGCTGTTTGGGGACTGTGTCTGTGATAGAGAGAGATGTGTGCTGTTTGGGGACTGTGTCTGTGATAGAGATGTGTGCTGTTTGGGGACTGTGTCTGTGATAGAGATGTGTGCTGTTTGGGGACTGTGTCTGTGATAGAGATGTGTGCTGTTTGGGGACTGTGTCTGTGATAGAGATGTGTGCTGTTTGGGGACTGTGTCTGTGATAGAGATGTGTGCTGTTTGGGGACTGTGTCTGTGATAGAGATGTGTGCTGTTTGGGGACTGTGTCTGATAGAGATGTGTGCTGTTTGGGGACTGTGTCTGTGATAGAGATGTGTGCTGTTTGGGGACTGTGTCTGTGATAGAGATGTGTGCTGTTTGGGGACTGTGTCTGTGATAGAGATGTGTGCTGTTTGGGGACTGTGTCTGTGATAGAGATGTGTGCTGTTTGGGGACTGTGTCTGTGATAGATGTGTGCTGTTTGGGGATGTGTCTGTGATAGAGATGTGTGCTGTTTGGGGACTGTGTCTGTGATAGAGATGTGTGCTGTTTGGGGACTGTGTCTGTGATAGAGATGTGTGCTGTTTGGGGACTGTGTCTGTGATAGAGATGTGTGCTGTTTGGGGACTGTGTCTGTGATAGAGATGTGTGCTGTTTGGGGACTGTGTCTGTGATAGAGATGTGTGCTGTTTGGGGACTCTAATATAAACAGGTATGCCCAGTCCCTCTCCATTACCATCTGAAAGCAGCTGCCTCTCAGGGATTGGGATTAGGGCCCTGCTCACACTCCCTGCTACTCTTAACCCCCACCCCTTCACATCTCTCCCCCATCGAGGCTGTGTGTGTGATGGAGACATGCCTTGTCAGCAGCAGCATAGAGCAGGCAGAGCACCTGTCACACACACACACACTGCCTTCCTCTGAAGGAAGGAATCACAGAGGATGCCCAACAGATTCCACATGCCTCCTGTTTCACAGGCATCTAACATCACAGTGCCCTACTCTCACGCACAGTCAATTGGGTGTAGAAGAGATTTCACATACTGAAAAGTGATAAAGTTATCTGCCATAGACATATCTTATGACTAGCAGGTTATGTGGCCTTGGACAGAGTGAACTCACACAGGAGAGGCTAGCATCACTAGATAGATGATAGCCTGCTAAATTCTCAGTGCATATATTTTTGCTAGCTTGACTGTAGTGAGAACCACAGCTGTGTTTAGTGGTTTCTGCCTGCTGTGGGACCTGTGGAGAGTGGAGCACACTGCCCATCCTGGCCTTGCACTTGGCCAATAGTGAATGACTAGAATTGGGATGTTCCCGAGCACCCAAACAGACTAATCAATGTATGTCAGTTTAACATCAACACTGTCCATTACAAAGTGCTGTCCTTCTCAGTTTCTATCACATATACACAGGTTCCCCACTAACGTATAACGTCAATTGAATAATTTGGACTTTTCAATTAAGAATGAGGTCAGAATCTCAATAGTTTTGCGCCTGTAGTTTTAAATGTCACTCTAACACATGACATACAGAGCTAAAAATGCTCTCCACTCTGGGTACAGAAAAGCAATTTCCCCAGGGGCTGTAAATAAATAAATACATACTGTCTCTCTGTGACATCAATGCAACAATAACTGTAGAATTAACATGACATCACTGCTTACAAGGCCACCAAATGAAACACACACACACACACACACACACACACACACACACACACACACACACACACACACACACACACACACACACACACACACACACACACACACACACACACACACACACACACACACACACACACACACACACGTGTTCTCTCACCAGTGACCTCATCCCTCCATAAAAGCAGTGTAAATATCCATATGTCTCTCATTGGGTTACTGAGTATCTCAATGTTTCCAGCCCCGGTCGGACCGTTGGATCATGGGTGTTGTAGTCTGGGTCCTGTTGGTTGAACACACTAGGGGATTGTTGAAGGGAGCCATAGTGATTTGCTCATTGGTCATTCACACTCTCCAGCTGCCAAGGACAGGGTGGGTGTTTGGCTGTGGTCTCTCCATATGTTTACACACAGACACACAGACACACGCACACACACACACACACACACACACACACACACACACAACACACACACAGGGTTCATATCACACACACACACACACACATATCACACACACACACACATCTTTCCATCTTTCCAAATTGAGTAGTAAGCAGCTGAGCGTAGATGGGCACAGGGCGTTGGTACTCTGCCTCACTCTAAACGGCCTGTAAGCTAAACAGTGCATAGAGCAAAGTGTACCAGCTCCTAGTTGAACTGTATTCATCACTACCAAGCTGACATACAGGGTGGAGTAACTATTACTATTTCACCTGGACAGATATTCATCTCTAACGGAGCTCTTTTTAGAGTTGAATGTATTGTTTTGAGATCAGTTTGAATGACTGAATGGTATTGGAAACACTATGTCCTGTTGAGAGAGAGCTTCATTAGAATGCTTGGAGTAACTGCAGTCTTTTTTTGTAGCTGTCTTTTTCTCTGAAGGACAAACTAAAACACACTGAAGGGGCCACTGCCCCGCTGTGACGTCACTGACACTGTCCCAGTTTCCCTGTCACCAAACACCACAACCCTCTCACCGGAATTGGCAATGAGGACACACACAGGGCAGCACGACACAACCCATTTTCCAACACACACACACACATGAACAATGTGTCAGAAGCCTGATTATCAGGATGGTGGCTGAGACAGAGTGGATGGAGTGATCCCAGAGTTACAATCCCAGAGATGCAGTCAGCGGCTAGTGAGTTGGGACAGGCAGGCAAAGAGCTCACACAGCTACAGCTCTACGTAGCTTTGGTTTACACAGCTCCGGCTCAGGGAGAAGTACAAGAAGGGAGGGACAGAGGGGAAGCTTGACAGGCAGAAGGGGAACAGAGGCACAACCTGGCTCAACTCTCATCCGGTGGTCGATTTGATGGTGGAAAAACAGGCTTGGGTGTCAGTGTCTCCTTCAAGGGGGAGAGAAAGAGGGCCTGTTGTTGTGAGGGGAAAAGCATATTGTTTTCAACCGGATTGGCTGTACAGGATCTGTAAGCAGAGATTGGTTTCATGCTATAGCTCGAAGCAGAAGAAGTAAGTTCCTGTTTGTTCTTGTGTTTCTGTCTGTGTCCGTGTGTGCGTGTGTCCGTGTGTGCGTGTGTCCGTGTGTGTGTGTGTCCGTGTGTGTGTGTGTGTCCGTGTGTGTGTGTGTCCGTGTGTGCGTGTGTCCGTGTGTGCGTGTGTCCGTGTGTGCGTGTGTCCGTGTGTGCGTGTGTCCGTGTGTGCGTGTGTCCGTGTGTGCGTGTGTCCGTGTGTGCGTGTGTCCGTGTGTGCGTGTGTCCGTGTGTCCGTGTGTGCGTGTGTCCGTGTGTGCGTGTGTCCGTGTGTGTGTGTGTCCGTGTGTGTGTGTGCGCAGATTCTGCAGAATGCTTGTTGTCTTGCTCCCATCCGGTTTCTTCCTTTGCTGATTTCCTGTGAGGATTCCTCAGTGCTGTATCATTTCTGTGGAACTTGACCTCAAACAGGGGCTGCTGCTGGTTATCTCAAAGGGAGTGAGACACACACAGAGACAGGCAGGGATGGAGGAGTGGGAAAAACTGGCAGAGCATTGAGTAATGTAACAAACCTCCAAACATCCAGAGAGATGGCTGCAAGCTGGGATTGGAATTATCTGTCTTCCAGTGCTTCGGACAGCATTCTGGAGGTCCGTCTCTCATTATGTCTCATGCTCAAACAATCACAGATCTGTTTCTGGGGCTGTGGGGACGTTGTTATTAGTCCTGCTAGATATCTACCTTCAGTCTCAGTCCAGCCTCCTGCCTGCCTTGACTCACTACTCCTTACTCATTACTCCCTGCTCTTTAGTCTCCCCTCCTAACTTTCCTGGTCTCATCTCTACAGATAACTCCCTGCTCTTTAGTCTCCCCTCATAACTCTCCTGGTCTCATCTCTACAGATAACTCCCTGCTCTTTAGTCTCCCCTCCTAACTCTCCTGGTCTCCTCATCTCTACAGATAACTCCCTGCTCTTTAGTCTCCCCTCCTAACTCTCCTGGTCTCCTCATCTCTACAGATAACTCCCTGCTCTTTAGTCTCCCCTCCTAACTCTCCTGGTCTCCTCATCTCTACAGATAACTCCCTGCTCTTTAGTCTCCCCTCCTAACTCTCCTGGTCTCCTCTCATCTCTACAGATAACTCCCTGCTCTTTAGTCTCCCCTCCTAACTCTCCTGGTCTCATCTCTACAGATAACTCCCTGCTCTTTAGTCTCCCCTCCTAACTCTCCTGGTCTCATCTCTACAGATAACTCCCTACTCGGCCAGGACCTAGTTGCAGTACCTGAAGTGTTCACAGGCCTCTTGCACGGCTCCTCGCCTGTCTTTGACTGTCAGGTGGAGCCCCTCAGCAGGCTGCCAGGTGGGGTACTGACACAGTCCAGCCAAGGCCAACAGCCGGCGCCAGCTCCAACGGTACCCACCAAAACAACAGAAGCTCCGCCTCTGCCTCCTCCAAACATCAACATGGCTGCCATCCTGACAGACTGTGACCCCAAAGCCATCTATGCCACAGTGTCTAAGGGGGTGCCCAGGGACAGAGACAGAGACAGGATGAGGGACTTTGGGTCTGGGGCTGTGCCTGCTGGCAGGATGCGTCCCCCTGGGGACCTGAAGCTGGCCCGCAGCCTCTCCAAGTCGGACTCGGACCTGCTGGTATCGCCGCCTAGCGAGGAGGAGGGAGGGCTGGGCAGCCGGAGTGAGTCCGTCTCCAACTGCAGCGCAACCAAGAAGCGGCTGGAAAAGTCGCCCTCTTTCGCCTCTGAATGGGACGAGGTAAGACCCTTGCTTCACTGTTCTGTTAGACATATGTTATAATATGGTGTTCTGTATTCATAGTTTATACACTCACCTGGGTGAGTTCTCAGGGATGACTTCTATACCATCACCATATAGTATTACAGGTGAAAGGACACTACATGGTCACATTATAGCCCTCCTCATGGAGCTGTTGTCTAGTTATCGAGGGGTTAACCTGTAGAGTAGAATGACATCATGGAACTGTTGTCTAGTTATCGAGGGGTTAACCTGTAGAGTAGAATGACATCATGGAACTGTTGTCTAGTTATCGAGGGGTTAACCTGTAGAGTAGAATGACATCATGGAACTGTTGTCTAGTTATCGAGGGGTTAAGCTGTAGAGTAGAATGACATCAGAGAGCTGAGAGACTCGGGAACATTAGGCCTGCATGAGTGAGATCCACACACACCCCTCTCTTTAGCCATGTTTTCTCATTCATATCTGCGGTTTTTCTGCCCCTAAACTATGTATTAACCCTGCTGAAATAGAAGCCAAACCCGCTCTATCACTGTAGTGAGATGTTAATATTCAAAATTGTATATAGCCAGCTATTCAGAACTGAAACACCCTGTCTGAGGGGCCGATAACAAAGAATAAAGAGCCAGGGAGAGGAGAGAGATTAGAAGTGACTGAAAGATGGGGCTAAAAAGTGAGGAGGATCTGAAAAAGAGGATAGATAGGCCTAGACAAAGAGTTGGAAAGTGAGACGAGGAGAGCGGAGGAGAAGGTCATTGAGTGGCAGCTCTATCCTCCCTTCAGGACTGACCCCGCCTCCTCAGGTTGCCATGGTGTTACACTCCAACCTAATCTGGGCTCCCCTGGAGATGGGCAACTGTTTTTAGGGTTGCCTTGAACACACACACTTTTCATTCAGTATTCTAAAATAGAGCCATTTGGAATAAGTGTTATCCACAGCGTTGCTTACGCGTGTAACTGCACAATTATGGCATTTTGAGATGCAATCTGCATGGATTGTTAAATCCACTTTAAATCTTCCACTATTTACATCCTTTGTCTGCGAACTGGCAGTGTAATGACTCCACATGACTCGATTCCCCTATTATGTCTGTGTCAGAATCAGCCATGATGCATTTGTGATGCCGAGCAGAGGGAGTCAGCCAGGGGCTCAAGTAACAGGCTCTCCACAGTGACCAGATCGCGTTGCTCTGCGGTCAGTCGGTGTACTTTTACACAACCCTATACCAACAGGCACTGAAGCCGTGATAACGGGAAAGTTGGAGGTCGATATCCTGGTTTCTCGTCTCTGTGGTTAGCATGCAGGTGGCCAGAGCAGAGCCTGCCTGTGTGCCCGACCTTGTGTCCTACACAGAAGTATGCTTTTAGATGACCCCTCTCCCTGACCTCTCCAAGAGGGGTGGTGGAGCAGGAGAGAATTGTATTTTTGTTCCATCAGCCAAAATAATTGATAATCAACCCAGAGTAGAACCTTTTGTGCCCCACCTTCACCTCAGCTGAGAGGAATGACAACAAGAGCTAGGCTATAGCTGTATCCAAGTTAGCACTTTATTCCCTATATAGTGTAATACTTTTGACCAAGGCTCTGTATAGGCCTAGGGAATAGGGTGTCATTTAAGACGCACAGCTCAGACTCAGCCCCAGTAGTGTAGTTGTGATGACAGCTGTAGAGAGGAAGTGGATGGACAGTCCGTAAGTGTGACACGCACCACCACTCAGGGAACTGAATCACAGATCATTATCTCAATAGCCTGTTTATTTGAGCCATTGATGCCTCTCTTCAACACAATAAACACGCTATTTTATCTACAAAAGGCTATTACATTCAATGCAAAGGGAATGTATTTATTTATATACAATTTATTGGCATGGGAAATATATTGCTGAAGCAAGTGGAATAGATAATAAACAATCAAATTAACAGTGAAAAGTTTTAAAATAATAGACATTTCAAATGTTATATTATTGTCTATGTGCAGGGTTGTAACAATGTGCAAATAGTTGAAGTACGAAAGGGAAAACAAATACCACTCTGTGGTAGCCCATCTGTGGTATGCCATCTGTGGTGTCCCATCTGTGGTATGCCATCTGTGGTATGCCATCTGTGGTATGCCATCTGTGGTGTCCCATCTGTGGTGTCCCATCTGTGGTATGCCATCTGTGGTGTCCCATCTGTGGTGTCCCATCTGTGGTGTCCCATCTGTGGTATGCCATCTGTGGTATGCCATCTGTGGTATCCCATCTGTGGTATCCCATCTGTGGTATTCCATCTAATAGATATGGGAGTTAAGTCAAAGCTTTCCTTAATTTTGTGTCAGTCACAGTGGTCAGGTATTCTGACACTGTGTATTCTTTGTTTAGGGCCAAATAGCATTCCAGTTTGCTTTGTTTTTTGTTTAGTTCTTTCCAATAAATCTTTTCGTTTTCTCATGATTTGGTTGGTTCTAATTGCGTTGCTGTCCTGGGGCTCTATGGGGTGTGTTTGTTTGTGAACAGAGCCCCGGAACCAGCTTGCTGAGGGAACTCTTCTCCAGGTTCATCTGATCTTTTAGGTGGTTGTCTTTTCTGGATTTTGATAATTAGCTGGTATCGTCCCAATTCTGCTCTGCATTCATTATGTGGTGTTTTATGTTGTACACAGAGAATGTTTTTCCAGAATTCCACATGCAGATTTTCAGTTTGGTGTTTGTCCCATTTTGTGAATTCTTGGTTGTTGAGCGGTCTCCAGACCTCACAACTGTCGAGGGGAATGGGTTCTATAACTTATTCTATAAGTATTTTTTTTGCCAGATCCTAATTGGATTGTTGGATTTTATGTTCCTTTTGATGGCATAGGCCCTTCTTGCCTTGTCTCTCAGAAGTTACCTGTGGTGCTGATGTTTAGGCCAAGGTATGTATAGTTTTTTGTGTTCTCGAGGGCAATGGGTGTTTAGGTGGAATTTGTATTTGTTGTCCTGGCAACTGGACCTTTTTTGGAACACCATTCATTTTGTCTTACTGAGATTCACTGTCAGGGCCCAGATCGGACAGAATCTTTGGAGAAGATCAACGTGCTAATCTAGGCCCTCCTTGTTTGGAGATGAAAGCACCAGATCTTCAGCTAACAGTAGACATTTGACCTCAGATTCTAGTTTGGGTGAGGCTGGGTGCCTGCAGACTGTTCTAGTGCCCTTGCCAATTTGTTGATATATACTATATGTTGAAGAGGCTGCGGCTCAAGCTGCATTCCTGTCTCACCCCACGACACTGAGCAATGAAATATGCATTTTATTTGTATACATGGATTTAAGGTTTTTCTTCAGCACCACTTTCCATCAATGTATATAGCAGATCCTTATTCCAAATAGAGTCAAAAGCTTTTTTGAAATCAACAAAGCATGAGAAGACTGTGTTTGTTTGTTAATTAGGGTGTGCAGGGTGAAATATGTGGTCTGCAATACAGAAAAGTGTTAAAGTCAATTTGACATTTGCTCAGGAAGTGTAGGTGTCTGCTGTTAATGATAATGCAGAGGATTTTCCCAAGGTTGCTGTTGATTTCATGGTCACATTTCTCTCCACTTTTTGGGATTTGGGTCATCAGCCAGAGCTGAGGATGATGTTAAAGAGTTTAGCTATAGCCAATTGGAATTTGTGGTCTGTATATTTTAGTTCAATTTGGATACCGTCAACTAGGGATACACCGATATTACATTTTTGGCCGATACAGATGACCCATATTTAAAATTTGAGCAGCCTTTTAAGCATTCTAGTACAGTTAAATAGTTGAAAAACACACACACACTACACATCCTGACCGAAAACTTATTTTGTTGGCATTTACATATGTCCCCAGTAAAACATAATCAAAACCTATTTCTTTCACTTACTTGCTGTGCTGTTTCATTGTTAATTTGTTCAGTCTCAAACAGGATAAACCCTGTTTCTTGTCTGCATCGAAGTAGCGGTCCTTGTACCTTGCATCGAGAATGGTGGCGACACAGTTGAGGCTCAGAGAGAATGCCACCAAATCGCTTGTTCACAGTCTCTAGTAGAGTACATTTCCAAGTTAACCCAATGGTTTGTGTTGACATTTTTGTTGAGCAGGCGTTTCAATGACATGACAGAGGGTATCACGTCTGCTGCAGACACAGTTGAGCTTATTCCTCCAGTCAGTTGTTCGAATGGAGCTGGGAGTGTTCATGTTGACTTGTTTCAAACATGTTCTCAAATGCTATTGAAATAGCTGCAGCGTTATGAGAGAACCAGCACATTCTTGAGCATGCAATGCGGCTTTCCTCAGTACAAAATCCTCGTCGACCCTCTGTGCTGTCAGACTAATAATGCTCATGGGGTTGACATCACTGGTCCAAATGTCAGTCGTGAAGCTAATAGCAGTGACGCCCATAGCAAGTAATGTTAGCTCATGGATGTGAGTTTAAAAAATACTGTGTAACTCCGGTAGGGCAACAGCTGAAAAACAGCGCCTACTTGGTAGTGTGTGCCGGTGCTCGACCAGTCGGCAAAAGCCAACATCACCCACGACAGAGAACGGTTGATTGTCAAGGGCAATGAATGCTATTATCTTGGCTTTAATGGATTTCGTCTTTGAGTTGTCTCCCTGTAATTTTATTACTCTTTCAAATAATTTGATTTGCTCGATTTGTTGACTGCTCGATCCACACGGCAGACATTGTGGGCTAGGTTAGGGAATGCTGTGTTGCACGTGTAAAGCTATATTTTTTTTGCCAATGTTGCCATTTTTAGCTCAAATCGGCTGATTCCGATATGCTTACCGATATATTGTGCATCCCTACTATCAACACCGCAGACCTTTTTGGGTTGGAGGCTTTGTATTTTGTCCTGTAGTTCTTTCAATGTAATTGGAATAACTACCAGTCTATTTATTTTATTTCATTTATTTTATTTCACCTTTATTTAACCAGGTAGGCAAGTTGAGAACAAGTTCTCATTTACAATTGCGACCTGACCAGGATAAAGCAAAGCAGTTCGACACATACAACGACACAGAGTTACACATGGAATAAAACAAACATACAGTCAATAATACAGTATTAATAAGTCTATATACGATGTGAGCAAATGAGGTGAGATAAGGGAGGTAAAGGCAAAAAAAGGCCATGGTGGCAAAGTAAAAACAATATAGCAAGTAAAACACTGGAATGGTAGATTTGGGGTGCAAAGGAGCAAAATAAATAAATAAATTAAATACAGTAGGGAAAGAGGTAGTTGTTTGGGCTAAAATATAGGTGGGCTATGTACAGGTGCAGTAATCTGTGAGCTGCTCTGACAGTTGGTGCTTAAAGCTAGTGAGGGAGATAAGTGTTTCCAGTTTCAGTGCTTTTTGTAGTTCGTTCCAGTCATTGGCAGCAGAGAACTGGAAGGAGAGGCGGCCAAAGAAAGAATTGGTTTTGGGGGTGACTAGAGAGATATACCTGCTGGAGCGTGTGCTACAGGTGGGAGATGCTATGGTGACCAGCGAGCTGAGATAAGGGGGGACTTTACCTAGCAGGGTCTTGTAGATGACATGGAGCCAGTGGGTTTGGCGACGAGTATGAAGCGAGGGCCAGCCAACGAGAGCGTACAGGTCGCAATGGTGGGTAGTATATGGGGCTTTGGTGACAAAACGGATTGCACTGTGATAGACTGCATCCAATTTGTTGAGTAGGGTATTGGAGGCTATTTTGTAAATGACATCGCCAAAGTCGAGGATTGGTAGGATGGTCAGTTTAAAAGGGTATGTTTGGCAGCATGAGTGAAGGATGCTTTGTTGCGAAATAGGAAGCCAATTCTAGATTTATATTTGATATGGGTCTGGAAGGAGAGTTTACAGTCTAACCAGACACCTAAGTATTTGTAGTTGTCCACGTATTCTAAGTTAGAGCCGTCCAGAGTAGTGAAGTTGGACAGGTGGGTAGGTGCGGGTAGCGATCGGTTGAAGAGCATGCATTTAATTTTACTTGTATTTAAGAGCAATTGGAGGCCACGGAAGGAGAGTTGTATGACATCTATAACACTCTGACAGTGGGAGAGAGAGGAAGGGAAGATTGTTTCACTTTTGTATCGAGACTCCAGTCATAACATTCTGTTTGTACAACTGTAAGACATATTAAATGTATTCATTCAGCAGTTAAATTACTTTCATGAAGCTACTGGTCAAATGTTATGCTGTGAACTTCATGAATACATCTGTGTCGCAGCTGTCGTCAAGGGCATTCGCCTTCTAAATAGATGCAGTTCATTAGAAGTTGCACATAATTAACTTTGTCCCATTACTTCAAAGTGCTCTGTCATTCCAGTCCCCTCCTGCAGGCACAGTGTTAGTATTATCAGTGTGGTTCTTCTCTCTGTTGTAGAGCATTCAGTCCCAAGTGGGTAATGGGGTCACCAGACTGGAACAGCTTGCCGACTTGAATCTTTAGTTTCCCTGCTGAAACGTTCAGCAATATGAGGATACTTTATACCCTCCTGATGATACTGTAGGTACTGGGACTAGCCTACATTATGAGTGACACAGGAGCCAGATCCGACTCTGTACACTGTAATCACCAACAGCTTGATTGAACACCTCACCTTATGAAGTCCTGGAGCTGGAAGATGGGATTCGGCCTTTCCTAGAGGCTGCCTGTGGATTAAGTCATGATGCAGTTGTGTGGCGATAGGAAGAGGAGATGCCACTCCACAGCAGCTCCCTACTGATCAGAGCCGCACCAGCTATACTCCTGCAGATGTTATTTCCTGGTCGGCTCATCCTTATTATACAGTCTGTCTATTCTATGTCTATTCTACAGTTAGATATTTAGATCTGATTTGACTGAGCTTAATAAGAATGTCACGTTGCAAATCACAACAAAAAAGGTAAGGCAAGGATGTAATGTAAACTGAACATTTTGTGTAAATTGAAATCTCGTTACACTGCTCTCCTTAAATGTCCGTCAATGAGAATAGCCTCAATGGATTGGGTTGCATAATGTAGGAGTTGAACCTAAGCAGCTAAGGAAAGAAGAGAGTTAAATAAACTTGGAGACTAGTGTTCCATTGCCTGTGGCAGGATCTAGTCACAGAGCAGCTAAAGATCCTGGAACTAAACACCTCCCTCTGCAACTGGATCCTGGACTTTCTGATGGGCCTCCCCAGGTGGTGAGTGTAGGTAGCAACACATCTGCCACGCTGATCCTCAACACTGGAGCCTCTCAGGGGTGAGTGCTCAGTCCCCTCCTGTACTCCCTGTTCACCCACGACTGCATGGCCGGACACGACTCCAACACCATCATTAAGTTTGCAGATGACAGTGGTCGGCCTGATCAGAAAAGGAAAAGGAGGACCTAGCACACCCCCATTCTCATTGACGGAGCTGTAGTAGAATAGGTTGAGAGCTTCAAGTTCCTTTCTGTCCACATCACCAACAACATAGAATGGTCAAAACACACCAAGACAGTCGTGAAGAGGGCACGACAAAACCTATTCCCCCTCGGGAGACTGAACATATTTGGCATGGGTCCTCAGATCCTCAAAAGGTTCTACAGCTGCATCATCGAGAGCATCCTAACTGGTTGCATCACTGCCTGGTACGGCAACTGCTCGGCCTCTGACCACAAGGCACTACAGAGGGCAAGCTGCCTGCCACCCAGAACCTCTACACCAGGCGTCAGAGGAAAGCCCAAAAAATAGTCAAAGACCCCAGCCACCCCAGTCGTAGACTGTTCTCTCTGCTACCGCATGGCAAGCTGTACCGGAGCCCTTTGTCTAGGACCAAAAGGCTTCTCAACAGCTTTTACCCCCAAGCCATAAGACTCCTGAACGGGTAATCAAATAGCTACCCGGACTATTTGCATTGTGTCCCGCCCATCTTAATCTTTTCTTTTTATTGGCAAGTCTGAGATGAGGCATAATCTTTGCAACTCTGCCTAGAAGGCCAGCATCCCGGAGTCGCCTCTTTACTGTTGACGTTGAGACTGGTGTTTTGCGGGTACTATTTAATGAAGCTGCCAGTTGAGGACTTGTGAGGCGTCTGTTTCTCAAACTAGACACTAAATGTACTTGTCCTCTTGCTCAGTTGTGCATCAGGGCTGTTCAATTGGCAATTTCTTTAGCCTTGATTTCTCAGAACAAGAATAGACTGATGAGTTTCAGAAGAAAGTGCTTTGTTTCTGGCCATTTTGAGCCTGTAATCGAACCCACAAATGCTGACGCTCCAGATACTCAACTAGTCTAAAGAAGGCCAGTTGTATTTCTTCTTTAATCAGAACAACAGTTTTCAGCTGTGCTAACATAATTGCAAAAGGGTTTTCTGATGATCAATTACCCGTTTAAAATGATCAACTTGGATTAGCTAACACAATGTGCCATTGGAACACAGGAGTGACTGTTGCTGATAATGGGCCTCTACGCCTATGTAGATATTCCATAAAAAATCAGTTGTTTCCAGCTACAATAGTCATTTACAACATTAACAATGTCTACACTCTATTTCCGATCAATGTTTTTTTAATGAACAAAAAATGTGCTTTTCTTTAAAAAACAAATACATTTCTAAGTGACCCCAAGCTTTTGAACGGTAGAGAACATATTACCTCAATTAGCCCAAATAACCGGTGCCCCTGCACATTGACTCTGTACCGGTACCACCTGTATAAGCCTCGCTACTGTTATTTTCACTGTCATTTTACTTTTTTTTTTTTTGTATTTCTTTACTTATCTATTGTTTACCTAATAGCTATTTTTTGCTTTAAAATTGCACTGTTGGTTAGGGCTTGTAAGTATCCATTTCACTGTAAGGTCTACCTACACCTTGTATTCGGCACACGTGACAAATAAGCTTTGATTTGATTGATGGAGTTGTGTTCTTGTGTGACAGAATCTAAGTTGGTACGAGGAGACCTTCTGTTGTGTTCATTTACGTACTGCAACCTCTTAAGTGCCCTGACCTGTTTTGAGTACTTGTACTTCCTATGAGTAGTGGCAGCATTGCTTCATATTTGAACGTTTAAAAGACCATCTCTTTTTTTCTTCACACACCTTTCATGTAAAGGTTTGACGGTTACCAGAGATCTCAGTTCCTATAACGCCCATTATTGCCGCCTTGTCTGTATTCACAGACTCCCTGTCGCTCTCTCTGTCACCCCCTCAGCCTGAAGGTTGTCAGCTGGTCAGGTAGGATCACTTATTGGTGTAGCAGACAGTGTATCGGTGTAGCAGACCGGAGAGTTGACAGTTTTCTCAACAACCTAGCAGAAGTGAATGCTAATGCAGAAATCCTGAGCTGCAGAGTTCAAGATAACAGCCAAACGTTGCCTTTCAACGCATCACTCGGATTGGCATGTAGCCTGTCAGTGATGCGTATGTGTGTGTAAGAGGGAGTACGGTATGCAAGTTCTTTCCTTTGGCAAGAAAAAGTTCATTTTCAGATTTCATTTATGTCCTCGTTTTCATGACTTTTCTATTTCTTCTTTTTTTTGTCTATTGAATAGGTAATAGGGCTGTAATGCTCAGTCACCTAGGAGGGGTTGCCCTGGGTTACATTATACCTAACTCATTACCCATTGGACAGTTTTCTTAAAGGTCTAATGCAGACATTTTTATCTCGACATCAAATAATTTCTGGGTAATGATTAAATACCTTACTGTGATTGTTTTCAATTAAATTTGCCCAAAATAAACACATTGCTTCTTTGCAAAGAGCAATTTCTCAAGCTGAAACTCTGTTCTCGCACTGTTTTCAAGAAAATCTCAAGTACTCGGTCTGCACCATTGATGGAATGTTTAACAAATGAAAGCAATATTAAGCAAAAGTCTGTTTTCTAACTTTCCCCATCCTTTGTTTTAGTTATTTAGAAGCCTGTGAATATCCTCTGTAAATAGGTCAGTTTTTAAAGTGTAGCCCTTCTCTATTTTCTCTATCCCTCTCTTATCCGTCTCTCCCTCCCTACTGTTGCTGTGAGGAGCAGCCAGCCTGGCTGCGGGCGGCCATCTTGCTGGTCACGGCTGGCTGCTCTGGAACACTCTACTGAGCTGTGTGACAGCGTGTGGACGAGGGGGTCCCAGGGCACCAAAAAAAAGCTATTTCATTGTGTGCCTGGGTCTGCTAACTCCTCCTTTTCTCACACCCTCTCCTCTTTACACACACAGCCTGCCTTTACAGACGAGGAGATGTTTACTTGCATGAGGTCTTGGCCTGCGCATCTGCATTTAAGTGTGTGTGTGTGTGTGTGTTATGTTGTGTGTGTTTTAAAGCCCATGCTAATGCAGGTTTGTCTCAGTCTTAGGATCATACTGAACATGACAATCCAGGGGATACATTGTTTGGGCCAGTTAGAATTGACCCACAGATGGGAGGGGATAGAGAGAGAAGAATTAGAGCGGGAGAGCGACACATAGACAGAGACTGAGAAGAAAGGATAGTCATCTAACAGCCCACTTCACTTTTGCTTCGTTTCTTGTCCTGCTCCCCACGGATCCCATGGCCACTATGAAGCCAGCTTTTGTGAGTATATTGATTATCTTTACACAGTGTCTTTCAATTTTCCATTAATAGAAATGATGTTGTAGTCTACCTCTTTCTTTTAGGATATTTTTTTCATTAATATTGTAACATTTTCTTTTCCATCTTATTAACTAAGCCAAGGATGGTTTCCTACTTTAGCCAACCTCATTGATCAAGACTTCTGCCTAATCTTCTGTGGCATTTTAAACTCCACAGGCTGTTTTTTGAGAGTATATCAATGTTGCTATTATTGTTTTTCTGTATCTGTTAGCACTCTGTTTGTTTGGAGAGGGTTAAGCTCTTTTCCCAGATTCTCCCTCTGAGAGAGGAGATGGCCTGAGACTCTGTAGAAATAAGAGAGTTAAATCCCCATGCTGTGGGTTAGGACCTGCTGCTGGGAACAAACCAAACTCTGTGCGGTGTGTCATCGCCTGGGGTGACCAACGGTGGGTCACTCTGGGGCAGTTGGTGGAGACTATTGATTGTGCTGTGTACCAGTGTCAGTGTCGATCCCGTGGCACCTGTTCAGAGGGTGTTGTGTTAGTGTTTAGGCCCTCTGAATGGCCTCTCCAGGCCGTGCTCTCGGAGCCAGCTTGCTAATGTGAGGCTCGGCTCCTAGATCTGGGCACGCTTTCCATTTGGAAGACCTTTATTTTACCTCCAACACACTCTGCCAGTTGGCCCTGGGTCTCGGTGCCTAAGGGCTCTCTCTGTCTTTGTCTCTCTCTCTATCACTCTCACTCCATTTCCATCTCGCTCTCTCTTCCTGAATTTTTTATCTCCATCACTCTGACTCCAACCCACTCTCTCCTCAGCTGTTGACCTTTAACACCCCCCTGACCTCTGACCTCTTCTCATCCTATCAGGTCGATAGTGCCCATAGACACTAGAGAGCCCCTCTCACAATGGATGTGTCTCTAGGACCTATATATGGATTAAAACCTTCTCTCTTGTCTCAGCTCTGTGTTTGGTTATGAGTATCTATCCCAGTGAGAAGCTTCCTTGGCTGTGTATGTAGGCCTATAGGCCGTACCTTGAGGAACCACCAGGCCGTCATATCCTCTGCTCAGATCAGGATGTATTTACTTAGTCTCACAGTATATTAGACCTGTCTGTCACAGCCAGCCAACTGCAGCCTTGAAAGCTGATTCTTATGTTGGATGAAGGGTGCCAAAATATCAAGGTTGAATGGTGCTAGCACCGTGTAGTGTGTGTGTGTGTGTGTGTTGGGTGCATATGTGTACCTGTGTGTGTCGGAGCACAGCTTGGTGTGTAATACAGCTGTGTGATGTACAGTAATCAATCATTTCTTCCGATTGGCACCTTTCGGGTCCCATATGCTCGGAGGAGGTGTATTCAGGGTATTGTCCTGAATCACAGGCTGGTAGACCATTACAGAGAGGTACAGGGTTTGGCAGTCAGGTTCTAGAGGGGGAGATAGAATCCAGACATCCATGAAAGAATGGAGCATAACATTACTCTAGCAGTTTCCCCTGAGAGCCACAGCTCCTAGCCAGATTACCAGACAGCAGTGTATAGCACAGCCACTCAGACAGACAGAGGATGCTGGCTGGGCTGTATTGTCCAAAACTGCTCATTACTGGGAACTGATGACACTCAAGGGTTTTATTCTGCAGGCAAACAGAGAGCCTATAGATCTGAATGAAGGCCACACTGGGCAGGCCACACTTAGAGCTTTGTGTAACTACTTTACAGGAGACCTAGCATTCCTCCACAGAGTGATAATTGTCCCAACTCATCAATCTCTCCGTTTAATTGCAACATCAGGTTTGGAAGGGAAGCAATGCAATGCCATTTATGGACACTAGAGTGGAGCTAAATTATATTTTACACAAGCTATAAAGAGATATTTAGAAAATAATGTACTCATCCTGTGAGAATGCCAGTATTAAGGAAGGTATCCTTATGGACCTTTTTGTCTTTTATTCGGCATGATATATGGTTATGACATCCATTGTTATAGTTATTTTATTTATTTCTCATTCCCAACGCTCCTCCTCCCCGAGAGAGTTCTACATAATAGACCTGTCCTGTTTGAAAATAAACATCCCTGCTCATGAGTGTCTAACACACATTCGGAAAGTATTCAGACCCCTTGACTTTTTCCAAATGTTACAGCCTTATTCTAAAATTGATTAGATTAAAAACAATCCTCAGCAATCTAAACACAATACCCCATAATGACAAAGTGAAAACAGGTTTTTAGAAAACATAAATACCTTATTTACATAAGTATTCAGACCCCTTGCTATGAGACTTGAAATGAAGATCAGGTGCAACCTGTTTTTATTGATCATCCTTGAGACGTTTCTACAACTTGATTGGAGTCCACCTTTGGTAAATTCAATTGATTGGACATGATTTGGAAAGGCACACACCTCTCTATATAAGATCCCACAGTTGACAGTGCATATCAGATCAAAAACCAACCCTAGAGCTCCGAGACAGGATTGTTTATAGGCACAGATCTGAGGAAGGGTACCAAAACATTTCTGAAGAACACAGTGGCCTCCATCATTCTTAAATGTAACAAGTTTGAAACCACCAAGACTCTTCCAAGAGCTCTCCGACCGGCCAAACTGAGCAATCGGGGAGAAGGGTCTTGGTCAGGGAGGTGACCAAGAACCCGATGGTCATTCTGACAGAGCTCCAGAGTTCCTCTGTGGAGATGGGAGAACCTTCCAGAAGGACAACCATGTCTGCAGCACTCCACCAATCAGGCCTTCATGGTAGAGTGGCCAGATGGAAGCCACTCTTTAGTAAAAGGCACATGACCGCCAGCTTGGAGTTTGCCAAAAGGCACCTGAAGACACTTAGACCATGAGAAACAAGATTCTCTGGTCTGATGAAACCAAGATTGAACTCTTTGTCCTGAATGCTACTAAGTGTCACATCTGGAATATATCTGGCACCATCACTACGGTGAAGCATGGTGGTGGCAGCGTCATGCTGTAGGGATGTTTTTCAGCGGAAGGGACTGGGAGACTAGTCAATATCGAGGCAAAGATGAACAGAGCAAAGTACAGAGAGATCCTTGATGAAAACCTGCTCCACAGCACTCAGGACCTCAGACCGGTGCGAAGGTTCACCTTCCAACAGGACAACGACCATAAGCACATAGCCAAGACCATGCATGAGTGGCTTTGGGACAAGTCTGAATGTCCTTGTCCAGCCAGAGTCCGGGCTTGAACCTGATTGAACATCTCCGGAGAGACATGAAAATAGCTGTGCAGCAATGCTCCCCATCCAACCTGACAGAGCTTGAGAGGATCTGCAGAGAAGAATGGGAGACACTCCCCAAATATAGGTGTGCCAAGTGTGTAGCGTCATACCCAAGAAGACTCAAGGCTGTAATCGTTCCTAAAGGCACTTCAACAAAGTAATGATTAAAGGGTCTGAATTCTTATATAAATGTAATATTTCTGTTTTCCTACAAACCTGTTTTTGCTTTGTCATTATGCGGTATTGTGTGAAGATTGAGCGTAAAAAAACAACAATTTAATACATTTTAGAATAAGACTGTTACGTAACAAAATGTGGAAAAAGTCAAGGGGTCTGAATACTTTTCGAAGGCACTGTACATAGATAGGCTATCTATAATGGGGGAGGGATCTGTCATTCCATGGCGTTTTCATTGTAAATAGAACAGTGCCAGTGACATGGAGGGGACTAGTTAAAGAGGAGGGAGGGGCAGAGCGAAAAGAGTGGGATCAAAAAGCTGAGTGAACCCCCCCTATTCCACAGATGGTTCAGGCTAAACCCTCTTGTCCCCTTTCTTTTGAGCATGCATGTGCCTCATCCTTAGTGAGCACACAGAGAGGAGAGCCAGTATGGAGGCTGCCAGTTAAGGCCGATATGGAGAACCAGCAGATGGTGATGGGAAAGGTAGTTTAGTCCCATCTGTTTCAAATTAGGCTACCTGAATGAGTCAGCCAGCGTGCCAGCCAGCTTGTCGCTTGCTGTCATAGTCCCATTTGCAACCTGTCGCATGTTTTTACAGGTTAAAATGTGTTTATGCTTGTTATGCTATGTTCATTTCTGTTGGTGAGCAAGTTTCAAGTTATTGTCACATGCCACAAGTACAGTGAAATGCCTTTCTTACAAGCTTTTTCCCAACAATGCGGTAATTAATATCAGTAGTACTATAAAGTAGAACAAAAACACGAGAAAGAAAAACACAAGAAGTAAGTAAGCTATATACAGGAACAGTTCCAGGGTCAGTGCCAGTAAGCTACAGTACCAGTCAAAAGTTTGGACACACCTATCATTCCAGGATTTGTCTTTATTTTTTATATTTTCTACATTGTAGAATAATAGTGAAGACATCAAAACTATGAAATAACACATATGTACTCATGTAGTAACCAAATAAAAATATATAAAAATATAAAAATATATTTGAGATTCTTCAAAATAGCCACCCTTTTCCTTGATGACAGTTTTGCCCACTCTTGGCATTCTCTCAACCAGCTTCATGAGGTAAAGTAGTTACCTGGAATACATTTAAATTAATAGGTGTGCTTTGTTAAAACTTCTTAGGGCTGCAATCCCGTTAACGGGATCGATATGACAACAGCCAGTGAAAGTGCAGGGCGCCAAATTCAAAACAACAGAAATCTCATAATTACAATTCCTCAAACATACATGTATCTTATACCATTTTAAAGGTAATCTTGTTGTTAATCCCACCACAGTGTTCCATTTCAAATAGGCTTTACAGCAAAACGCCACAAACTATTATGTTAGGTCACCACCAAGCCACAGAAAAATACAGCCTTTTTTCCAGCCAAAGATAGGAGTCACAAAAGGCACAAATAGAGATAAAAAGTCATCACTAACCTTTGATTTTCATCAGATGACACTCATAGGACTTCATGTTACACAATACATGTATGTTTTGTTTGAAAAATTTCATATTTATATAAAAAAATCAGTTTACATTGGTGCGTTACGTTCACTAGTTCCAAAAACATCCAGTGATTTTGCATAGCCACATCAATTTTACAGAAATACTCGTCATAAATGTTGATGAAAATACAAGTGTTACACATGGAATTATTGATATACCTCTCCTTAATGCAACCGCTGTGTTAGATTTCAAAAAACTTTACGGAAGAAGCAAACCATGCAATAATCTGAGAACGGCGCTCAGGAAAAAAAAAATATTTATCCGCCATGTTGGAGTCAACAGAAATCAGAAATAACATTTTAAATATTCCCTTACCTTTGATGAACTTCATCAGAATGCACTCCCAGGAATCCTAGTTCCACAATAAATGTTTGATTTGTTCGATAATGTCCATTATTTATGTCCAAGTAACTACTTTTGTTTAGTTAGGAGTTTAGTACACAAATCCAAACGCTCGTGCAGGTCCAGCCGAACGTCGGACGAAAACTTCAAAAAGTTATATTACACGTCGTAGAAACATTTCAAACTAAGTATAGAATCAATCTTTAGGATGTTTTTATCATAAAACTTCAATAACGTTCCATCTGGAGCATTCCATTGTCTGTAGAAAAGCCATGGAACGCAAGTCGCTCTCATGTGAAATGCACGTGACCAGGACCTGGCTCTCTGCCAGACCACTGACTCAAAGAGCTCTCATCCGGCCCCACATCACAGTAGAAGCCTCATTCAGGTTTCTAAAGATGGTTGACATCTAGTGGAAGCCCTAGGAAGTGCAACAACCAATATTCAATATTCAATAGGGCTGAGTTCAAAAACTACAAACCTCAGATTTCCCACTTCCTGTTTGGATTTTTTCTCAGGTTTTTGCCTGCCATATGAGTTCTGTTATACTCACAGACATCATTTAAACAGTTTTAGAAACTTCAGAGTTTTCTATCCAAATGTTCTAATAATATGCATATATTAGCAACTGGGACTGAGGAGCAGGCCGTTTACTCTGGGCACCTTATTCATCCAAGCTACTCAATACTGCCCCTGCAGCCATGAGACTTTAAAAGTTCATTTGTGGAATTTCTGTCCTTCTTAATGCGTTTGAGTCAATCAGTTGTGTTGTGACAAGGTAAGAGTGGTATACAGAAGATTGCCCTATTTGGCAAATGACCAAGTCCGTATTATGGCAAGAACAGCTCAAATAAGCAAATAGAAACGACAGTCCATCATTGCTATAAGACATGAAGGTCGGTCAATCTGGAAAATGTCAAGAACTTTGAATGTTTCTTCAAGTGCAGTCGCAAAAACCATCAGGCGCTATGATGAAACTGGCTCTCATGAGGACCGCCACAGGAAAGGAAGACCCAGAGTTACTTCTGCTTCAGAAGACAAGTTCATTAGAGTTTTCAGCCTTGGAAATTGCAGCCCAAATAAATACTTCAGAGTTAAAGTAACAGACACATCTCAACATCAACTGTTCAGAGGAGACCTGTGAATGAGTCCTTCATGGTCAAATTGCTGCAAATAAACCACTACTAAAGGACACCAATAATAAGAAGAGACTTGCTTTGGCCAAGACACACGAGCAATGTACATTAAACCGGTGGAAATCTGTCCTTTGGTCTGATCAGTCCAAATTTTTGGTTCCAACCGCTGTGTCTTTGTGAAACAGATGATCTCCGCATGTGTGGTTCCCACCATGAAGCATGGAGGAGGAGGTGTGACGGTGTGGGGGTGCTTTGCTGGTGACACTGGCAGTGATTTATTTAGAATTCAAAATGTATTTAGAATTCAAGAACACAACTCAAGAACACTTAACCAGCATGGCTACCACAGCATTCTGCAGTGAATGCAGAATTGCACTTAGTGGGACTATCATTTTGTTTTTCAACAGAACAATGACCCAACACACCTGCAGGCTGTGTAAGGGCTATTTGACTAAGAAGGAGAGTGATGAAGTGCGGCATCAGATGACCTAGCCTCCACCCAACCTCAACCGAAATGAGATGGTTTGGTATGAGTTTGACCGCAGAATGAAGGAAAAGAAGCCAACAACTGCTCAGCATATTTGGGAACCCCTTCAAGACTGTTGGAAAAACATTCCAGGTGAAGCTGGTTGAGAATTCCACAAATTAACTTTTAACAAGGCACACATGTTAATTGAAATGCATTCCAGGTAACCACCTCTTGAAGCTGGATGAGAGAATGCCAAGAGTGTCCAAAGCTGTCATCAAGGCAAAGGGTGGCTACTTTCAAGAATCTTAAATATATGACTCGTACTGTATATACAGGATCAGTTCCAGTATCCGTTCCAATACAATATTTGCAATGTGCAGGGATACTGGAGTGATAGAGGTAGATATGTATAGGGGTAAGTTGATTATGCATCAGGATGTATGATGCACAGAGTAGCAGCAGCATATATGATAATTGTGTGTGAGTGTGTGTGTGTAGAGTCAGTATGAATGTGTGTTCTTGTGTGAGTGCGTGTGTAGAGTCCTGTGAGTGTGCATAGTGTCAGTGAAAAATGTTAATAGAAGGGTCAAGGAGATTTCCGGGCCTACCTTCAGCTCCAGTATTGTTCTAAATGGAAGAAACGACATGAAACAGTTTTTGACACCTGGAGAGTAAAACCCTCAGTAAAACGAGAGCTATCTCTGACGGTACTGCATGGAGAGGTGTGTGGGTGTTTCTAATAGAGCGGTGTCCTGCAAGTGGAGTAATACGCGCACACACACGCGCACAACCACACACTTCAGCTCTTTAAATGATCAGCCGGATGGCTGCATGATGCTGGTTCATAGTTTACAACATCAAAAAATGTAATTCTGCAATGATCTAATATGCATTAAGATCTGGGCATCGCTTATCAACAAAGTATTCTCACAATTGCAGTTTGTTTCTTGATGCAGGATGTTCTCCTTTTCAATGAGGATGTTTGTCATGGAACTTTGTTTTATGTTTTCCATTTTGAATGTTCTTCAAATGTAGGAGGTCAGGTCTGGTCTCTCACATTTTGCTCTGCTGGGCCAAAAAATGAGAATGTGAAAATGAAAACCAAACAACAACCTGACTCTCTCCCAGCAGATACCTCCCACACTACCTCCTCGGAGATCTCAGTCCTCTGAAAGTGTAAGAGAGCACGTCCTTCATATATCTCCGTTGGTGTTTGTTTTGGTCCTGTGGTACTCTTCTCTTTCTGGTGTGTGTCTTTCCTTTTCTTCTTGGTCCTACTTATTGATGGAGGTGAATAGGATTGTTCTTTTTTGGGAATAACCTTTCTGTGAGACTCTTGTTACTCTAACAATCTAACCTTTTTAGTCTGTTGTTCACTGCTTTGTCTGTAAGGCAAGACACCTACCTAAGTAGGCTCCACTGCTTGACCTAGTCAAGTCAACTTCTTTTATTGCGCCAATTGTTAGTTACCTCTTCTCATGATGATTTAACCGTGATCACTCTGAACGCTAATTTCCACTATCTTTTTTTGCTGGGAAATATACATAGACTGACTGCTCACCAAGTGTCAAACTGACTACGGTATCCAGTTAAAGTCATTTCCAAGGTAGCCCTCTCATGTGGAATTGGGACAAATGCATTTCATTCTCCTCCTTTTAAATGTAAGGTTACATAATAGAGGCCAGGCCTGTTCTTTGTGCATTGACCTGAGAATCTGGCAATCACATTTCATTATTCTGGTCCGATGTGTAGAATGTGGGATTACTTCCCATCTCTTCCTTTTAGTTCTAGTGGTTGAGAATGGTAGATAGTATTATTAAGTTGTTAACAATAGTTTATATAAGGCGTCCTGCTCTCCTCGTGCCTCCAGGCAGCAGCATGCAGTGTCTACCAGAGGCAGGGCTCTACATTGTGACCATTGTACTTGCATATGCGCCTAAATATTTTCCTCTGCGACCTGGAATTTTAATTTAGGGGCACCAGTGCGCCTAGAAAAATGTAAGGATTTTTAGCTTTAATATCTCAAATATTTGCCATTGTGCTCCTAAATCTTGTCTTGCATGTCTTTGCATGCGGCAAATTTTTTACTTAAGCGCACAGGTGCTCCTTGTAGAAAAGGTCAGCGTAGAGCTCAAATCAGACATGCTGACGCAGAGTGGTCCATAGCTAGTCTCTGCACTGCATCAAACCTCTCACCTGGATAGAGACCAGGCTTTTTCATAAACTATAAAGTGCTCTAGGTCGGGAAATTCCATTGCTTTTAGAGTTTTAGCCTTTTTCTTTACAACTGTGCAAAAGCACTGCTGACATTTACATCAAAACCTTACAATTATTCCTGTGTGAAATGACATCTCTCCTTGAAAATGATCACTGATTGAATTAAGTGTTAGTCATGTGGAACAGCCATCTGTTCCAAACTAAAGGGGCCTCATGTAAAGAATAGAGCCCGTCTCTCATGACGGAGCACATTTGTCCTGCAAGTGGAGACTGAAGTGTTTGGGGGACACTGATAGTGGCTGACAGCTCTGACAGCAGTGTTTGTTGGTCGACTGTCTCTGCCCTGGGTCCACAGAACTAGAATGGGGGATTCTATTTCTCCTGTTGAGTCGGCCTATCTGGTGTGTGACATTTTTAATCTTTCTGCTGTATGGCCTGTTGATACTGCTGCTTCGCTGTTGAATGAGTGTGAGGGAGATGGGTTTGGGACAGGTGTGTGTGTGTATGTTTCCGGTCTTATGCGGATTCGTGGTGAATTATACCTTATCAGAGTACCTGAGCATCATCTATAGTTGGATGATGGATGAGATTGGGGAGGTTTGTTCTGTGTGTGTTAGAGGCATTCTTCGTTGGGGAATAATCAATAACAAGTCCTCTTGGGTTCGGGTCGATTGCCATATTTCTGTCGTATATTTAGAAAGGAGAAAGAAGGAAACAGAGTTCTCTGAAGTAGGGAAATAATAGCTAGATCATATGCAGCCCCAGTTCTTTTCCTCTCACGAAATGTGTGTTCTTTCCTGTTGAAGTCTGATTCCGTTTGACATCAGGTACTGTAAATGAATTAATTAAAGAATGGCTCGCTGGCTGCTGCTGTAATATCGAGCCTAACTACATTGTTACAATGCTTTGGCTGCAGGCTGCAAAGGCTCATAAGACAGAAATGTTGAAATTAAATGAATTAGACTTCCCTGCAGTCCCTCTAAAAATGAAGTTGTAACATGATACTCAGATGCGTAGCCATTTTTGATCAATTCTTAATAACATTTCTATGTATTGGTTAGCCCATTCTCTTTTCACAGCCCCCGGTCTCAGACAAGTCTGGTCAGCAAGATGATGCATTATTTAACGGTTCATTTACAGTTACTGTACTGCAGTGTGGGATTCAATGCATGTGGGTAACTATTGTCCCTTTGGTGAGAGGTGTGGCAGCCATCTTGTCTTTCCCTCTGACACTCTGCTCTGTTCCTCTCCTCAGATTGAGAAGATCATGACACTGATTGGAGCAGGCATCGATTTCTCCAGAGACCAGCAGTACGCTACCCCAGGTACGGTAAGATGACAGTCCCCTGACTCAAAGCATTTTATGTAACTTAACATGCAGTCTTATCATAGCATATGCAATGCATCCACTTACTCTGCTTTGTGAACATGGTACAGGTTACATTTCCCCTGTCACTTTCATTTAAGAACATCCCAACCGAATGTCAACTTTTATTTCCCTGGTCTACTATTGAAACTCTCTCTTTCTGGTCAAGACTCCCATGATCCATCTTTCCAAAGTCCAGCTTTGTATTATCTTTCCTATAGTCAGTTCTGCGTGTTGTTGGGTATAAAGAGAATCAATACATTTGATAGTTTCTTTCCTCTAGGTCTTTATCTTCCTTTACCATCTTGTGTAATCCCAGTTAGAATGGTGTGCTCTGTGATTCCAACAATGTGTCCCTGGTGCTATAAGGTAAAACCTTTTCATTACACGCCTGGCTGTTTTGGCCGAGATAATTCAACAAGTCAATTTCTTTCCAGTATGTTCCATTTCACTGCTTTCTGTTTTCTCCAAAACCATGGCCATTAGTCTTAATAAAGTATGTAATTCAGTTGGCATTGTTGTTCACGCCTTGGCATCCTATTTGTGCTTGTGTGTGTCTTTTAGTCATTTAGGGGACCCACCACCACCACTTCATGTGTATGTTGTTTGGGCTTTGTAATGGTCCCTGGAGACCAGTCATTTGAGCCATGTGAATAGCTTCAAGCCGGGGAACTGAAAGATACTGTAAATGCATGAATCATGATACCCACACTGACGGCATAGAGGGAAGGGGCATAGCTAGTCTGAATGCATTCAACCAAAATTTGTCTTCCGCATTTAACCACCAACCCCTCGGAATCAGAGAGCATGTCGGAAGTGATAAATGGGTTGATGTTAGTGATGACTGAGTCAGACACACAAATGTAAGGATTTTAGCTTTAATATCTCAAATATTTGCCATTGTGCTCCTAAATCTTGTCTTGCGTGTCTTTGCATGCGGCAAAAAAAATTAAGTTAGGCGCACAGGTGCTCCTTGTAGAAAAGGTCAGCGTAGAGCTCAAATTAGACATGCTGACGCAGAGTGGCCCATAGCTAGTCTCTGCACTGCATCAAACCTCTCACCTGGATAGAGACCAGGCTTTTTCATAAACTATAAAGTGCTCTAGGTAGGGAAATTCCATTGCTTTTAGAGTTTTAGCCTTTCTCTTTACAACTGTGCAAAAGCACTGCTGACATTTACATCAAAACCTTACAATTATTCCTGTGTGAAATGACATCTCTCCTTGAAAATGATCACTGATTGAACACAAATGTACCATCCGGGTGGCAGCTGGCTCTTTGAATAGCACACGAGGGACCTGTTATAATAGTGAGTGACCAGAGATTACATTAGTACCAGTGAAGGACATGGTCATATTTTGAATATAGATTAATAGTTGAGTTTATTCAGCCATTGTTAGAAATTACTTTCAACAATTCCCAGTGTGTTCTATGTAACCTAAGTAGAAGGTTTACTGTAAGGACATGAATCCATTGGCTCACACTGTGGCTGTCCTTGGTTTAAGGCTGTCTCAGACACTGTTTTCTGACCCAGATTGGTACACCACTTCTGCCAAAATGTCTTCACTGGGGGTCCGACACTGTACCCCCCACTCGCTGGTTTTGCCCTCGATTCCTTTGTGGCAGCAGGACAATATGGCTAAATTTGGAAGGAACCAAGTGTATTTCTGTACATTAGATTTACTATAGACCCATTTTAACAGATATCTGTGCAGTCACAGAATGATGTGCACTGAATATACCACCTACGTTAGCCCAAAGTCTGCTACTCTCCTGTAAAGCTGTCCTTTAGCTTGTAAAGCTGTCCTTTAGCTCTGATGGATAGTCACTCAGGGACCAGGGGACTGTGGGAGTGAACCAGAAGCATGGCCTCCATTCCTGTCAGCCTCCTCCTCCATCCTCCTCCTCTGCTCCTCTGCACAACATGCTGCTTCTTTACAGTCACAGAAGGAAGATGAACCAGCCTTGAACGTTAAGCCCACGGCGATGTTCCAATGAAGAAAGAGAAAAAAGGAAAACCGTTGGCCATCTCGTTATTGCATTCTGGCAGTTTTTCGCTTGTTTGTTGTGGTCTGCATTTGGAGTGAGCTGTTAAAATATTGAGAGGCATGTATTTCAGGGAATGAGCTCATTTTACCTTGCAAACTTGCATTAAGGCAAGAATAAGGCAAGAATAAGGCAAGCCCGCTGCAGTAAAGCTGTTGCCCAGGACGGCTCTGCTGCGCTCTGTGGGCTGCTTGGGTTGTTAACCTTCCTCTGTGAGCCTAAATCAACTAAAGCATATTTTCCACCAGCCACACCCCTTAGCACCATCTCAATGAGTTGGCTGTCATGGGATCATGGGACCTGCTGCTAGGAAAGGCTTCTTTGAGGAAGGCTGTCTTTCTGTTGCACACCATGTGAAAAGACTGTTCTGTCTTCTGATCGAGTTCAGTGTATTCCTTCTCCACAGTGGTGGTGGTAGATAGCGGCGGAGCTCTGAAGTTCCCCATTGCTGGTCCCTATAGAACCTGTCCCAAGGCCCTGTCCTATTCTTCTCTGCTGGCAGATGGAGAGATATAGAAAGAAAAAAGAAAGGGATGGTGATCAAAAGATCAGGGACTAACAGAGGACAAGTGAAAGCAGTGAGGGACAGGGTTCCCTGTAGCTGAAAGGAATGGCAGCAGCTCCCACTCAGACAATGAACATCAGCCCTGTGGTGTCTCAGAGAAAGAGAGAAGGAGAGAGTGGAGAGAAAGGGAAGGGGAGGGAGTAATGGATGAAGAGCAAGCGAGTTGGAAGTCGGGAGTCAGAGTGAGCGAGAAAGAGAGCGAGAGAGCGAGGAATCTCAGGCAGCAGTACTGTGAACAGTCCAGACAATGGAAGGACACCACCTCGAGCATCTCTAGGATTGTGTGCGGACCGTCCGTTTGCCTGAACACCTTGAGTGGAGTATCTGAGTTAAAGCAGAAAGGAGCCTGCCGTTAGACTCGAGCAGTGACAAACAGACCGTGTGCCTGAACAACTGCAGTCTCAAAGCTTTCATGCCGGCAGCATAGGAGTTTAACCTGGAGACTTGCAGCAGGTCTTAAAAGCCGCATGAAGTAGTGGACTCTGGATACTTGCTAGATTTGTTCCTAATCTGAAGTGTAGTGGCTGTGGACAGGACTGAAGTGTGTGTGTGCTGTGAGGACTAACATGTGTGTGTGTGTGTACAGTATGTTCTGTGTATTATGACAGGATCAGAACTCTGGGTTCACTCTGACAGGACAGGGTCAGGGGTTGTAGTAGCGTTTCTATAGGTTAACAACGTATTGATTGTAATATAGATTGTTTTGCATTAGATATCTCTGTATTGATGACTTAAATCTACTGTATCTATTACATCATTTCGGAACAGAAATAACTGATTCTCAAGATTGGCCTGAAAGCAGTGAGTGCCCTAATTTTTTAATATTGAAATAATTTGCAGTTAATTTGAAGGATACTAGACCAACTGTTTGAGTGGTGATGGCAGATGGCTGCACAGGGGGACAGATTATTTTTGCTGGAAAGTTTTAATATCCAGCTGTGAGTTAAATGAGTGATGTTGATTCCAAGTCATGCAAGCGTGTGACCATTTACAGCCTAAATCGTTAGGATTAACTCAAAGGTGCATGTTTTGAGTTAGCTTTGATCAGAAGGAGTTACTTAATGTATTAGATTAAATTGTTTACAGGTCCAGAGTGAATGCCCCATCTCAGCACTTACCCACCCCACTCCAGTGTCTTCTGTTTCAGGAGTCACATGTAGACATTCAGTTCATTCTAAGCACAGCTAGTAACCTTGATTGATTCATCATAGCCATCTAAAGCTAATTACTGTCACTCTGTTTTCAATTATCACTGCGGTCTGTCGTTCCTCTCTGCCACGCTGGGTTTCCTGATTCACACATGTAGTCCAGGTGGGAGACTCCTGCCTGGCGTGTGATCTGCTGACCGTGTGGAGAAGTGGCGAGAAACTGGGATGGGCCACGGATGAACTGTCTTAATCGTTCGTCTCCTGCTGCTCCATGCAAGTTCTAAAGAACTTTTCACTGGGAGAGAAACCCCCCAACTGCTGTGATACGCTTCTCTCTCGTTTCAGAGATCCTCTCCCTCATTAACAACTGGAGCAAATCAGCGGGAGGAGGAATCAGCAAGCTTGCAACTTTAGACAGAATAGCCTATTTCCTGTTTCAAGGGAACCCATCTTGTGTAAATAGAATGTAGTATATGGACCATTTTTGTCTAAGCAGGAAAATGTTACATGTGTGGCTGTTCTCGACCCTGTTGAATGTATTTCTGTTTTTGAGTGCTTTTGAGCTGGTAACCAGAGCAGAGTGGACAGAGCATTCTAGCTGTTAACTAGGAGAGGGGACCAGAAGCCCCTCGCCCCCTGAGACCCAGTGGTCTTTAACTCGATCCCAGGTGAAAGTGGTTTGGCCCCCGCCATTGTGCGGGAGCCACTGCCTGCCCACTGTGGTGCCACCGTCACGCTGTCTCCCCTGCCCTCGTGGTGCTGGTGCACTCGGTTCTGCTGGCCCAGGATGATGTGGCAGTGCCATGTGTCGTCGTCAGAGTGCCGCTGCTACCGACTCAAAGGCTTCTCCCTGCTCAAGCGCTTCCCTCTGTCTGCAGGTGGGGCGGTTGGGCGGCTGCTGGATCAGCCCGTGGGAGACTGGCTGGAACACGTGGGGCTGCCGCAGTACGAGAGCAAGCTGCTGCTCAACGGCTTCGACGACCTGCACTACATGGTGAGTCAATCTCACACACACACCCCTCCTTCCTCTCTCGCTGTCTCTCTCTCTCGCTCTCTCCTTATCCTCTTAAATTGTACCTACCTCTCACTCCTTTGTGGGCTAATCTGGGGCTGTCTCACCCCTGTCTTCCTATCTCTCTGCCTCTTTCTCTCATCTTCTGGGACTCTGTCTATTCTTTTGTTCTGCCTGCCTACCTCCTTTCAAAGTCAGTCAGACCTCAGAGAGTCAGTCTCCTCTTCTTCCTTCAGTTGGTATTAATCAAGTATCGATGCAGCCATCCATTAGCCTTAGCAGATCCCATTAGCTTTCCCTGTAAATTCCAATTTACTGAAACCCCCCCTGAGATCCCTGCCTCCCCCTTTCATTCAATCACATGTTCCTGATTCTCCTCTGTGCAATAAGACCCAGGTCCTCAAGGGGTCCTGTCCTTCCTTGTGTGATGTCTTTCTCAGAGATCTCATTCACGCCAGGAACTTTTTGAAGAATTGCCGTTTCACACAGGTTAAAGCCTATGTTGCGTAATTGATTGCATCATTGTGTTTCATGATTTAAGCTTCATCTTGAAAATAATTGAAAAGGGTGTTTATGTATGTAATGTCACCAAATATTCCATGCAATTTTCCTCATTGGATAATTGAATACAGTTAATCAGATTACATGTGTGGTACAGTGTTGAGGCATGCATCATCTCATTGGAAAGGTCACCTTTTAGCATTGCCCTTCTGACAGGACTGGAGCAGTTGGTTGGTTTGATGCTTGGATGTTGATTTATTGGGTCCCCTCCTCTCAGTGGCTGTCTGATTAGATGATGTTCTCGTGGTTGGTGACATTGGCATCAAATCCCCTTTAGTGTGATGTTCCTGTTTACTAAATTACTCTGTAAACGAAATTAACGAAAGCATTTAAAGATGAAAATATCAGTGAACCCCCTCGGCTCCCTCTCTCTCTCTCACACACACTATTTCTAACACACACACACTGACAGTCAGTCACAACTGCTGTGAATAAATGACTGTTAAATATTTCCAAGGACAGTGCCATGATTAATAAAGAGCCGCAGCCAAGAGCACACCACAGCAGTGCAGATGGAGCCGTTATGGTTTCAAAGGTATATTACTGGAAACTTTACCAGTAAATGACCAGCAGGTGTATTACTGGAAACTTTACCAGTAAACTACCAGCGGGTGTATTGCTGTAAACATTACCAGTAAACGACCAGAGGGTGTATTACTGGAAACTTTACCAGTAAACTACCAGCGGGTGTATTACTGGAAACATTACCAGTAAACTACCAGCGGGTGTATTACTGGAAACATTACCAGAGGGTTTATTACTGGAAACATTACCAGTAAACTACCAGAGGGTTTATTACTGGAAACATTACCAGTAAACTACCAGCGGGTGTATTACTGGAAACATTACCAGTAAACTACCAGAGGGTATATTACTGGAAACATTACCAGTAAACTACCAGCGGGTGTATTACTGGAAACTTTACCAGTAAACTACCAGCGGGTGTATTACTGGAAACTTTACCAGTAAACTACCAGGATCTTGATATCTTTCAAGGATTTTATGTAATCTTTCACAAGACATCAAGTGGACCTTTTGGGTTCTTGAGACTTTCACAGGTGTCTGTAATTATCTCTAGCCCACTGTGTGGCCTTATCACAAGTAAAATATTTGAAATAATTAAATAACATGATTTTAAGGATAACATATATTGACAAAGCGGTAAGACGTTATCCTAAATATAAACCATCAACTCAGTGAATACCATTATTTTTTATACACACTTTTATTTATTTCACTATGTCAATATGTATTTGTTGTCAATGTTTTGGCATCCAACTGGGGGTAGTTGCGAAATAACTCAATAGTTGGAAGAGTTGCAGAGTTAATAGAAAATAATGGGATTGTTAAGATTTTTTCATTAATTAGGCTATATTTTAATTTACCATATGGTTTATCTACTAGAAATTCATGGACAATATGGACACATATAAACAATGAATACTATATATGAATATATATTTTTTAAAGTTATTCAAGTATACATTACCAAAGTTATGATAGATTGCCATAGATTTTCTGTTAATTACCAAAATTACAGAACATTTCTGTAACTTTGGTAAATTATCGGTAGCTTTGCAACCCGAGTCAGGGTTGAGCGAGGGGGACAAGGAAAGGCTTAACACTCAAGAGGTATCTAGGCTCTGTGCCAAACGGAAAGCTGCACAGTACACAAAAAACCTATTCAGCCTGTTCACAAGTCCAACACAACCTGTGTTATCACGTGTGTTTGATGCCATTATTACTGTTGGGAGCCCCATTGTGCCTAACTCACCTTACAGCTGCTCAGCCAACACTTCCACAGTCTCACATTCTTTCACTCACAATCAGTTGACTGCCTGAGTACCAGCTGCTGCCTCACCATAATTGAACTGTATGTCAATAACTGGTGGGTTGGTGTTATTGTGGTGGTTGCCAGGCCGACAAGGGTTATCCAGCCCCTGGTGTGCTGTGTTGTTGTTTTCCAGCCATGATGGTTTTTAGCAGCTTCAGTAATGATTGATGGAGGAGAGGATGGAGGTTCCTGCTGGCCAGGCAGAAGAGTAGGCCGTTGGGCCGGGAGCTGTAAATTAAAGAGCCATGTTGTGTCAGAATGAAAATGTCCCTCCTCACCTAGGCTTAACTCTCTATCCTACACACACACACCTTCCCTGAAACATTCACCTCTCAAGAGAGTTAGTGTCTCTGTTCTTCTGTCTGTGTGGGCTTGTGAGAGAATATTTAGAGCCTACTTCCCCTCTTAAAATATCTACAGTGACAGTCACAGGTGCTGAATGTGTCCTTCCCCACAAATGATGCATCATTTGAACACTCAGAGTGTTGGTAAAGGGATGCAGTAGCAGCACTTTCTGTTTCCCCAGGTCTTTCCTCACTTCTCCAGACAGTGAAGGTCAATGGGAAATGTTGATTGTTTACTATGGTTACAGTCAATTCCGTTAGCGGGCGGTCATCAATTGTAGCCTACTGAGTGGGCCTCTGAGAACAGAGAGAACAGACTGCCTTCCCTTGTTCTCTCTCCTTTTATTCCCTGGTTGTTTGTATCCTCCCTCAGTGGTTTAGATGTACCCTTGTACAACAGACACTAACTAAACTTTGTGTATAATTAACGCCAATCTGATGTATTATCCAGCTCTGCGGTGTACTTTGGATAAAAGTCAGCCTTGGCTTCAACACAACCTTGGAGACAGCAGCCTGACCAGGAGCAGCTTGGCCTGGGTTTATGGTCCTGACCTGCCCTTGGCCTTGTCTATACTGCCACTTTGGTTTAATGGCTGAATGGACCAGCTGTGTCAGAGTGGATACGCTACATGAAAATGCACCTGCTATGATTATCTTTAATGAACTACTACATCATGCAGCATACTCTGCATATGCCAGTGAATTGCAGATCCTTCTCCAGTGGGATTTTAAAGGGCTGAGTTGTTTACATTTTCTCTCACCTCCTGATTGGTTTATTTCTCTGGGTTTCTGCATGGCTCTGATCTTCCTCTCCCTTCATTCTCTCCATCCTCCTTCCCTCAATCCTCTCCAAAGGATGGCACTGCCAATTTCCTACCTTTTTTATTAGGCTCAGATACCACCTGCTTTGCCCAATTCTGTCGGAGGATTTGGATAAAAGCAGGAACTTTTTTGTAGCATTTCTTCTTGTCAGATATTTCAGCAAATGGTGACCTTTTAAGAGTTCTCAATTTGTGCCTGGAAATAACTTTCCTCGTGTTACTTTTCTAACCACCCGCAGGAATCTGTACAGTCTTTCAAATGTGTGTGGACTGGTTTGTAATCGGTCAAGCATTTCCAGCTTGAGACACATAGAAGCAAATGTAATATTTTGGGCCAAGGATGTGGCAGCACTGGGCCTACAACAAGTGCCATGGTTGCTAAGCACCAGTGACTCTACATCCCTCCCTATGCACTATGAATATCTGATGTGCACAAATCATCAGCGAGGCATGGAGAGAGTGTGTGTATGTCCAAGCTCTTCTTCGTGTCTCTGTATTGGTTAAACCTTGTGTGTATATATATCTGCTCGTGCCAACAGTACTGGGCCTATATCTGTTGCCAAATTTGGAAGGAAGATGATGGTCCTTGCCAAAAGTAGACAGATGAACCCCTTTATACTAATCTTCTGGTCCATTACCAGTAGGTTTTGAAAGCTGCATAAGCTCCTCATATACCCTTCTCATTAATAAACCTTCACAGCACTGAGTCACTCTGCCACATGTCTGTCAATGGGGTACAAAAACAGACTCCACACACATTGTGTGTGTGTGTGTGTGTGTGTGTGTGTGTGTGTGTGTGTGTGTGTGTGTGTGTGTGTGTGTGTGTGTGTGTGTGATTAACACCTCTATTCCAGCTATCTGACAACTCACAGCTTTTGGGTTCAGCTGCTCAAAGAGTCTGCTGTCAGAAAATAATTAAAATACATTTTAGTCAGTGTTCCCCCCCATCTTCAATTCCTATTGACTACACAAAAAATGCATGTGAAATGAAATGATGGCAATCTGAGAACAACCCATCTGAAGATTTTACCCCTGGCTTTGGGGGAGTCAGTGTTGTGTCTTAATGTATGTTGTACAGAGCGGCCTTGAAGTTTCCTAATTAAACTCAATTTATTCCAGCAGTCTGAGTACTGTGATGTCTCCTTGGCCCTCAAGCTGCTCCCAGCACCAGATCAATACGATAACAGTGATTGTGTGGTCGGATACGAGTGAAGGAAAGCCCTTTAAAAAACATTACGAGATGCGTTTCTATATCAGATCATGACTCCGTATTCCTGCTTCCTCAACCAGGAATAACCCGTGACTCGCTTCTGTTGAGAAATGATCATCAGAATCAGATTATGCTTTGCTAGCGCTGATTGGAATATGTTCCAAGACTCTGCTGATAGCATCAACAAGCTAAGCACCTCTGTCACTGGCATCATAAGGAAATGCATTTGCGACGTTGTCCCTACAGTGAATGTTCGCTGCTTTCCCAATCAAAAACTCTGGATTAAAACAGATTGGCGCTAAACTAAAGGACAGGGCTACCACACATGGGGCCATCGCAGACCACCCCGAGGCTACGGCTGGGGACTGGAACAAGTACAAGAAGTCCCACTATGACCTCCGCAGAGTCATCAAATGAGCAAAAGGGCAATATAGGAAAAAATTGGAATCCTATTACACAGGCTCTGACGCCCAACGCATGTGGCAGGGTCTACTGTCCATTAAGGATTACAAAGGAAGACCCAGTCGTGATCTACCAAACGAACTCAACACATTTGATGCACGCTTCGACAATTAGAGCACAATACCGTGCGTGAGGGCCACCACCGATCCAGGTGATCTCGCTCTCTTAGGCCGACTTGAGTAAGGTCTTTCATCAGGTCAACACTCGCAAGGCCACGGGGCTGGATGGTATTCCAGGGCACATTCTCAGAGCATGCGCAGATCAGCTGGCAGGCATATTCAGTCATTTTCAACCTTTCCTTGTCCCCGTCTGTAATCCCCACAGTTGACCACCATCATCCCTGTTCCTAAGAACTCGAAGGCTTTCATGCCACAATGACTACCGCCCTGGAGCACACACATCTGTAATCATGAAGTGTTATGAGAGGCTGGTTATGGCACACACTAACTCCACCATCATACCAGACACCCTAGACCCACTCCAATTTGCATACCGCCCCAACAGATCCATAGATGACGCAATCTCAATTGCTGTTCACACTGCCTTCACCCACCTAGATAAGATACTGTGCCTATGTGAAAATGCTGTTCATTGACTACAGCTCAGTGTTCAACACCATTGTCCCCTCCAAGCTCATCACCAAGCTCAAGACCCTGGGACTGAACACCTCCCCCTGCAATTGGATCTTGGACTTCCTGACGAGCTGACCCTACGTAGTTAGGGTAGGCAACATCACCTCCGCCATGCTGACCCTCAACACGGGCGCCCCACAGGCGTGTGTGCTAAGTCCCCTCCTGTACTCCCTGTTCACCCACGACTGCATGGCTATGCACAACTCCAACACTATAATCAAGTTTGCTGATGACATGACAGTGGTAGGCCTGATCATCGGCGATGATGGCAGTGTAGTGCCAGGACAACAACCTCTCCCTCAACATCAGTAAGACCACGGAGCTGATCATGGAGAAGGCAAGACAGCATCTCTTCCCCCTCAGGAGGTTGAAAAATTTTGGCACAAGCCCTCAAATTTTTCAAAAGTTCTACAGCTGCGCCATTGAGAGCATCTTGACTGGCTGCATCACTGCTTGGTATGGCAACAGCACCGCCCTCAATCGCATGGAGCTACAAAGGGTGGTGCGGACAGCCCAGTACATCACTGGGGCCAAGCTCCCTGCCGTCCAGGACCTCAATATCAGGCGGTGTGAAAGGAAGGCCCAGAAAATTGTTAAAGCCACCCAAGCTATAGACTGTTCTCCCTTCTTCTACAAGGCAAGCGGTACCGGTGCATCAAGTCTGACACCAACAGGCTCCTGAACAGCTTCTATCTCCAAGCCATAAGACTGCTAAATAGCTAACAGAATGTCTACACAGACTATCTGAGTTGACCCTTGTATTTATTTTGATCTTTGCACGGCCTCTAGGCACACTCACGGGACTCTGCACACTGACACTCCAACACACACATAACATGCATACTTTTATTTTTATTTTACCTTTATTTTACTAGGCAAGTCAGTTAAGAACAAATTCTTATTTATACTGACTCTACGCACACACACTCACGTACAATCACGTACAATCTTCATTTATCTGCTGCTACTCTGTTTATCTTATATCCTGTTGCGTACCTTACCCCGATACATATCTACCTCTATCACTCCAGGATCCCTGCACATTGTAAATATGGTATTGGAACTGACCCTGTATACAGCTTCTTACTTTCTCATGTTCCTTTTATTTTTAATTTCTCTTGTGTTTCTACCTTGGTATTTTTTTTAGTGCTACATTGATATTGATTACTGCATTGTTGGGTTTGGAGCTGGCAAGAAAGGCATTTCACTGTACTTGTGCACATGGCATTAAAATGTGAAACTTGAATCTATATTGACCCAGAGAGAGAAGGAGTGGAAGAAGCAAGCAAGAATCCATCTGTACTCAGCTTGCTGTCAACTGGACTGGTAATGCCTGTCGCAAGAAACGGACACCTCTTCCTTGTACATAAATGACTACTCGAACTTCAAAAGCATCCTACTAGTGGCAGGCGGTACTGTGATAGAAACGAGACTGAGTTAGCATTCTCTTATCTTCGTTGAGGCTCCCGCTCTGTTGGTGAGACTTCACAGCAGTAGAGTGTGTGTTCATCAAGGCAGCCAGGGAAAATGTATTTCCTTGAAGTCTCTGAGATCAGCAGAGAAGTCGCAGGCAGGCGCACTGTACCGGTAATGATTGCCCAGGGAAGAGGCTCCGACTCCTGCTCGGCTTGAAATCAAACATCACAATGATGCCAATGAGCAATATCAGAGGAGAGGAGCAGTTAATACGCCAGCCTGTGTGATCCTCACAGTCCAGTCTCTCTCTTCTATTCTGTTTGGTTTGGCACAAAGTAGTCGCGTAATGGACACACCACAGCCTCTAATGGGAATAATATTTCCATGACCTATTCTTCGGAGGCGGGTTATAGTGAGAATAAATGACAGAGAGAGGACAGACTAACTGCCACACCCGGTAAACTCGGGGATAGCGGAGGAAGGGCCTAATTGATTTTTACATTGTTGTGTGCGTTGAGCTATTTAAAAAGGATTAGCATTAAGTCAGAAGGGAATTTCTTGATTGTGGTCCATTTGTCAAAACATTTTCACAATTTACACACACAACCCCTCGAGCCCACCACTCACTCTTTTCTACGGTTGGCAGAGCATAGACTGGCTGATGGATCATACCCACCTAACTGCCTCAGTCCCCCAGGCTCATGGCACAAGACTGTCTGGAGCAGTCGTATTCCAGACTGAGCATGTCCCCTTCAGTCCGTGGTGCTGTAGTCAGCTCTATGTAATGTATTCTCACTATATTCTGCAGCGCCTGCTCTGGAAGAGGTCTGATTCTCCCAGAGTTCCCAGTCGTCGGAGTCTGATTAAGACTGTTTATCACAAGTTCTCTTGCAGTTTGTGGCCTTGGTGGGTTGACCGATGAACGCTTATACAGCAGGGATAGGTTGGGGTGAATGTTGCATTTTGTCTCATGGAGAATTTCCTCCATTCAATTGCTTTTCATCAGAAATGAGATAATCCATTTAAAGTTTATTTTGTCATTGAGGCAAAGGCCCTTCTCTAGTCTCTGTGGTAACTGGTGTAGATGTGGGGTGGGGTTCTCAGAAGGCATTTAGTATGAGTGTCAGGTTCAGAGAGATGCATTCAGCCAGAGATGAGGGATCTATGTGTGTCTGTGTTGGTCCTGGAAATCACTCTGTCGACATGGACGGCAGCCTCTGACGCCATTAGTGAAGGACACTAACACTGCAAACACACAAAATCTTCCAAACATAGTCTGCAATAGAAAACAACCTTATGAATGTATTATGAATGCTATTACACTGTTGAATAACTCCCCTTTTACGTCTTGGTTCCTCACGATGGCCTGATTTGAAAATAAACAGATTTGTATAATTTACCATTGCCTTGCACCATGTTGCCTCGTACCTCTCACTGACTCCCCAGCCCAGCAGTAGAAATGGAGCAGTATGTGCTCCATAGTGGTCTTTTGTTATACCTGTTGCGTAACGTAATTGAATCCTGGTGCTGACGGATAGATGGGGCTGATGTGAATGGTAGCTACTCCTCCTTTAGTATTTCATACACAGAAAGAGCCATAGTCTCGTCTGCACCAGCAGCAGTGGTACCGTCTGTGCTCCAAACTCTAAACACGCCAAGGAAATGTGGGCAGCTGGCTTCATTCCCCTCATCATTGTATTGTTCAGCTCTAAATCATCAGCTGGAGAGATGACTGAAGTGATCAAATAAGGTGTGAGTGTAGATGTCCCCAGAGCTGTCATTCCACTATGAGTTATTAGAGGAATAAAGGAGACACAATGAGCCGTTGTCTAAACGTTTCACTGTATTTCCTCTTCTCATCTCTCTCTGTATCTTTCTCTGTATCTCTTTCTCTGTATCTCTCTCTGTATCTCTCTCTCTGTATCTTTCTCTGTATCTTCCTCTGTATCTTCCTCTGTATTTCTCTCTCTGTATCTCTGTATCTCTGTATCTTTCTCTGTATCTCTCTCTCTGTATCTCTCTCTCTCTGTATCTCTCTCTCTCTCTCTGTATCTCTTTATCTCTCTTTATCTCTCTCTCTCTGTATCTTTCTCTGTATCTTCCTCTGTATTTCTCTCTCTGTATCTCTGTATCTCTCTGTATCTCTCTGTATCTCTCTCTCTCTCTCTCTCTCTGTATCTCTCTCTCTCTGTATCTCTCTCTCTCTATCTTTCTCTGTATCTCTCTATCTTTCTCTGTATCTTTCTCTGTATCTCTCTCTCTGTATCTTTCTCTGTATCTCTCTCTGTATCTCTCTATCTCTCTCTCTCTGTATCTCTCTCTGTATCTTTCTCTGTATCTCTCTCTGTATCTTTCTCTCTCTGTATCTTTCTCTATATCTCTCTTTATCTTTCTCTCTATGTATCTTTCTCTATATCTCTCTTTCTCTAACTTTCTCTGTATCTCTCTCTCGCTGTATCTCTCTCTCTCTGTATCTTTCTCTTTCTCTAACTTTCTCTGTATCTCTCTCTCTGTATCTCTCTCTCTGTATCTCTCTCTCTGTATCTTTCTCTCTGTATCTCTCTCTGTATCTAGATATCTCTCTCTCTTTCTCTGTATCTCTCTCTCTGTATCTCTCTCTCTCTCTCTCTATCTTTCTCTGTATCTTTCTCTCTTTCTCTAATCTTTCTTGTATCTCTATCTCTCTCTGTATCTCTCTCTGTATCTTATCTCTTCTCTATGTATCTCTTCTCTCTGTATCTGTATCTTTCTCTGTATATCTCTCTCTTATTTCTCTCTGTATCTTTCTCTTTCTCTGTATCTTTCTCTGTATCTCTCTCTCTGTATCTCTCTGTATCTGTATCTCTCTCTCTGTATCTTTCTATTTCTCTAACTTTCTCTGTATCTCTCTCTCTTTCTCTAACTTTCTCTGTATCTTTCTCTAACTTTCTCTGTATCTTTCTCTCTATTTCTCTGTATCTCTCTCTCTGTATCTTTCTCTCTTTCTCTGTATCTTTCTCTAACTTTCTCTGTATCTCTCTTTCTCTGTATCTTTCTCTGTATCTCTCTCTTTCTCTGTATCTTTCTCTCTCTTTCTCTGTATCTTTCTCTCTTTCTCTGTATCTCTCTCTTTCTCTGTATCTTTCTCTAGATCTCTCTTTCTCTGTATCTTTCTCTAGATCTCTCTTTCTCTGTATCTTTCTCTAGATCTCTCTTTCTCTGTATCTTTCTCTCTAATCTTTCTCTGTATCTCTCTCTCTCTCTCTCTCTAACTTTCTCTGTATCTCTCTTTCTCTGTATCTTTCTCTGTATCTCTCTTTCTCTGTATCTTTCTCTATATCTCTCTTTCTCTGTATCTTTCTCTGTATCTCTCTTTCTCTGTATCTTTCTCTGTATCTCTCTTTCTCTTTCTCTGTATCTTTCTCTGTATCTCTCTTTCTCTGTATCTTTCTCTGTATCTCTTTCTCTGTATCTTTCTCTGTATCTTTCTCTCTTTCTCTGTATCTCTCTCTTTCTCTGTATCTCTCTGTATCTTTCTCTGTATCTCTCTTTCTCTTTCTCTGTATCTTTCTCTGTATCTCTTCTCTGTTCTCTCTCTTTTCTCTCTCTTTCTCTGTATCTTTCTCTGTATCTCTCTCTTTCTCTGTATCTTTCTCTGTATCTCTCTTTCTCTGTATCTCTCTCTGTATCTTCTTTCTCTGTATCTCTCTCTTCTCTCTGTCTCTTCTCTCTCTGTATCTCTCTCTGTATCTCTCTGTATCTTTCTCTGTATCTCTCTGTATCTCTCTCTCTCTTTCTCTGTATCTCTCTCTCTTTCTCTGTATCTCTCTCTCTCTTTCTCTGTATCTCTCTCTTTCTCTCTCTTTCTCTGTATCTCTCTTTCTCTCTCTTTCTCTGTATCTCTCTCTTTCTCTGTATCTTCTCTCTCTCTCTCTCTTTCTCTGTATCTCTCTTTCTCTGTATCTCTCTCTTTCTCTCTCTTTCTCTGTATCTCTCTCTTTCTCTGTATCTCTCTCTGTATCTCTCTGTATCTCTCTCTTTCTCTCTCTTTCTCTGTATCTTTCTCTCTCTCTCTCTCTTTCTCTGTATCTCTCTCTTTCTCTCTCTTTCTCTGTATCTCTCTCTTTCTTTCTCTGTATCTCTCTTCTCTATTCTCTCTCTTTCTCTGTATCTCTCTCTTCTCTTTCTCTCTGTATCTCTCTCTCTCTCTCTCTGTATCTCTCTCTCTCTTTCTCTCTCTTTCTCTGTATCTCTCTCTTTCTCTGTATCTCTTTCTCTTTCTCTGTATCTCTCTTTCTCTCTCTCTCTCTTTCTCTGTATCTCTCTCTTTCTCTCTCTTTCTCTGTATCTCTCTTTCTCTCTTTCTCTCTCTTTCTCTGTATCTCTCTCTTTCTTTCTCTCTTTCTCTCTTTCTCTGTATCTCTCTCTCTCTTCTCTGTCTCTCTCTCTGTATCTCTCTCTCTCTTTCTCTGTATCTCTCTCTGTGTATCTCTCTCTGTATTGCTCTCTCTATGTACCTCGCTCTGTATCTCTGTATCTCAATCCAAGGGGCTTTACTGGCATGGGAAACGTGTTTACATTGCCAAAGCAAGTGAAGTAGATAATATTCAAAAGTGATATTAACAATAAACACAAGTTACAAAATAATAAAGACATTACGAGTGTCATTATGTGTATATATACAGTGTCGTAACAATGTGCACATGGTTAAAGTACAAAAGGGAAAATAAATAAGCATAAATATGGGTTGTATTTACAATGGTGTTTGTTCTTCACTGGTTGACCTTTTCTTGTGGCAACAGGTCACAAATCTTGCTGCTGTGATGGCACACTGTGGAATTTCACCCAGTAGATATGGGAGTTTATCAAAATCGGGTTTGTTTTCAGATTTTCTGTGTAATCTGAGGGAAATATGTGTCTCTAATATGGTCATACATTGGGCAGGAGGGTAGGAAGTGCAGCTTAGTTTCCACCTCATTTTGTGGGCAGTGAGCATATAGCCTGTCTTCTCTTGAGAGCCATGTCTGCCTACGGCGGCCTTTCTCAATAGCAAGGCTATGCTCACTAAGTCTGTACATAGTCAAAGCTTTCCTTAAGTTTGGGTCAGTCACAGTGGTCAGGTATTCTGCCACTGTCTACTCTCTGTTTAGGGCCAAATAGCATTCTAGTTTGCTCTGTTTTTTTGTTAATTACTTAACACATTGGAAATAATTATCTTTTTGTTTTCTCATGATTTGGTTGGGTTTAATTGTGTTGCTGTACTGGTGCTCTGGGGTCTGTTTGTGTTTGTGAACAGAGCCCCAAGACCAGCTTGCTTAGGGGACTCTTTTCCAGGTTCATCTCTCTGTAGGTGATGGCTTTGTTATGGAAGGTTTGTGGATCGCTTCCTTTTAAGTGGTTGTAGAATTTAACGCCTCTTTTCTGGATTTTGATAATTAGTGGGTATCGGCCTAATTCTGCTCTGCATGCACTATTTGGTGTTCTACCTTGTACACAGATGATATTTTTTGCAGAATTCTGCATGCAGTTTGTCAATTTGGTGTTTGTCCCATTTTGTGAGTTCTTGGTTGGTGAGCGGACCCTAGACACCACAACCATAAAGGGCAATGTGATCTATGACTGATTCAAGTATTTTTATCCAGATCCTAATTGATATGTCAAATTTTATGTTCTATTTGATGGCATAGAATGCCCTTCCTGCCTTGTCTCTCAGATCGTTCACAGCTTTGTGGAAGTTACCTGTGGCGCTGATGTTTAGGCCAAGGTATGTATAGTTTTCGTGTGCTCTCGGGCAACAGTGTCTAGATGGAATTTGTATTTGTGGTCCTGGCGACTGGACCTTTTTTTGGAACACCATTATTTTGGTCTTACTGAGATTTACTGTCAGGGCCCAGGTCTGATAGAATCTGTGCAGAAGACCTAGGTGCTGCTGTAGGCCCTCCTTGGTTGGTGACAGAAGCACCAGATCATCAGCAAACGGTAGACATTTGACTTGAGATTCTGGTAGGGTGAGGCCGGGTTCTACAGACTTTTCTAGTGCCCTCACTAATTCGTTGATATATATGTTGAAGAGGATGGGGGTAAAGCTGCATCCCTGTCTCACCCCATGGCCCTGTGGGAAGAAATGTGTGTTTTTAGCCTATTTTAACCACACACCACTTTCCATCAATTGTATAGCAGACCCTCAAGCCAAATTGAGTCAAAGGCTTTTTTGAAATCAACAAAGCATGAGAAGATTTTGCCTTTGTTTTGGTTTGTTTGTTTGTCAATTAGGGTGTGCAGGGTGAATACGTGATCTGTCGTACAATAATTTGTTTAAAAGCCAATTTGCCATTTGCTCAGTACATTACGTTTTCACTGAGGAAATGTACGAGTCTGCTGTTAATGATAATGCAGAGGATTTTCCCACAGTTGCTGTTGATGCATGTCCCACAGTAGTTATTGGGGTCAAATTTGTCTCCACTTTTGTGGATTGAGGTGATCAGTCCTTGGTTCCAAAGAGCTAAGGATGATGTTAGAGTTTTAATATAGCCAATTGGAATTTGTTGTCTGTATATTTAATCATTTCATTGAAGATACCATCAACACCACAGGCCTTTTTGGGTTGGAGGGTTTTTATTTTGGCATGTTGCTCATTCAAGGTAATTGGAGAATACAGTGGGTTCTGGTAGTATTTAATAGTTGATTCTAAGATTTGTATTTGATCATGTGTACGTTTTTAATGTTTGTTCTTTGTTGGAGAAGTGGTTTACCCATACATCTCCATTTTGGATAGATAATTATTTGTATTGTTGTTTGTTTAGTGTTTTCCAATTTTCCCAGAAGTGGTTAGAGTCTATGGATTTTTCAATTACATTGAGCTGGTTTCTGATGTGCTGTTCCTTCTTTTTTCATATTGTATTTCTGTATTGTTTTAGTGATTCACCATAGTGAAGGCATAGACTCAGGTTTTCCGGGTCTCTATGTTTTTGGTTGGAGAAACCTGTCTTTCTTAGATTTTTGCATTCTTCATCAAACCATTTGTCATTGTTCATTTTCTTCGGTTATCTATTTGAGATTTTTAGATTTGATAGGGAAGCTGAGAGGTCAAATATACTGTTAAGATTTTATACTGTCAAGTTTACACCTTCACTATTACAGTGGAACATTTGTCCAGGAAGTTGTCTAAAAGGGATTGAATTTGTTAGTGCTTAATTGTTTTTTGGTAAGTTTCCAAACTACATTGCTTCAATCTATAGTATTTCTTAATATTACTCCGTTCCTTTGGCTTTGATCCCTCATGATTCAAGTTGACTGTGATTTTGCTGTGATCTGATAGCCCACTGACACTCCTATCTCTCTCGCTCTCTCTCTATCTCTCTCGCTCTCTCTCTATCTCTCTCGCTCTCTCTGTACCTCTGTATCTCTCTCTGTATCTCTCTCTGTATCTCTCTGTATCTCTCTCTGTATCTCTCTCTCTCTCTCTCTCTCTCTCTCTCTCTCTCTCTCTCTCTCTCTCTCTCTCTCTGTGTATCTAACCTCTTCCCATAATCCTAACAGTGGAAAATACCCGAGTCATGATCTTCATCCCTGCACATGCTCAGGTTAATACAGTAGAGCCAAAAGAAAGTGCGCACACACACACAAAATCCCTGGGTATCTGCCTTCCTGCCATGGCTGAGCCACAGTCCCCATGACTAATTTCACCCCTGTATATATTACGCTGTGTAACACACCCACTGATGCCCCCTCCCTCCCACTCCCTTTGCCCCTGCAGGAACGCAGCTTGTCACCTCCTGACCCTCCATCCCACTGACAGGGCTCATGCACAACACTGTTGCAGGGTCCATAGAGCTTTACATACATTTCTACTAAGTGTGTGCCAGCAGCAACTTCCAAGTCAGTCATTTGAGTAATGGCTAGTAATTCCTCTTTCATTTGACCACGTCAGGCCAATAGAAGGACCCATCGAGTGACCCTGATGAATGACACTCGGCGGAGGGAGGCTAACCTTCGTGGTCAAAGTCGTTTAGTGCTGCCTGCGGTTGTCGACTCAGTAGAACTCTGCTCTTCCCACCTTGCTCCTCCCTGTCCCCCTCCTGAAGTTCCCTGATTGATCCAAGAGGATTAGCCACCCATTGTTCCTGCCGGCTGTCTCAGCCTTGGAGATGGTATTGTGTGGAACTGTAGATATTTTTGTTTTTACCTTTATCTAACTAGGCAAGTCGGTTAAGAACAAGTTCTTATTCACAATGACGCCTAGGAACAGTGGGTTAACTGCCCTATTCAGGGGCAGAACCACAGATTTGTTTTTTACCTTGTCAGTTTGGGGATTCGAACTAGAATCCTTTTGGTTACTGGCCCAACGCTCTAACCACTAGGGTCCCTGGTGCTTGTCCCCCTCCCTCCCCTTTCCTCTCTCATCCACTTAAATTACATTTACTAGAGGGATGTATTGACGTTTATTTCAGTGCTGTAGAGAGAGGAGAAGGGAGAAGTGCTTGACACTCCAAAGAAATGGACCCCTTATTTTTGCAATGGCAGCATTAGGGGAGGCAGCTCACTAACCAACCATGTGGGTGTGTCTTTGTCTGGGTCTGGTTTGCCTTTTAACACTAAGATGCTGTGTTAGAGTTCTATTGACAATATGAGAAAACCCTCTCCATTGAATTATTGTGTTATCAAATTCCCTGTCCAGTTTACACAGCTAAGCCCGTTACGGCAACATTGAAGCCATGTTAGTATGGTCACTGTGATGTCATTTTAACCCAATCAGTCCTCTCTGTTACAGGGCAGTAATGTGATGGAGGAACAGGACCTGAGGGAGATAGGCATCACTGACCCAGGACATCGAAGGAAGATCCTGCATGCAGCTCGGTCCCTGCCAAAAGTGAGTCTCGCCAAACTCCTGACTTTAATGAGTTCCCCTATGGCCCCATGCAGTAGCTCTAGCGAGTGTCATCAGCCCTGACTATGTGGGGAGTGGAGTGATCAGTGTGTGACTGTCTCCCCCTGCAGGTGAAGGCCATGGGCTGTGACGGAAGCATCTCTCTCTCCTCCTGGCTGGACCTCCTGGGCCTGCAGGAGTACCTCCACAACTTCCTGTCCAGCGGATACCGCAGCCTCGACTGTGTCAAGAACCTGTGGGAGCTGGAGATTGTCAACGTGAGTGTGTCTCTCTGAAATTGACTTTGAGAGAGCACATTTTGAAATAGTTTGTTCAGTGGTTAGGACTGTTTTGTATCTTCCAGGTACTGAAAATCACCCTGCTGGGACACAGAAAACGCATCATCGCCTCGCTGGCAGAACGGCCCTATGAGGAACCTCCTGTCAAGCCCCCCCGCCTGTCCCAGATCAGGTGTCAGGACCTGGTATCCCAGACCTCCTCTCCCATCAGTCACATGGACTCCTACGCGGGTCGTTCCATGGACCCCCTCCTGCCGTTGGGGGAGCCTGGGAGGAGGAAGGGGCCTGACCCAGCCTACGATGTGGACCCCCACCGGCCCCGCAGTGGAAGACACCGCTCACATGAGAGGTATGAGGAGTGGCATCGGGAGCCCCGTCTGACCCTACGACCCCCCAGCCTGGCAGCACCTTACACCCCTGTACAGAACTGGCACCACCAGCCTGAGAAGCTCATCTTTGAGTCCTGTGACTATGAAGCCAATGTAAGTGACACCTTTTCCTGCAGTAACTCACTAATGTCTTTCTTTAATATATATGGTATCTCACTCTGTATTACTATATTAATGTTTCTCACACTCAAAATCCAGTACCTGGGATCTATGCTCATCAAGGAGCTACGTGGGACAGAGTCCACCCAGGACGCCTGTGCCAAAATGAGGGTAGTTCACGCCTTTAACTACTACTCTAGTCTCCTCATGTTTAGAGAGACATCATTCTCTATCTCTGCTGAAAGGACCCAGACTCATTTCCTCCTCTCTCCACCCCCCCCCCCAGAGGTCGACAGAGCAGATGAGGAAGGTCCCCACCATCGTCCTCTCCATCACATACAAAGGGGTGAAGTTCATTGACGCAGCCAATAAGGTTGGTTGGCTGGGTGCCCCTTTTTCACCTTGGACCTGATCTGTACGGCGATGTCTGAAAACTAGATACACACACACACACACACACACACACACACACACACACACACACACACACACACACACACACACACACACACACACACACACACACACACACACCTGTCCCAGCCAGGGAGACTAGACACCAGGGGAGGAGGAGGCTGCCCAGCATCACATCACATTGATTCAGCACCACCCTCTCCCTCCTTCATACTAAATGTCACCCCTGTCTGTTAAGTGTATCATATACATGACAGATAGGCCTTTTTTGAGGGGTCACAGGGTAGAAACTTCTGTGGCGCCATTGCAATTAAGAACGTATTGACATGTTCTTTCATAATGAAGATGTGAATGTGATCTTTATTGATGTCTCTGTGACTATACATACAGTATACTCATTGTAGTGTCTTGTTGGACACTCCTCCAATACAGAACATCATAGCTGAGCATGAGATCCGGAACATCTCGTGTGCGGCCCAGGACCCAGAGGATCTGTGCACATTTGCCTACATCACCAAGGACCTGCAGACCAACCACCACTACTGCCATGTGTTCAGCACAGTGGACGTGGTGAGAATACCTGCCTACACAATCATCACTCCAGCGTGCAGTGACTTGACTTCATTATATGTTATACTATCGTATTCGTTTCAGAATATGTCCAAACTATTGCCGCACCACAGCACAGTACATATACAAATATCTTTCAGCTGTAGGTTCCGGTCCATACAGAATGGTCTGTGATGTCCTCTCCTCTGTCCTCATGTTGGTTCCTTCCCAGCCACCTTTTTTAATCCTCAGAGGAGATGTGATTCTGATTGGCAGCAACAAAGCATCACTGTTATCTTTACTCTCCAGACCAGCTTATCTACCTGTGAGGTTTCACACTTCAGCAACGCTTGCTTGCCTTTTTCCGATAGTCATGCTGCTAGGTGGCCATCACTGAACTGCCAACCTCCACCACGCCGTTCCTCCTGAGAACTGATTATTTGTCTAAACCAGGGTTCCCCAATAGGCAGGCACCCATGTTTTCTGAGTGGATCTTTAGGGGGGTATATAATTTTTTTTTATGTTGGACATTATTAAGGACTGTAAAATCACCAGGAATTCAGTGATATTAATTTGGGAAATCTGTTCCCTAGTATTCCCACGCATAAATAGAGAGGCATATTTGATCATATGTAATCAAGGTTTGAAATATGTTCTGGCCCACCAACCATCTGCTCAAGAAAAAATTGGCCCGTGATGGTGATCGTATTACCGCCACACTGGTGGTCACGAGTCATGACGACAGTCAAATTCCACATAAACCTTTAGTCACAGTAATTAGGCTGCTCCAAGCTCTGATGCTGCTGATTGTCATTAGTAGCCTACCAAACTTGCTAACTGCCTGGTATTCAGCACTCTATTGTCCCTCTAACCACTCTGACATCAATGCAAATGTATTCGAACATTTAATCAAACACTTCATGAGAGTCCGTGAGCTCATGTTGCGCAACATTTCTATAGGCTATTTAATTGCATGAGAAAACAGAGTGATGGCCTCTTAAAAAGAGGAGGATCCCATCTGCTTTCTATAGGCTAGGCCTACTATATTTATTTCTCAACTTTCCTAATATTAGGCACATTTGGTTCTATTTACAACAGGAGTATAGCCCACCAGGCTGGCATGAAAATTAACCATGGGAAAAGCGTTGTCCTTTTGCTATTTAAGTGCATAGATGACATGTATTTTTTTCCCCGCTGACCCTGTTTCGATACAGGTGCATTATAATGGTCCATTCTAAATCAAACCAAATTTCACGCGTATATCATTTAGTATATGTAAAGACCAGATTAAATTAAGAATAGTCTGATGGATGACAATATTAGCCTATCACTTGTGAATGATGCCCAGCTTACGGCAATAAACAGTGAATCCTGTGCAAAGAACAAAGCAGAGCTCATACCTTTTTTCAAATCATAATTAGTAGTATCATGCAGCCTTAGAATCTTTTAAAAATCAAAACATATAGCCCAACATGTGTATCACAACTAAAGTTACATAAATAACTCTAAATTAAGCAGATAGGAGGACCTGTTTCTTTGTTAACCACTCAACACAGAATGGCCACATGTGGACACTCCCTCAAACCTTTTGGAGAACATATCCTTTCTATTGTATTCAAGTATGTGCAATTGTATTTGTCATGCTATAAAATAATGCCATGGAATTCTAAGCAAATCTTGTCTGATAAATGAACTAGTGTAGCCCACAGCCATATGGCACAGCCAGATCAGGACCTAACTTAATGTGTGGAGGGGGGGGGGGGGTGTAGTTCCCAGTTGGGAACCTGTAGGCTCATGGCGATAAGGACAACTCAGAGTATGCTATTCTGAAATAGACTACATTTTCATCGTAACATGTTTCTTTAGACCGGTCTAAAATAAATAATGGATTTATTGTGAAGGTGTAGGCTATATTAAATGGATTTATTGTGAAGGTGTAGGCTATATTAAATGGATTTATTGTGATGGTGTAGGCTATATTAAATGGATTTATTGTGATGGTTCAGGCTATATTAAATGGATGTATTGTGATGGTTTAGGCTATATTAAATGGATTTATTGTGATGGTTTAGGCTATATTAAATGGATTTATTGTGATGGTTTAGGCTATATTAAATGGATTTATTGTGATGGTTTAGGCTATATTAAATGGATTTATTGTGAAGGTGTAGGCTATATTAAATGGATTTATTGTGATGGTGTAGGCTATATTAAATGGATTTATTGTGATGGTTTAGGCTATATTAAATGGATTTATTGTGATGGTTTAGGCTATATTAAATGGATTTATTGTGATGGTGTAGGCTATATTAAATGGATTTATTGTGATGGTTTAGGCTATATTAAATGGATTTATTGTGATGGTGTAGGCTATATTAAATGGATGTATTGTGATGGTTTAGGCTATATTAAATGGATGTATTGTACTTTTTAAAATGTAGATGTTCCAAAGGTCTGCATCAGTGGCTTGTAGGCTGTGTGTGGAAGGAGATGCTAAATGTGTTTATGTTTTTTAACGGTCATTTACCGTAAGACCGGCAGTTATTTTCTTGACATTCACTGGCTGACAAAATGTTATGACCGCCACAACCCTACCCACGGCTGTGTGTAACTCTAAAGCTTTTCACATTTAATACTGTAGGGGTCATCTAAGGCCACTGACAAACTACTACAGTGGCTGGTCCAATAGAAATAACATACCCATTAAAGTCAATGGCTGTTTTTCTATGGCAGGTCCCACTTTTCTGAGAGGTCTGCTGTTGGCCCTGTGGCTTGTGTTGTACTCAATAGGGCTGTGAACTGAGTGGCCTCAGGGGTAATGCAGTAGACTGATGACTATCTGAGATGAGGTGAGGTGGGGGAGTGTAATAGCCCGGAGATGTGATCAGAGCTTTTAAACAGTATTGACCAGGCTGCTATCGGATGCCACAGGCTCATTTTTCACCAGCCCACACAATGGGACGGATATCAGATCAAAGGAAATAAACAAAGAGAAAGTTCCTCGGAGACAGACTAATAATCAGCCTTCTGTTTTTCTCAAGCTGGAGTTGTTTTGTTACTTAACTTTACAAGAATATGTTGAACAGAGCCAATCAGGTGGTGTCTCACTGGACTGGGTTGAGCTTCCCATGGTGTTGTATGTGTCAGGGACAAAGAGTATCAGAGGAAGCTATTAAAATCCATCTTTCTCAGAACAAATGGAGGGATTTTTGGGTGTACAAATAAATACACACATGGACCCCCCTCAGTGTTTTTGTCTCTGGTCCCGAGTGCATGTTCACCTTCAGCTGCACCTTTCAACTATGTAGAATCTGAGTGTTTTAATGTGATGCAGCTCCAGCCTCAGTGGGTTGCAGTAGCATGTGTTTGCAGTCAGGCGACAGAGCGAGAACCGCTTGCTGTCTCGCTACACTTCCTCTCTACCTGACTGCTTTCTCTGCCATTCAATTAAGTCGGTTTACAATGTTGTACAGGCAAATCCACTTTAGAGTAAAGTATTCGATGCCATTGTATGACTGAGCATCTCTCCTGGGTCTTTGGAGGAGACTGTCCACTGAGCTGAGATTGTGGCTTGTTGTGTCTCATCCACTCAATGTGTATGCTTTTAAATACTGTACATACTTAGAACCCTGACTTGTCTTACCTAGGAATTATAGATGCACCATATGCCTGTGTTTACTTTCATAATGACTAAGAGTCCGTCTGCTGTAGAGTGATGCAGTAACATTATATTCAGGTGCACTAGTGCTTGTCTGTCTGTCTGTTGACACATAACTTAACATAGCAGGCGTAAAAGAAACACCCGGAGGGGATCCCCACATCCATTTTTCAGGGGAAAAGGAAGCTCGGTTGAACATACTGTATCCCTGAGAACCGGATGTTTCTGGTTTCCCCCAACCCAACTGAGGGTGGTTGATATGGGAGACGGGAGGAGGGAATAGAATGCTGAGGAGGATTCTCTCTCCTCCCCCTCTGGTAGAACCTGACCTATGAGATTATCCTGACGCTGGGACAAGCTTTTGAGGTGGCCTATCAGCTGGCTCTCCAGGCCCAGAGGACCAAACAGCACCAGGTCATCCCAGCAGGACCTGGGACAGAGGTCATCGAGACCAAATCCAGCCGGCCCGTTCCTAAACCACGGGGCAGCGTAAGAAAATTAGGGGTGAGTTTGTCACACGCAAACATTTACATTTTATTAATTTAGCAGGCGCTCTTATCCAGAGCAACTTACAGGAGCAATTAGGCTTAAGTGCCTTGCTCAAGGGCACATTGGCATATTTTTCACCTCGACGCCTCAGGATTCAAACCAGCAACCTTTCGGTAACTGGCCCCACGCTCTTAAAACCACTTGGCTACCTGCCGACACACGCTCACACAATTCTCTCATTGTGAATACATTGTGAAAATCTGCCAGTAGCAACACCCCATTAGCATTAAAACATTAAGCGATCGATTGCTACTGAATGATAATGTTACAATCACACAGCTGGGAACATTCATTAGATGTAACAACCAGAATGTGTGTTCACACACAATCTCATCCTGCCTTTAATGGGAATGGTGTGATTTTTGCTTGGCATGAAAACCACACAAAACAGTGATGTACTGATGTTATTGTAGGGGAGCGGGGGGTTGATTCACCACAGCATGGGCACATCACTCCCATCCCTCTCATCGGTACACACACCTCAAATCACACAAACTTCTTGTGTCCCCCATTAACCAGGGTCTTGTAAGAATCTGTCCCTACCCTGTGTCTCTGTCTCTCTCTGTCTCTCTCTCTGTATCACTCTGTATCTCTCTCTCTCTTTTCTCTCTCTCCCTCTCTTGTTGTCCATTCACTTCCTGGCTGTCCTGTCTGTCTCACCCAGGACTCTCCTCCCCAGCTGGACACTCACTCCTGCTGTTACTGTCACACCTGCACCACCCACCGTCCCTCCTTTCTTCCGCTGCACCACTCTGCCAGCCCTGCCGCCCAGGTGCTGCTCTTTCTCCCTCTCCTCATCCTTTCTCTCCCTGCATCCTTCTATCATCTACCCTTTCTATATAATGTTACCACTTTGACCCCCCCCACCCATTACAATTCTCACATTTTCTCTCCTCACCTTCAATCCATCCACATGACTCATTTATCTCTCCTCTTCACACCTCATTCTCTATGTTTTTGTCTCAACGGGGCTCCTAACCTGGGATCACATTATTATTATTTCTTTCAGAAGATTACATTTTGAAACACCATCAACTCTGTTGATTGCTGTGTTCTTTACTAGACCCCTTGGTAGTTGTAAGACCCTTGGGCGCCCCCTAGTGGTATGAACATTCCAGGTTGGTAATCACACTTTTGATCTGGTGATGATGATGTGCTATAGCTTTTCCCCCAGTGGTTCTGCTGTTCATATTTTCTTAATCACACTTACTTAGTACAATGATTCATAATTTCCTCTGATGATTTCTCTGATTTCACAACGCTTTCAGGGAAAGGAAATTATGATCTCAGAATGACTAACGTAGCTCAGCACACCGATGTTTCATTTGTTGGCTCTCTCACCCTAAGACTTGTATCCTGTCTGACCCCCCCCTCCTACCCCTACAGGTGGACCCGTTGGAGCTGGTGGGGGACTCCCAGTCCCAGGGCAGTGCCACATGGCTGGTGGACCCCGTTCCCAAGGACTCCAAGAGGACCATCAGCACTAAGTACGAGACCACCATATTCTGAGTAGACCTGCCTCCTCACCTCTCCTCTCCTGACCTTTTACCTTGGATCTGACCTCCTAATCTACTGTTCCTTTCCTCCTCTCCTTCTCCTTCTGTGTGCCTTTCAATGTGACGCTGCCTGTCTCCACTCCAGGCCTGACCCCTGCTCTCCTGTCTCCCTCCACCTCCTTTCCTCTCCCCTGCCAATGTTGGACCCTGCTGTCTGAGAGGTTCAACCCCCCCCAGTTAGTCTACCACATGTTCCTTCTGCTCTCCTCGCCACTGCGCTGTCTTCCCACAACCACAGCCCTGACTGTGGGGACTAACTGCTACTGGAATCTCTCCTAACTGGAACACTCACCTCTGTCTTCCCTCTAATGAATTAGTCCTGCCAACTACTGGGCCCTGAATCCTTCCAACCTTCTCTATGATTGTGAAGCAATCATCAACCGTTCCCCAGGCATTTACTGTAGTTCCTCTTGCCTTTATGACCAAGAAGCATGAGACCTTATCCTTCCACAACATTCCCTCTGTTTCTTTTTCTCATGAACACTGTGCTTCCTCACATTCACATTGGCACTGCATTAGCCCTGCTTTCAATTTTGTAATGTATGGTGCTGTTATTTGTAGCATTTACCAATGCTAATAGGCTCAGTGGCATTATCTGACAGATCCAGTACAGTAGCTGTGAAGTGTGTAAGACAGCAAATGTAATCCACAAGTCACTGATTAAGTTTGTTAAGTGGTAGCGATCTTCCATTCTTCCTACAGTACCTTCTCACCACTCTAATTTACCTCTTACTCACAAACTACTATCCCCCAAACTCTCTTAGAACAATCCTTCATTTTTCCTTCTATATATCCCTCCTTTCTTTTTCATTCCTTTTACTCATCAATCTTGTTTTCTCCTCTGGGTGCTTTTCCTGCTCTACCAGGCGACGGCCACTGTGAGATGCTCTTGAAGAACTTTCCCTCCTTGTTTTCTGAACAATAATCTCCTGACTCCAGTGTTCAGAAAAAAATCTATGATTCTCTACAGCCGAGGATCAACTACCTGGATGAACATTGTTTTCTCGAAGAATCTGTAAGAGACCGGCTGTTCCATTGTTCTAACTCTACACACATTAGTAGGAACATTGCCTGTTTCCCTGCAAGGGGATGGATGACAACCTTGTTGCACAGGACTAAACTCTAAACTCATTCCCCCTGGGATTGGTCCATTTGGGTTAACAGGGGGAAGGGCACGTACATGCGTATCCTGTCAGACTTATTTACATTCTTTGTGTCGGTTTACCGGAAACTGTCTGGGAAAACTGTCCCTCTGTGTCAGGCTGCCAAAGGAGGCTGGAGCCCAGCACTGTGATAGGAGATCTCTATTGGGAACTAATGGAGTTAACATTGACAGGGCCTTTTGTTAGGGAACAACGGTGCGCAGGATAGGACACAGAGGCTCACACAGAATATAGTGTCTTACGTAGAGGAGCTCACTGTTATAGACAGACAGCCTAGTGGGACATCTATTTGAGCATGCCTTTCTCTGTTTATGACTGAGATGACTTTGATTTAATATCTAGTGCAATCCTAATTTGGAGTGTCATGAGCACTTTTTGTGAATGCTTGGACGCTGGGAAAATATTGTGTGCATCCAAGATGAAATGAAGAGAAATTGAATTGACTGTTCATTTAATAGAGTAAGAACCAAAGAGATGCCGAAATGCGTGAATTCTGCTCTAGCCAGCCGTAATAGACCTGGGTGATGGTCTTAGGGTAATAACTCAGCCTAGCTGGTACATCAGTCAATATACAGCTGATTAGTGCCAGTAACCTTAATGACGAGGAAGAGAGCTCATTAAATCTCTGTGGAGAGGAGAGGTTATATGAAATACATAAAAAAATAAATATATATATATATATACCATTGTTCACAATCCAAGCATGTCTTAATGGACTGAAAGAGGAAGGCATTAGGTTGGCAAGGCACTGATTCTACATATAGACATAATACAAGTACATTACTTACTGTTGCTGTGCTAGGTTCAGCTCATTAAGTGTTCAAATCACTGTTCACATCCATCTAAAATTCAAACTCATTGCCATATTCCAAATAGTGTTAAGACCCAATCAACCCACTGTTGAAACTTAAACCCAGCGGAATGGGGGACTTCCCTTTCCTTCTTTTCCTTTTCAGAGCTCATGTCTTGATGTTCATGTTGTCATTAATGGATGTCTGTCTGTTTGATTTAGAATCCACCCTGCCTCAGTCAATATTCAGAGTGCTAACACTGAAGCGGCAGTTGATCATTATCTAGAAAAATCCATAATTTTTATATCTCCTCCGTTTAGTTTTCAGTTGGCTCCGTCATGTTTTTACATTATTTTAACCCCAGTGCTGTGTTGGTGTGTATCTCCCTTCCATGTAGCTGACTACCATGACCAGACACCCAGCCAGAGTGAGAGGTCAGGGGTGCCCAGACCAATGGTATTTTGTTGTGGGGCAGGATGCCCTTTTGGAACCAAGAGAAAGGTCAAGCCCACTTTCCATGCACCCCTCCACCCACTGGGGGTTTTGCTTGCATACACCAGGAAGGCCCTACCTGCTCTCTGCCGCCCCCGGCCCTCTCCTCATCCTCCACTTCTTCAGCTCCAGGGGTCAGCGCTGTAGCTCTGTAGCAGACAGACAGGAAGTCAGCTATTGGCTTCTTCCACCCTGTCCTGTCCTTTGACCACTGTGACTGACTGCCCCCAGGTAGTAAACCGAATCAACCAACACCCTCACTGCGTCCACTTACATATACTGAACAATGGACTCAATATGTCAAAACCTGGTCAGTTAACTAGAGCTCACAAAGGTGGGTGTTTGTTTGGTACGTGTCCCTCTTTCATTGTGAAGCACTCAACTTCAACATCCCTCATCTGTTTTTGGTACAAATGAAACATGTTTATCCTTTACAGGCCTGTGAATGCTGTTCAGACAGACAGGGTATTCTATTTATGGGTGCGAGAGTGACAAGTTCCCAGTTGTTTTTTTCCAAGACATTTTGTGACTTGTTTATCCATTCCATGAGAGGTGAAGATGGTTGCCTCCTCTAGATTGGTGCCTCAAACAACTCCTCCTCAGAGAGGCCTTTCCCATACACTTAAATGTGTCTTCACTGAGGACTACGCTAACCTACTCTTTACTCTGACAGTGATAGTAATCAACATAAATTATAGATTTTTGAGCAGGGAAAATTGAGATCCTACCTGACTATCTCAATGCAATGCCTATGGGAAATGAGAGACATATTTGGGAAGAATTGGGTAAAATGATTACCATGTGAGATGCAGCAGTACACTCACAAGGCTCTCCTGTCCATCCATCCAAGCACCAGGTCAGCGACATCAAAGCATCTCTTCCTTATTTTCATTTCCTCATTCATAACATACAGAACTGTGATAAATAATGGAATAGTGTGCGGGAGGAATTTTGGACTGCTGTTAAACTGACACTAGAGATCATATTTAAACAGGGTGAATGGCTTTTATTTGATAAAAATAATAATAATGTATTGTCTTTTTGTATGTTTTAACTGTCCTGATGCTGGATACTATATGACCAGGCTGGTGTTGGGAGGTAGTCCTACTAATTGCATTTTATTCCCCCTCACTTTATTTCTGAATTAATTTTGAACTAGTCAAACCACAAAACCAGTAATGTACGATTTTAGGTACAATAATGTAACAAGCATTTTCTCCCCACACGCTGTCTCTCCTGGTACTCTGTGGGCAGCTAGTGATGAACCTCTGTTGGTATGTTGACTAGTTATGGTACACTCAATATGGTACACTGGCTTCAACTGGTTGATAGCACCTGCAGCCATCAACCTGGTCCCATCTTCGCATTTGCACATTTACTAAGGATCATCGGTAGTACAATGTGACTATTCTGATGATATTGATGATGAGAACAATATTGGATTGTAAATTAATCTCTAGCAGTCTGTATTTTGATACTTGAATGATTTTGCTTTTATAGATATCTATATATGTATCTATATCTATATATCTATATATATATATATATGTATATGTGTATATATATAGATATATAGATATATATATGTGTATGTATGTGTGTATGTATGTATGTAATTTTTTTTCCACATTTGTCGTAAAGAGAAAAAGGACTGTGTCTTATAAAGTTCAACATATCATGATACCCAACGATTGAAAACAAACAGAGAAAGAACTTGGAGCGACCGCACTAAAGAAACAAAAAAAAAAGATTGTAAATAATCTTGGGCTTCCAGTCTTTTTATGATTATTATTTTTCATAATTGTACAACTAATAAATGAAGAGATGATGAACCAGATTCCTGATTTATTTTTTTCCATGACAATCATTCAGCCATGAAGAGTTGCATAGTACTATCCTTTACATTTGCATAGTCCCAGACAGGCAAAAGGTAATGGTGATGATACTGTAGTATGACAAGCCAACATGAACAAGTCTGGGCAAGAAAAACAGACAGGCTTGACGGTGCATCTTTTGAAGCAGCTGATTCACCAAAATGAATTCCTCATTGGACTAAGTTGGTAGTGTTAACTGAGGGCCGGGGGGGGCCTAGGATCGAGTTTGTGAAACCCTGGCCTCTATACCTGCTGGAGAATTTGTAAATGAAGCATTAAACCTGCATGTTATTTCTCACCTCTTTCAACTGTTAATGCAGGTCAGGTATTTTGATTTGTCATAAGTATATTCACTGGTGGGAAAAGTACACAATTGTCATACTTAGTAAAGATACCTTAATAGAATATGACACATAAAAGTGAGTCACCCAGTAAAATACTACTTGAGTGTAAGTTTAAAAGTATCCAGTTTTAAGTATAGTTAATTATCAAAGGTAAATGTAATTGCAAAAATATACTTGGGTATCAAAAGTAAAAAAGTATTCTTTTAAATTCCTTAAGCAAAACAGATGTCACCATTTTCTTGTTTTTTTATTTACGGATAGCCAGGGGCACAATCCAACACTAAAACATAATTTAATGAATCCGCCAGATTAGAGGCCAGGGATGTTCTCTTGATAAGTGTGTGAATTGAAACATTTTCCTGTCCTGCTAAGCATTCAAACTGTAATGAGTACTTTTGGGTGTCATGGAAAATGGTGTAAAAAGTACATTATTTTCATTAGGAATGTAGTGAAGTAAAAGTGAAGGAAGTCAAATATAAATAGTTAAGTATAGTACAGATACCCCCAAAAAACTACTTAAGTAGTACTATAAAGTATTTTTACTAAGTACTTTACACCACTGAGTATATTATTGCAATTTAGAGTCCACTGCTAATAGTTACTAATGGCTCTCTAACCTCACAGGTAAAGGTCCCCACTCTTTTGGTGTTAGCAACACACATACTTGGAGAGACATACAGTTGAAGTCTTGAAGATATACAGTTTACATACACTTAGGTTGGAGTCATTAAAACTTGTTTTTCAACCATTCCACAAATGTCTTTTTAACAAACTATAGTTTTGGCAAATCGGTTAGAACATCTACTTTGTGCATGATACAATAAATTTTTCGGACAATTGTTTACAGACAGATTATTTCAATTCTAATTCACTATCACAATTCCAGTGGGTCAGAAGTTTACATGCACTAAGTTGACTGTGCCTTTAAACAGCTTGGAAATTTCTGATTGGTTAATTGACATCATTTGAGTCAATTGGAGGTGCACCTGTGGATGTATTTCAAGGCCTACCTTCAAACTCAGTGCCTCTTTGCTTGACATCATGGGAAAATCAAAAGAAATCAGCCAAGACCTCAGAAAATAAATTGTAGATCTCCACAAGTCTGATTCATCCTTGGGAGTCATTTCCAAATGCCTGAAAGTACCACGTTCATCTGAACAAACAATAGTACGCAAGTATAAACACCAAGGACCAAGATACTGGAGGAAATAGGTGCAAAAGTGTCTATATCCACAGTAAAACAAGTTCTATACCGACATAACCTGAAAGGCCAATCAGCACGGAAGAAGCTACTGCTCCAAAACCGCCTTTAAAAAAGCCAGACCACGGTTTACAACAGCACATGGGAACAAAGATTGTTATTTTTGGAGAAATGTTCTCTTATCTGATGAAACAAAAATATAACTGTTTGGCCATAATGACCATCGTTATGTTTGGAGGAAAAAGGGTGAGGCTTGCAAGCTGAAAAACACCATCCCAACCATGAAGCAAGGGGGTAGCAGCATCATGTTGTTGGGCTGCTTTGCTGCAGGAGGGACTGCTGCACTTCACAAAATAGATGGCATCATGAGGTAGGAAAATGATGTGGGTATATGGAAGCAACATCTCAAGACATTAGTCAGGAGAGTTAAAGCTTGGTCGCAAATGGGTCTTCCAAATGGACAATGACACCAAGCATACTTCCAAAGTGGTGGCAAAATGGCTTAAGGACAACAAAATCAAGGTATTGGAGTGGCCATCACAAAGCCCTTACCTCAATCCTATAGATAATGTGTGGGCGAACTGAAAAAGCGTGTGCGAGCAAGGAGGCCAACAAACCAAATTCAGTTACACCAGCTCTGTCAGGAGGAATGGGCCAACATTCACCCAACTTATTGTGGGAAGCTTGTGGAAGGTTACCCAAAACGTTTGACCCAAATTAAACAATTTAAAGGCAATGCTACCAAATACTAATTGAGTGTATGTAAACTTCTGACCCACTGGGAATGTGATGAAAGAAATAAAAGCTGAAATAAATAATTCCCTCTACTATTATTCTGCCATTTCACATTCTTAAAATAAAGTGGTGATCCTTACTGACCTAAGACAGGGACTTTGTACTAGGATTACATGTCAGGAATTGTGAAAAACTGAGTTTAAATGTATTTGGTTAAGGTGTACGTAAACTTCCGACTTCAACTGTACTTTCCTGAATTCTGTGTTATGTCGATACTAGATAATGTTCAGATGGGCTACTATGATTCCAATGCATGGATATGTATCTCCTAAGACCGATGGGATCTCAGATGAAGCCTTTGAAGGAGTCGCTCAGAATACGTTTTGGGACGTGTTCTTCAGCATGAGGAAGCAGGCGTCTTTCTTACTGCACCACTTTAATAACCCTTTGTTTGTTGTTGCCTAAAATGACATACCCAAATCTAACTGCCTGTAGTGAAATTAATGTAGGAGACACAGCAGGGGCTCAAACTGTAGAACCTAGTTCCTACATTTGAATATGAAAATAGATTTTATCAACCAAAAACTATGCTACGTTTTCTCTCTGGGACCCTCAGGATGACAAATCAGAGCAAGGTTAGTTGCAAGTACATTATTTACCTTCAGAGTGAATGCATCAAACCAGTTGCCTTGATTGTTGTTGTGCACTCTCATCAAAAAATAGCATGGTATTTTCACTGTAATAGCTACTGTAAATTGGACACTTCAGTTAGATTAACACAAATTGAAGCTTTCTGCCCACGAAAGACAAGTCTATGTCCTGGAAAGTTGGCTGTTACTTACAATGTCATTCTAGTCACATTAGCGCACGTTAGCAACAACCGTCCCGGTTTAGGTACACTGATCCCGTAGAGGGGAACTACACATCAGGTGAGCAAACTGTAATAAACAGATTCTTCTCTGTTTCCGACTAGCTGGAAATCTAGAACTTTTGCCTCAAATATTTGTTCTTTACTTTTACTCCCTAATTTATTACAGGAAAATTTGTTAATCAGAGACATTGTGGTTGTGAATTGTTGGACAACAACAAGCAGGGCCAAATCATGATAAAGGAATCTTTCAATGGATTTGATGGTGCTCTGAACTTCAACAAACTGCAGTACCATCCTAAGTGGCCCGAACTTGCATTTAATCAACATAGGACATTGTACATTCAAATGGGCCCTGGAAAAGCTTCAACTCTCCATTTGCATTAAAACATTAAAATACTACCTGAAAAAAGGGGAGATGCTTGTGATGAGAAGAAGTTTGTGGACATACCATTGTCTGTTATTCCATGTGTAAAAAAAACCCATTAGGAATACAACAAGAGCAAATCTATAGTGGATCCATTGATACACATTTCTGAGCTGAGAGAGAGAGACATCATTTCACCTGTACAGCCATTCATCTGTCTGGACAACAAGTTGGATGTCAGTTGGGGTAAAAAGAAAAACCAAGGGGTGCCCTGAGATATCATCAGATTATGTGCTATTTAGCAACCACTATAGTCCACCTCTAGTCCACTGCCTGGTTGCCATCTCTGTTCAGCTTTTACATTCCTCTCCTGTCATTTGCCAAAGTCTTTGATAGGAGTTGCAAGTGGAGTGTTGGCTAAAAAGACTGGTACCCAGACTAGTCTAATCTAGTCTTTTCTAGAGGTTACAAATTACAGTTGTTCCAATAATAAATACAAGTATTATATATATATATTATAATACTTTGTATTTATTGACACATCCTGATTCTAGGCCCAGATAGCGTTTCCATCCTTGCAGTCGTCCCGGTGGTGGCAATGGTATTATCCTATCCTTTATTGTCTTTGGCATGTGGAAGTGGAAACGCACAGGTGTGATGGGGTTAGAAGTAGAGAATGGTGGTTACAGATGCAGACAAAGTATTTGGGTGGTGTTCATTTCTGTACTTGGAGTGATGTATATTAGTTGAACGAATACAATGATTGCTGCAATAAGGCTGCACTCTTCCGGTGGCGAATGGCCTAACATGGACATATCTTCACGTTTACAGGATGACTATCTTTAATGTTAAACATCTTTATCAACAATGTAATTAGTGGCCGATAGAACACGTCCCATTGGTGACCTACCTGTGTCAATGTGTTGTTCTTTCCTCCATTTTATGGACCTACTTACTCTGCTGCCAAGGTTACCGGTAAGTATGTTAGAATGTATGTTTACTTTGTTCCTATTGTATCATTGTGGCGTGTACTCAATCATTCCTGTCCATTACTACTCATATCATAAGGAGAAGAATGCAATGTTTTTTAATTTCTCTTCCAGAGACAGAACAGAGCAACTCATCTTTAGAGATGGAATCAACAGTCTTGATACAGCTGTACTCATACCATATTATGGTAATACCATCTCTGATGGAGGTGAAATGAAGTGAACGATGGTCCCTTTTTTTCAATAAGGAAAATGAAGAAATCCACAACTAATTGATGACATGATGACTCCTTGCTATCCCCAGTCCACCTGACCGTGCTGCTGCTCCAGTTTCAACTGTTCTGCCTTATTATTATTTGACCATGCTGGTCATTTATGAACATTTGAACATCTTGGCCATGTTCTGTTATAATCTCCACCCGGCACAGCCAGAAGAGGACTGGCCACACCACATAGCCTGGTTCCTCTCTAGGTTTCTTCCTAGGTTTTGGCCTTTCTAGGGGGTTTTTCCTAGCCACCGTGCTTCTACACCTGCATTGCTTGCTGTTTGGGGTTTTTGGCTGGGTTTCTGTACAGCACTTTGAGATATCAGCTGATGTACGAAGGGCTATATAAATACATTTGATTTGATTTGATTTAATTGAACAAGCAAGCTTTGCACTTCTCTGTTGTTATTTAATGAGACTTGTTATATGGCCAGTAATAATTGCCTAAACTTTGTAAGTGAATTGTGTATACACTCCTCTACGTATTTATTTGGACAGTGAAGCTGAAACTTTTAATTTGGCTCTACACTCCAGCATTTTGAATTTGAGATCAAATGTTTCACGAGGCAACAATACAATACCTTTTATTTGAGGGTATTTTCAAACATATGTTCTACCGTTTAGAAATGAAAGCACTTTATGTATCTAGTCCTCCTTTTTGAAGTTGTCATAAGTGTTTGGGCAACTTTACCTATGTGTATTAAAGTAGCCAAAATTGTAGTATTTGATCCCATATTCCCATAGTAGTACGCAGTGACTACATTAAGCTTGTGACTCTACAAACTTGTTAGGTGCATTTGCAGTGTGTTTTGGTTGTGTTTCAGATTATGCTGTGCCCAATAAAAATGATTGGTAAATAGTGTGTGGAAATACGTGCTATTATGGAACAGCAGGGTGCACCATGAGACATGTCAATAAAACAGCTCAAATGTGTTATTCATTATTTGATACACAAAATACAACAACAAAAAATGACATGTATAGTACATGTTTTTGTTTCTATGAGCCTATTTGCTAGTAATCTGTTTGACATTATTTATGTTAAACAATGGGCAAAATGATCAGCCCTGTAGTGTGTAGTAGTACGCTCCATAACCTTGTATCAAACATGAGTGTGGCTGCTTGTCAGGTCAAGTGCTTTCAGAACTAGGGATTCATAGCTCTAAAACTGAACCACATATAGAAGCACAAGACTTCACTCTAGTTAATTAGTGACTGGCTGGCTGGGCCTCGTGTCAACATGGCTAACAATGCCATACCACTATTTCCCCAAAGAGATCTCTCTGTTTACCATGGCTTTATTAAAGCACTCTTGCAAAATGCTTGATATGTGTTTGTTGATACTTAATAATAAGTGGAAATTCAGGTTGCACAATGCCAAGACAAACATTGATTTTCAATATTTGAGGAACGGGATTGCAAACACATAACATATACCTCACTCCTCATACCAGACTCATTAGCAGGCACCTCTATTCATGGCCGGAACAGCACCTTAACTATCAGTGTCTATTTCAGGGTAGAGCCGGGACAACTGTCATCATCATCATGCAAATATGAGATGGCATCACTTTTTGTTCCAATGGAAATAGTATGCAAATTCTAGGATTTTCATATATATGCTAAAGACGTCAACCTGCTTTCAGTGTCAGAAAAGACTTGTCATCACAAGAATTGATCAAATCGACATGCTATTTTTGGAATGACAGCAATGTGAGTGCAGTTCAGTTCATGTGCGTGCAATAAAAATCTATATCATTCATAAAACAATTTCAACAACGATTTGAACAAGATATAAGAAAATTACAATTATGAATCCAGGTTCCGAATTTAAAATTGTATTATAGTTTTGGTTCATTAACCCTGTAATACAGAATCATTCGATTTGAAATGTGGGGGTGTTCCTCTGTTACCCCATTGGTTCTTCCAGAAACACGGTCGATCAAACATGTGCTGATTGGCCACAAAGATATTATGGGGAGGGACAAAGTGAGCCTCGCGCGCTCACCTGGAATTCAACAACGACTGCCAGTCTTCCGCACTGCTTTAGTAAAGGCTTATTGCATAGTTTCACAGAAAAACGGCATTGTATTTCAATAGGTTTGGATAATTGTGACGATAGCGCGTTTCTTTGAGTGCAAATGCACTTTGTGGACAGTGAATAGTATTATTCTACTGCTCTCAGGTACGTTGAACTTTTTATACTTTTATTCTCTTTCGAAGTATTTTTCCTCTGAGAAACTGTTTTTATGCTTTCAAGCATGATTTGACACATCAAATCAAATTGTATTTGTCACATGCTTTGTAAACAACAGGGTATGTTTCGTTAGAATTCTATGCGATGTGTAGATTATACACAGTCTGAGGATACACTGGTATTGGTAATGGAACAGGAAACTTTACTGTACAGTTGTTTTTATATTATTACGTCCAAAGTTTGACTATTGGCCCCGTTGTGAATGTGCCTATCTATACAGAGGCATAAAAGAGCCTAGGCTACTATATCTAATATGTTTTGCACGGCTGTGATGATATCAGGTGCCTGCCATGGGATATATCTCTCTCATCTCTCATGACAGACACAGATGTTCGTTCACACTGCTGTGGTCATGTTATCTTATGGTTCACTGCTATGGTTGAGACACCACCCTGGAAGACAACAGAAAAGCACTGAGTTGCCATTCAGTTGGTCAATTATGGGAGAGAGAGATTCAGACAGGTGGGAAAGTTTTCCACAAGAAAGATGATTGACACAATTCAACATCATAGTCACTGTCATATGGGGACCAGACCAAAAGGCAAGCTCTAATGTGGACTATAGATTAGTGATATGTGCCAATGCGTACTTGAGATTTCAATGTTTGCCAATCAATAAAACTATTCCCAAAGCCTGGACATTGACATTTTAATGGTGCAGACTGAGTGCCAACTGCCAAGCTAAACATTAATGGAATATTTCTTCATGCATGTACTCTGTGCAGGTTGGGAGTTGCACAACATGGTGTGGATGTCTGTTATGAACCTTTATTTACTGTAAATGATTAACTAGTTCTTTACTTAACCATTACATGCCCAGGTTAGTCTTTTTGAGATCAAATATATTTTTGAAGCGATACCTGGTCCAACCAAGACAGCAGCAATGCTTTTGCTCAGCCTGTCCTTCATGTCACAGGACATACTTCACATTTCTCTCTCTGGCCTCTTTTATCGCCACAATAAGATCACTGTCACTCATTGAAATGGAACCTAAGGCAATCCCCTTCCTGAATCCCAGGGCTTTCCAGCGGTTCAAAGTGCACTGAAGATCAGGCCATACAGTGGGTACCGTGCTACCGTGCTACCCCTTTCATTTACAGTGCACCTAATCAGCTCTCTCTATTTCCCCGTCTGCTTTGTAATTTACTTGAAATACACAGAGGTACAGTCTTAGAAAAAGTTGCTATCTAGTGAACCCTTTGAAGGACCCTTTTTGGGTCGATGGACAACCCTTTTCCCCAGAGGATTCTATACTGAACAAAAATATAAACAAAACATGTAAAGTGTTGGTTTCATGAGCTGAAATAAAAGATCCCAGAAATGCTCCATATGCACAAAAAGCTTATTTCTCTCAAATGTTGTGCACAAATTTGTTACATCCCTGTTCGTGAGGATTTCTCCTTTGCCAAGCTAATCCATCCATCTGACAGGTGTGGCTTATCAACAAGCTTTTTAAACAGCGTGACCATTACTCAAGTGCACCTTGTGCTGGGGACAATAAAAGTCCACTCTAAAATATGCAGTTTTATCACACAACACAATGCCAAAGATGTCTCAAGTTTTGAGGAAGCATGCAATTGGCATACTGATGCAGGAATGTGCACCAGAGCTGTTGCCGGATAAATGAATGTTAATTGCTCTTATAAGCCGCCTCCAACATTTTAGAGAATTTGGCAGTGCGTCCAACCGGCCTCACGACCGCAAACCACGTTTATGGCATTGTGTGGGCGAGTGGTTTGCTGATGTCAACATTGTGAACAGAGTGGCACATGGTGGCACTGTGGTATGGGCAGGCATGAGCCATGGACAATGAACACAATTGTATTTTAATCTATGGCAATTTGAATGCACAGAGATACCGTGACGAGATCCCGAGGCCCATTGTCGTGCCATTCATCTGCCGCCATCACCTCATGTTTCAGCATGATAATGCACGGCCCCATGTCGCAAGGATCTGTACACCATTCCTGTAAGCTGAAAATGTCCCAGTTCTTCTATGGCCTTTATACTCACCAGACATGTCACCAATTGAGCATGTTTGGGATGTTCTGGATCTATGTGTACAACCGCGTGTTCGAGTTCCCGCCAATATCCAGCAACTTTGCACAGCCATTGAAGAGGAGTGGGACAACTTTCCATAGGCCACAATCAACAGCCTGATCAACTCTATGTGAAGGAGATGTGTCTTGCTGCATGAGGAAAATGGTGGTCACACCAGATACTGACTGGTTTTCTGATCCACACCCCTACCTTTTCTTTAAGGTATCTGTGACCAACAGATGCATCACTATATTCCCAGTCATGTTAAATCCATAGATTAGGGCCAAATTAATTTATTTCAATTGACTGATTTCATTATATGAACTGTAACTCAGTAAAAGCTTTGAAATGATTGCATGTTGTGTTTATTGCCCTTGACAATCAACCGCTCTCTGTCATGGATGATGTTGGCTTTCACCGACTGGTCGAGCACCTTGAGCCCTGGTACACACTACCAAGTAGGTGCTATTTTTCAGATGTTGCCCTACCGGAGTTACACAATATTGTTGAAACGCACATCCTTGAGCTACTTGCTATGTGCGTCACTGCTATTAGCTTCACGAATGATACTTGGACCAGCGATGTCAGCCCCATGAGCATGTGGGATTTCATACTAAGGAAAGCCGTATTGATCAAGAATGTGATGGTTCTCATACCGCTGCTGCCATTTCAATGGCATTTGAGACTTTGAAACATGAACGCACTAGCTAGCTCCATTCGAACAACTGACTCGAGAAATAATCTCTTCAACTGCATCTGCAACAGACGTGATACCCTCTGTCATGGCATTGAAACGCCTGCTCAAAACTGCAGACAGACCGTGGGGTTAAAACTTGTAAAAGTCCTTTACAAGAGGCTGTGAACAAGCGATCCGGTGGCATTCTCTCTGAGCCCCTTTACTGTGTCGCCACCATGCTTGATGCTATGTACAAGGACCGCTACTTCGATACAGACAAGAAACAGGGTTTACATGAAATGTTAGACACAGCTGGACAAGCTGGAAATGGACACAGTGACAGTGTCCCCCGAGGTAGAGAGGCCACGGACAGACAGAGCTGAAACTTCACTGCTATACATGAATGATGAAATCCTGGTTGAGACTGAACAAATGAACAACGAAACAACGCAGCAAGTAAGTGAAAGAAATAGGTTTTGAATATGTTTTACTGGTAATGGGGACATAAATGCCAACAAAATAACTTTTTGGTGTGTGTGTGTTTCAACTATTTAACTGTACTAGAATGCTTAAAAAGCTGCTCATATGTTAAATATCGGGTTTCAGTATTTTTTTTGGCAAGGAAAATATTGTGTATCGGCCAAAAATGTCATATCTGTGCATCCCTAATTTAAATCACTAATACAGTCTAATCATTTATCTGTGGAGCTAAAATCCTCTGGTGACACAGAAATGTAAAGCTGTGTATCGTCTGCATAGCAGCGAAAATCAATGTTGTACTTACTGATAAAGCTGCCAAGGGGTAACATATACCAACTTAACAGTACCGGACCCAAAATCGAACCTTGTGGAATGCCACATGTGATATGAATTTCCTTTGAGCTATGTTCACCAAGGGTGACAAAAAAAACTCTTGACCAGTTAAATAGGTCCTAAACCAATTTAGAACTGGACCGGAGAGGCCAACCCACCTCTCCAGTCTGTCCAGAAGCACATCATGGTCAACAGTGTCGAATGCAGCACTTAAATCCAAGAGTACAGAGACAGAGCTGTTTGGCATTGGTGTTGGCTCTAAGATCATTTACCACTTGAACTTAGGCTGTTTCTATTGTGGTGGCCTGAAAAACAGATTGGAATTTTTCAAAAATACAGTTGGCACTGTTTTTAGCTGTTTGAAAACCTATCCAAGGAATACCTAGGATAGGATAAAGTAATCCCTCTCACCCCCCCCCCTTAAATGATTTAGATGCACTATTGTAAAGTGGCTGTTCCACTGGATGTCATAAGGTGAATTCACCAATTTGTAAGTCGCTCTGGATAAGAGCGTCTGCCAAATGACTTAAATGTAAATGTAATTTCTTGAATGGAAGGTTGGAGATTGGCCAACATTTGCTAAGAGCTGAAGAATCTAGGGAGTCATTAACAATAGTTTGCACTTCTTCAGATTTGCAATTAAAAACTGCTTTGAAGAAGGTGGTTGGATAAGATGGAGAAGGCAGGTACAAGGCTTAACTTGATATCACTTTCCTGAGTATTTCTGTGTCAACCAGGGGAAATAAATCTATAGTGTCTTTGCAATGGTAGGCTACAGCACATATAATCAAACCAATATGGGTCCCCCTATGGGACTGCCGAAGAACCCTTTTGGAACCCTTTTTGTAAGAGTGTACGTCAGAGCATAGGGCACCAGCCAGGGCGGTTAGTTAAATGACAAAACATGTTTTCTAGGAAGCAGGTAAAGTCACATTCCTAGGTGTATTAAAGCTTTGAGGTTGGTGCAGTGAGGTTGTCTCTCCCACTACAAGCCTGGTTGCCGTCTCTGTTTAGCTATTTTGTACTCCGTGTCCTTGACAGGAGTGGAATGTTGGCTAAAACGACTGGTATCCAGACTAGGGAGGGGCAGGTCTGGGACATTTTCTCTCTGTCTTTTGCTCATAGTATTATTATGTCTCGTTTGGGTGGGGCAGGAAGTAGGTCTAAATATGAGCACTAGACTAAATGGGAAGGAGGGAGCCCTGGGATACTGTGTGAACTAGAAAGCCCACTATTTGTTGTTGCCAACACCGTACTGTGTGGCCTATATTGACCCACATGTTTTGCTACTGTCAACATGCCCATATTTCCATTGTTATTGACTTGCTAAAGGTGCAGGTAGACTCAGATACATGTCATTCTGAAAAGCAAAGGAAAATTCTGTTTATTGGAACCATCCAGGTGAGGGGCTGAAAGGAAAACTCCTTAAAGAAATGGACATTTCACTTGCAACTCCCTTGTTAAATAACTTCACAGCTACAGAACAGAGCATTTTGCATTCAGTTGGACCTTATGACGTCTAAATGTGACATTGTTGAGTGGGGCGATATTTGGCAATTGCTTATATTTGTGTAATCAAAATGACATGGGCTCAATTGTCCCAACCCTTACCCCATGCAAATCGGCAGCGTTGAGTTCCTTTTTGATGGATCAGCAATAGTCTGGGTGTTTCAGTGGAAATCGAGTTAATGATGTACCGATGACTCATTTTACAATGACTTAAATGGAAATTCACTATCATTACTGTTCCTCTCTGCTTCTGTATGAGTAATCAAATGATAGAGGGTAATAAAACAGTTGCCATTGACACTGGCACTGAACCATCTGAATGTGTTGAACTACTGTATAGGCCTATGTCTGGATAAAACTGAATAGTAACTGATGGTAAATGTAATTTGATATGTTTTGTTCTAGTAAAACTGCCCAAAAATACCTGCTATGCATATTTATCACCACTAGTACATCTACAGTATTTTAACTACAGTGTAAGCCTAGATGTCAACAGGTTGTTGGTGGCATGACATGGTGTGGCATGTTGGTGATTAGGTTCACACAGTGCCACTTGGTACGGTTTAGTAGCTTTAGTGAGTAAGTGGCCGGGTTACAGATCTTTATCCTCTTCGATCCCTGTGGAGCATAAGGCCACAACAAGACCCCGCCATATGCCGGATGCTCCTTTGCAGTTTAAAGATATAGCATGAATCAAAGGCTAATAATCAGCTGTCCTTTACTCACTGCTTGAGCTTTGTCCACAGCTTTGTCAGTGTATCCCTCTATTGGATAAGGGCACATAGAGGCTAAATAGGGAGACAGTATTGGTGATGTAATAATCCTGCCTGTAAGCTGCTGGCTGGCGTACTATTGTCCCTCCTGTACACTGATATACTGTACTGTATTAGAGACGTGTAACAGAATTCCTGTTTGTTGTAAAACTCTACCATGATATCACTGATTAAATATCAGTGCTAAGAAAAGACATGGTTTAAAAACATGAATAAGAGTATGTAACATACGTGTCCTAGTCTTTACCATGGGCTGTAATAGAGAAATACCACCATTTCCGCTCGGGAAGCTCTGCTAAATGGAGCATCATGATGATGTAATGATTTTTGCCTCGAGCGTTAAAACTTCTTCTCTCCTTCCTTCTTTTTTTCAGTTACTTCCCCATCTGGAACCATCTGTGACTTTCAGCCAATTAGCAGAGGCCCCCTGAACCCCTGGCACCTGTCCCTGTGCCATGCCGAAGAGTGACACGTGGCCGGGCAGCGTTGCCATGGAATCCTTGATCAGTATGGACAGCACTGGGAGCTGTGACAGTGTGGTTAGCATGAACTCTGGCTTTGTGAGTGCTGCCATAACCCTAGCCTTGCCCCTTTTCACTTCAACTGTTATTAGCACTCGCTGACCAGGAAAATGTTTGAGACCCTGGTTTTACCAGTTTCTAGTTTATTTAGTTGATGTGCTGCCCTGCTGCCTTTGTGCTAAACACTTAGGGGTACTTTAGAAAGGATTTAAATGACAAAAGGTCAAATTGAAAGGCCTTTCTCACTCCCATCTTAGATTTAATATTGACTATTATAAATCGGCATGTTCAATCAATCAATATATTTTATAAAGCCCTTTACAGATACCCAGCCTAAAACCCCATAGAGCAAGCAGTGCAGATGGATAGGCACAGTGGCTAGGAAGAACTCCCTACAATGCAGTGTACAGTAGATAGGGTTCAGAGCCACTGTCTCCCAATTATAAGAGTCAGTGAGCTGCTGGGCTTGTTTCATGTTGGGGGGTGAGAGATTGTAAGAGTCAGGAGCTGCTGGGTTTGTTTCATGTTGTGGGTGAGAGATTGTAAGAGTCAGTGAGCTGCTGGGCTTGTTTCATGTTGTGGGTGAGAGATTGTAAGAGTCAGTGAGCTGCTGGGCTTGTTTCATGTTGGGGGTGAGAGATTCAGATGTTTGTTCAGAGAGAGAGAAATAAGAGAGAGAGAGAGAGAGAGAGAGACTGCTTTGAGGATGATCAGAACCTAGTCTGTTTAGTTCAGAGCTGTTCAGAGGCCACTCACTGAAATCCACTGCAATACATTCCTCTGGCAATGCAGTATAGGATACAAGCTAGCCAGGAGCAGTGCTGTGGTACATTGTCTTTCCATCGGTGTTGATTGAAAGGTAAATGTCATTTTGATCATCTCTGTGTCTCCAGTCTCACTGGGCCTCAATGTAATGTTCAGCCTAGCTGAAAGCAACAGAGAGACTGAATAAACACTGACTATTAACAACTGAAAATCAAGGCAAAATTGGGCCTCACCTAACATTATACAAGGATATAGTGTACACAGACATTCCTGGCATACATCTCCACATAGCTATGTAATCTTGATTGCAATGGTATCTTTATTCTGAATCTGTTTGTTCTCTACATTTGCAGTTTGTCTACGTTTCCGTGTTTCTTCTTTGTGTTAATTACGTGTGTATGTGTGTATGTGTGTATGTGTGTGTGTGTGTGTGTATGTGTGTGTGTGTGTGTGTGTGTGTGGTGCAGAGTGATGACAGTCTGGTGCACCTCTCTGCTGAGGAGCGGGCATGCCTCATGTTTCTGGAGTCCACCATTGAGTCCCTGGAGATGGAGGAGGACAGTGGCCTGTCAAATGATGAGCCAGACCCCAGCAGCCTGGCAGCCAAACCTGGCCACCTCTCTATGGGACAGGCCAGATTGGAGGGTGAGTATCACCAAAAATATTTTGTTCATATCTATGTTGTTGTTTTATCAGGAATTTATCATGCAGTAGACTAACAAATGTTTCCAGGTTTTGGGTCATGATTGTGCGAGCCAAGCTTAGGAACTTGTGGGAATTTGACAGTAAAAATAATTGCTGTTTCTGCTTGCCTTCTAGAAGTATCAGAACTCCAGCATTCTGACTCAGGAAGGGATCAGAAGTCCTTTCTGAACTGCATAGTGCCTACACCACTTAGAGTGGCAAATAGCCTTGCCAGTATCCAGCTCAAAGCCCCAGGTTCTGCCACCCAGCCCACTGCTCCAGCTGCAGCAATTGAGCCTAGAGCCCCAGCCCCAGTAGTAGCAACCCAGCTCAATACCCCAGGGGCATTTACTGATCTCAAACCTCCAGGGATAGTCACTGAACCCACATTCTCAGAGGTAGTCACAGAACGTAAAGCTCCAGAGATAGCAACTGTGCCGAAGTCCCCAGAGTTGATGACTGACATCAAATCTCCTGGGTTGGACACTATTTCAAAAGTTCCGGTGTTGTCCACTGAGTCTAAAACTCCAGAGTTAGCTGCAGACCCAAAAGCTTCTGCCTCGGACACGACCCCATCCTCAGCCACCTCAGATAATTCTGTGGACAACATGCCTAAAGGAGTCTCTGTAGACAGCAAGTCTGTAAAACGGCAATCTAAGGTTCACTCTGAGCTGGATCTGAAGCTGATTCCCCCTCCCTCAGACTTTAGGGATGATGAGCCAGAGGAGGAGGGTGAACTTCCAGTGCCTGCAGTACTCAGAGTTCCACTAACCTACAGTGAGCTGGAGCAACTACGCAGGAGAGCTCCACCAGCCTCGCCTGGAGCCCAACAGACACCACCTTCTAAACCTCCTGTTGATCTGCCTGTACCTGTTAGTACCAACTCACCACCCTTCCACTCTGAGGCCCTAACCATCCCCATTCCTGAGACCCTGGAAACAAAGAACCCACCTGCCGTGGCCCCTAAGCCCAAGAGGCTTCCATCCAACATCATCCAGAAGTCCCACAAGTCAGATAGTCACCCAGGCCCCCCTCTCTCCTTGCCCATTGACAGGTCGATCATTGACCCCCAGAAGGTGCGTTTGGAGGCTCTACGGAAGCTCGGGCTCCTGAAGGGTGCGGATGGAGACTCAGGCCCTGTAGTTTCACCCAAATCCCGGAAGTCATGGGCACCCACTCCCTCTCCACGCAGCCCAGATGCCACCCAGACCCAAGCCCCAGCCCAAATCCCTACTACTTCCCCAGCCACTACCCCTGGCCAAGTCCCAGCCACTATCCATACCCCAATCCCAGTGCCTGCTGCAGTTGCTGTCCCAGCTACCACAGTACCAGCCCGAGGCACTACCCTTGCTCCACTTCCAGCCCCAATCCAATTTAGTGACAATGCCAAAGCTCTGCTCTTGCCCCTTACAACCCCTCCTTCACCACCCAAGCATATTCCCCCTCCCGTAAGGGTCAAATCAGCCACTCTGGAGCGCTCCAGCATGGGCCAGAGAAGCTACATGGCCAGCAATGCCTCCCTCAGGGCAAACCAGGCTCCCAGTGTCCCTTTGTCCCCCAGAGACCAGCGTAACTCTAGACCCCGCCCGGCCTCCCTAGGAACTGGGAAAGACTTCATGAATGTTCAGGGTGAGGCCTGCCACCCCCAACCAGGTCATGGGGAGACTCAGAACAAGCTGCCCCGCTCCCATGGTATCAGTGTGCTGATCTGCCCCAACAGCAAGAGTGGAGAAGACCGACGAGAGGCCTTGAAGAAGCTAGGACTGCTGAGCGACTGAGGGAAGGGAGAGGGGAAATGGAACTGCACCATTATGAAATCCATATGAGGGGTGAGGTCTGAGGAGGAGGAATGTCCTTAATATGGATTCTGTATAAAAAAGCCCTCTTCTAGTTTTGACACTGAAACTTATGGGAAGATTACTCTCTCCATAACGCCTTCTTTGAAGCAACATGCAGAGAGCACTATTTGTTTGTTTGTTTGGCTTTACAGAAACCTGTATATTTATGGAGTGTATTTTTGCCTTCTTGCTGCACAGAAATGCTGTATGTACCCTAAGACTGGCTTTCATGAATAACCTGTATCATACTACTATGAGATACTACTCTAACTACAGTTTGCAGTACAGTGAGTATGTATGTATATTCCCCGTGAAATGTGTTAGGCTGTTTGTGAATCTAATTTGACATTCAGTAATTTGATCATTGTCTATTTTCTAAATAAAATATAATACACTTTATGGAAGGATGTTTGTGTGTCATTAACTCGTTCATAATATATACAAAAATATGTGGACACCCCTTCAAATTTGTGGATTTGGCTATTTCAGCCACCATTTTCTGTTGACAGATGTATATAATTGATCACACAGCCATGCAATCTCCATAGAGAAACATTGGCAATAGAATGGTCTTACTGAAGATCTCAGTGACTTTCAATGTAATAGGATGCCACCTTTCTAACAAGTCAGTTTGCCAAATTTCTGCCCTGCTAGAACTGCCCCGGTCAACTGTAAGTGCTGTTATTGTGAAGTGGAAATGTCTAGGAGCAAGAACGGCTCAGATGCAAAGTGGTAGGCCAAACAACCTCACAGAACAGGACCACAAGTGTGTCTCTTCTCGGTTGCAACACTCTGGAAACTGTCTCTGGATTCAACGTCATCACAATAACTATTCGTCAGGAGCTTCATTAAATTAGTTTCCATGGCCGAGCGGCCGCACACAAGCCTGAGATCACCATGCGCAATGCCAAGTGTCGGCTTGAGTGGTGTAAAGCCAGCCACCATTGGACTCTGGAGCAGTGGAAACGCGTTCTCTGGAGTGATGAATCATACTTCACCATCTGGCAGTCCGACGGACAAATCTGGGTTTGGCAGATGCCAGGAGAGTGCTACTTGCCTGAATGCATAGTGCCTACTGTAAAGTTTGGTGGAGAAGGAATAATGGTCTGGAGCTGTTTTTCATGGTTCGGGCTAGGACCCTTAGTTCCAGTAAAGGAAAATCTTAAAGCTACAGAATACAATGACATTCTAGACGATTCTGTGCTTCCAACTTGGTGGCAACAGTTTGGGGAAGGTCCTTTCCTGTTTCAGCATGACAATTCCCCCGTGCGCAAAGCGAGGTCCCTACAGAACAGCTTTGGGAGGAATTGGAAAGCTGACTGCTAACCAGGGCTAATCGCCCAACATCAGTGTCCGACCTCACTAATGATCTTGTGACTGAATGAAACCAAGTCTCCGCAGCGATATTTGAACATCTAGTGGAAAGCCTTCCCAGGAGAGTACAGGTTGTTAAAGTAGCAAAGGGGGACCAACTCCATATTATTGCCCATGATTTTGGAATGACAAGCAAGTGTCCACATACATTTGGTTATGTAGTGTATGTTGTGCTCTTATGAAGAACAATGCACAACCCTTTGTGCTGTGTTTTCAAATGGAGAAGAAACCTGATGGTATATTTACAGTCAGGGATGTGCCGTTATAACTTCTCCTTTCACATATCTTTTGACATAAACATTGACAGTATTGGTTGTACTTAATTTCCCAAAGTTCCTCTAATTCCTAAAAAAATGTGGAACCATGCCAACCAGTGGAAAAATGATCTGATTTGCTCATATTATTTTGTTTGGTGTAGTGATTGGCAGTTGTAAAGGAACCAAATTATAAGGTAGAGAAAATGTACTACTAGCCTACAGTACAGTACATGGAAGCTTCAGTAGCCAGCCAGTAAGTGATAGAAATCTGAAATGTGGTTTGTGTGGTTTTAGGTGTGACACACATCAAAAGTCATTATACAAACTGGTTGTTGAGCAGCAATATAGGTCTGTAAGTGGTTGGCAGATGACTGAAATACTGTTTGTCTAGTTGAGAGAGAGCTGGTTCCTAAAATTGTATCCCCTTTTAAAATACCATCAGGTTGGGTTCATATGGTTTCTAATAATTTTCTGTCAAAACTCATCATACTCAACTCAAAATGATGAAGTATAGCATTTAGAATAAGTGGCTCATTAAGGCCTAGATTTCGTCAGATCAAGCATTAACCGGCGATAGTCTACACCCGCATAGCTGATGTTTTGGCAGTGTCGGGGGTAACGGTTGGTGTCGGGGGTAACGGTTGGTGCTGTCAAATTGGTGAGCAGTTGTTCTTGACCATTGTCACAAAGCCACACCCGTCCCACTTGTGTTAAAGTTTACAGTGAGAAACTAGGCTAAATAGAAATAATGAAGCTCAAATTGTAAAATGATTAAACACAATAGTGAGGATTCTCTCAGCCTAATTGAAGTGTAGATTATATCTCACATTCCAGTGTTAGAACTTGTAATCAAGGCTGCATGGGATTTATATTAATGCGACTCTGTGCATCCAATGGCAATGTCCGCTTTAGATACAGCCTAAAGCTGCTTGTGGATTTGACAGCTCTAACGCAGTTCCACCTCCGACACCATGAAAACATCAGCTATACAGATGTTGGCTAAAGCAGATCTGACTGAAACGGGTGTTCCCAATGGCAGGACTTACTAAACCATGTCAATGGTTTGTTTTGGAAAGAGAGAATAGACCTTGATACACTTTGTATACACTTTGTATATGACCTCTTCACATTAGACAACACTTTAACGTTATGAGTGGGGTGTAATGCTTGTAATATAATGAAATGCTTGGTCCAATGGATTTTAGTTGTGAAACAGAAGGTAACTTGTAGGCTACAGATAGAACAGGACATTGTTGATACGGGCCCTTCAAAGTAGAGGAATGTTAATGGCTGTTAATCTGTCAGCTGCATTGGGCTTTGTCTACTGTGAGTGTCCCCAATACAGGCCCTGGTTTGTCATGTCAACACGTATACGGTCAACAAATTGGTGTCACAGCGGCAGTGTCAGCAGTTCATATTAATCCTTGTGTGCTGCAATGACCGTTCTATTCTATTGATCTCTGTGTAACCGTTGTGTAGCCTTAACATTCTGTATACTCCCCTTGTCCTAAGGGTAAAAAATGACCCGCCTTCACTAAACCCCTAAAATAAAGCAGCTAAATTGAATTTTAAACCCCAAATCTTTTTTTCTATGAAGAAACAACCTGTCATTCATCCCAAACTTTGTGAATATCTGGGTTTTCCCTCTTCACAATTCAGGAAGACTGCATTTAATCAGTGGACAATATATTACAACACACCTGTCATCATTGTCTTCTTTACTTGGTTCAGATGACTGAAATACTGTTTGTCAAAAATGTTTTGACGAGAGCAGTAGTATAGTCTAAGAAAGTAGCAGAAATGTGCAGAAAAGTTGTGACTGCATTTTATTGAAAAACAATAACAGTCTTGAACTTTTTGGTTCATATGATATATTCTTATATACTGTACAATTTCTGTCAAAACACTAATTTTTTAACCACCACCCACAAGGTGTATCAACAACAATAAATACAAATAAAATAAGACAATAGATACAAAACAAAATGAAGAATATAAATCAATCAACTGTAATTAGCATTTAGGAATAAGTGGCTCAGATGTATTTTACAGGCCATAGATTTGTTTTACAGCCCTTCTTTCAAGCATCTGCACCAGCTGCAGCATCAGTCAAGATTCAGCCCCCTGAACAGCTTTCACCAGCACTGCAGATGTTTTGGCAGGCGCTCCCTTCTTTGAATGTGTGGGGTTACAAGTGCCTTTTCAGCTGCTTGCTTGTTCCTCTTAAGGCATTAGGGTTGATCTTGTTCCAAATCAGTTGCATTCTATGAGGACACATCAATGATGTTATGGAAGATGACCAGGGGCCAAGCAGTCATCCTCCTGCAGCTGTAAGTTCCAATCACCTTGTTCAGGTTGTCCACCTCCTTTGTTAAAGTCCAGGATGATGGCTGGCTTCCTGTCCTCACGATCACTGATCTCAGCTGTTTTGTGCAGTGTGCTCAGGAGGACCACATTGTTGTTCCTCTTTTGGGGGGTAAGAAACTAGTGTGGTGGTGGGGGTGAAGGCAAACTTTGATGAGAAGGCCTTTCTCCCCCTTGTTGTGAGGAGTGCAGGGGGGAGCTCAGGCTTGTTCTTTCTAACTGTGCCAATCATGGTGATCTTCCTATTCGGGAGCTACTGGCTGAGGTAACAGGTGAAGAAATTGTCACACGTGACATTGTGCCTCCTCAGTTCATCTGTCACATCAAGCACAGGCCGCATCCCCTGGTTCTTCTCCAGGCCTCCACTGGTCGGCTTCCCTGTGTAGACTTGCATCTCCCAAGCGTCGCTGGATTATGCGTCACAGGCCACCCATATCTTGATGCCATACTTTAATGGCTTGCTGGGCATATACTGCCAGAAAGGACAGGGACCTTTTGACAAGTGAGATAACTATCAGTAATTAGTATCAGTGTTACAGAAAACAATCACATAAATCAATGATATTACAGCAATACATAATAAAATGAACAGTGGAAATCACTTACATTACAGAATGGAACCAGTTGCTCATCCACTGTTACTTCCGGCCCAGGGTTGTAGAGGTATGGCAGACACTCCACCCACTTCTCCCAGACCTCTCCTATGGCCGCCAGTTTGTCTCTCACACGTCTTGCAGGTCTTGACTCACGGTTATCAAATCGTAGCTTTCTTGAAGCATTCGTGCTTCTACACCTGCATTGCTTGCTGTTTGGGGTTTTAGGCTGGGTTTCCATACAGCACTTTGAGATATCAGCTGATGTACGAAGGGCTATATAAATTGATTTGATTTGATTTGAGAAAGTGTGAAAGACTTTCAGTGGCATCGTGGCACAGAACATCTCCCTTCCCCTCTCTGCATCCCAGAGACCACATGTAGCCTCGCCTCGGGACCTACACACACCGCTAAGATTAGCAGCCCTATGTAGGCACGCAGGTCACAATCTGATCTACGACCTTTTGGGCACTGAAACATGCACTCATGGCTTCTGCAAAGAGAGAACTGGGGGGACTGTCATCCGCAGCACCTTTATAGCCTCTGACTGCATTCCCCATTAGTAAACAATGCTTTCAAGAAATATTTATTTTTTCTGAAATGTAGTTTATTTTGTCTGAAATTGTTTTTATTTTGTCTGTGAACTTGAGTCATGTGTGGGGTCGTGGGGGGGGGATGCACAAGAACATTTTAGTTTTGTCTGAGTTCAATCGGTAGCACACAATCTCAATTTCTCAATGTGTGTTTGTGTGTGTCTTTGTGGTTTTTGTGGTGTGCAAATGGTTTTATAACTACCGGGTCAAAAATAACCCAAAGACAATCTTTGTACCCTGGTGGTGTACAGCTTTCATGGAAATATGAACAAAGGCGATGTTTCACTTTTTCTAATGTTGGGGTCACTCTAGGAAAGTCAGCAAATTTCAAGTTGAAAAAATATAATTTAGGGGCTTTCTCTTCTGTTCAACATAGTTTAAGGGTCTTTTTTTTTTTTTTTACCTTTAAGACAACACAAGGGTTAGTATGACTTGATTTAATATTGTATCATTTAGAAACATTATACATGGTTTAAAAACTTGTTGTACTTCTACAGCACTGGATATAATCTCAGCACAGTTTGGGATTAAATTGATGCTCGAATGATTTCCATTCCAGTTTCAAGGGTGAGTCAGAAAGACCAGTACACAAACCTAATACACAAAATAGTACCCGACACACCCCTAATCTGCTCCAATTGTTTTTAAGAGATGGTTAATGTCTAGCCCCGTTTATACCTGGTGCTAACATGGGTCCTTTGTCCTGATCTTGTGTACATTCTGATTGTGCCCACATTTCCAGAAATGTGTTGTCTACACATAGTATTTTAAATGTATGTTATCTGTCCACTGTGTCTGTATTGTGACCAGATATCCTGGTACCTTCCTTTAGGCACATTATGTCACAGCTTTTCTTTCAAAATAAGATATGTTCTTTTTTGTAAGACACATATTGATATAATCAGTCAATGCAGCAACTTGTCAATGATTTTAGAGGGTGGAATAATTATGATTTAAATGGTTTCTCTGTCCAGAGATGTCTATACAAGGCATGTTTGACTACCTTTGGAGGTGGACAGGAGGATCTGATCAGAATCAGATCACAATGTGTCTTTTGATTGTCTACACCTGACTAAAAATGTTGGCACATTCAGAATGTGGACAAGATCAGGACAAAGGATGCAAGTTAGAACCAGGTATAAACAGGGATTCTGAGATGTCCTCCTTAGTCTCATAAACATATTTAAAGAAAAGGGCTACTTTGACATCAAATAATATTACAAATTAAACTCAATTACAGTATGTTTATTTTGAAGTGTTTTTGACAGAAACAAGCTCATAATCTTGTTTCATTTCATCTCTGTACATACTTTTTAATATATTTTTGTTGTACAGTTGATAAAGGTACATGCACGTGTGCATCTTCATCCTCATGGGTTGAACACAGTAGGCGAGCATTTAGAGAACAAACGAGAACTACAAGAAATGTAAGAACAGCAATTCCATTCATTTAAAAAGACAATACAAAATCCAGACATTTTTACATGAGCAATAACAATTTTCAAGTGCAAATACCATTATCAACTCTATGATACATCATAGCAAACTCATGTAAAAAAAACAACAACAAAAAACATCTGGTGTGTTCAGGCTGCAGGGACAGAGGGATGAAGAGAGGGAAAGGATGAGTTGAGACAGGTGGAAGCAGTGAGCGCTATCGAAATGTTGGAATTTAAAAAAAAAACAGGGTGGTATAAATACTAATGGCAACTTTAAAACAAACATTCAAAAGAACACAGCTATGGCAGATGTTCTGTGATGTGTATTAAACAGTTCCTTCTGATTATGAGGTCTGCATGGCTAGGCCACGCTTGTCTTGCAATTTAGCAATGTGGTCAAAATCCTTTTCTCTTGTCCAGAAGCACCTGTGCTTACAACTATCTAAAGGTATTGTACAATAGCTTTTACCATTTACACGGTTTATTTTCTCTTTTATTTACAAAAAAAAATCTAAAATAAAATTATAACAGAGTTTCCAAGGGAAATCCCTTATATTTAAGAGCCGTAGCTAACATGTTGATTCTTCTTCAACAAAGGTTTGAGTGTATGAGGATTACTTGTTATCATTGTCATTTGTTTTTACATTGCAATAATTCCATTGTAATAGTATTGCATTGATCAACTATATTCGTTTTTCAACATTATTGTAGTGGGATGCTGAATATAAAGTAACTTCATTCAAAACCCTAAATAACGCCAGTCACAATTTTTAAAAATGAGTCCAAGAAAAGACAATCCTTTGTTAGGTTTTGACAAATATTAACATTGTTTTTTAGTATTTCTTTGGACACAAAGAGAGGAGTAGCACAATGGAGACTTCATTCATTGCACTTATACAACAAAGGTAGGATGACAGGCACTAGATCTAGTGCATGAGATAATAACTAGGCTTTTGCCGTGTGGACAGTCTTTGGAAGAGCTGGTCTTATTGGGACAGAATCTGACGTGGGTGTTTGGGGAAAAGGGGGCTGGTGTGGGGGGGGGGGTCATTGGATTAGGGAAAGGGTGAAGAGGACATGGAAAGAAAATAGTTTGGGGATCCTGCTCAAGTTTATTTAGATTAAAAAGGACTCAAACCGTGTCAATTTTTTTCTCCATTATTTACAAGATTGAAAGAATAACATTACAATCAGTTGGTAATCCATGGATGAAGAGGCAAATGTGATATGACTTTCAACTTACATGAGGACTGGCGGTAGAATTGTATTTATACTTATGATGCATCTCTCTGAACACAACATTCTTTTATATTAATGCAATGGACTATTAGTGTGATGCGAGCACAGAAAGACGACTTGAAATTGAAGAATTAAAGTGACCTTTTTAAGAGAAGCAGCAAGCGTATGTCCCTCATAGACATTTCTCTGTCTCTCTCTCTCACAGTTGTGTCCAATAAAGACGTTTTCTGTATCACAGAACCTTGCCCTTTAATTAAGATGTATCTCTGTCTCTCCCTCACCAGTCATGGACCATAGAGACATTTATCTGTCTCTCCCTCACCAGTCATGGACCATAGAGACATTTATCTGTCTCTCTCCTCACCAGTCATGGACTATGGAGACATTTATCTGTCTCTCCCTCACCAGTCATGGACCATAGAGACATTTATCTGTCTCTCTCCTCACCAGTCATGGACTATGGAGACATTTATCTGTCTCTCACTCACAAGTCATGGACCATAGAGACATTTCTCTGTCTCTCTCTCTCACCAGTCATGGACCATAGAGACATTATTCTGTCTCTCTCCTCACCAGTCATGGACCATAGAGACATTTCTCTGTCTCTCTCTCTCACCAGTCATGGACCATAGAGACATTATTCTGTCTCTCTCCTCACCAGTCATGGACCATAGAGACATTATTCTGATTTTCATCTGTGATTCTCACAAATCTAGTTTTCTATTTATTTTCCAAAATGTCCATCACCTTCTGGATTTTTTTTTATAAACTACAATTTATACACTTTGTATAAGTTAACTTGGATATAGACTAACAGAAAATATCTGTAGGTAGGCAACAGACAGTTATACAATCTGGACAGATGAAAAAAACATAGAATAACTGTTTTAACAGTAATACCTTAACAAGAAGTTGCTCTAAGAGCTCAGATATAGTAAGGCTTGAATGTTGTGGAATGTAACTATGACATGAAACTGACAGGTCCTTCTCCTTGAGGACTGCTTATGGAGGATATAGATATACAAAAGGTTATTCATTTATCAAAACAGACTCATCCTGTCATGGTTAAAGCTGGAATTCAAGTGAAAGACTATTTATTAAAGCACGTTTACGATAACTCTGTTCCAGCTCAAAACAAATGTGACAAACATATTGCCCTTACATCATTCTTCCTGTTTGACATAAATGCCTCTACCGTTGTCCATTTAGTCAACAAACAGACAACATGCGTCATCTGAAATGCACACGTATCCTTCTAATTATGGATTGCTGTGAAAATGACAGACAAGGCCATCTATGTTATATGATAATAGAAACAAGAATGACAACAGCAACAAACCAAAAAATACAATGACACAAACATATTGGAGTCGTGATAAATATTCAGAAAGAAGAGATGGGCAAGAAAGCCTGTACTGTACTTTGACTCAAGTTGGTTGGCTTCAGATACTGCATGGTTTTGGAGAAATTAAAATGGCATACAACTAAATACTGCAAAACAGATTGAGTATGAGACTGCATAGTGAAGTGTGTCGTCAAAGCCTACAGTATGAAAAAATAGAAGAAAAAAATAGTTATTTTTTGTCAACTTGTTAGAAGTCCTGTGAGAGTTGTTTGGCCTGTTAGAGGGGGGCGGGATCTGGTCCTTCAGGGGCGGGGTTTGATGTGTAGACTACTTATATGGTCGCAAGAAGGCGGAGACTTTGCTGCTTATGAGGCGCAAGAAGGAGTGCGGCAGCATCTCGCTGAACTCCCGAGTGGTGTACTTGAAGTAGTTGTTTGGGTGGGCCAGCACGTCGAAGAGAGTTTTAATCAGCTTTTTATCCTGTTAGGAAGAAGAGAACAACACAGCACACTTTACTGAGAAGTATTCAAGTATACAAAATTATTTATTCAGACAATACCTGACTTGAACATGGCCCACTGAGTGATGCAGTAGTATGTATCTTAGCAGCAGACACTAACCTTTAGGATTTCTTGATGGTTTTCAGAGGCATAGAGTCTTCCATCTCTGACAATGTCCTCTACAAGCTGTTCATAATCCTCTGTGAATCCACAAAAACACATGATACAGTAAACACCTCAGAATCTGAAGACTTGCCCCCTCTGTTTCCTCAGTGGGTTTCTGTGGTGGGTGAGAGTTTACCGTCATAGGTGACATAGGGGATCTGGAAGCCTCGGGCACTGTTAGCCTCATTGGACTTGAAGTTGATCCAGAGTCTGCGGGAGCGGGCGGTGAAGGCTATAGGTCGCTCGTACGTCTGACACGTCTCATAGGTGGTGATGGATGTGGCCGACCCTGGAAGAACAGACGAGATACAGAGAAGATTGACAAAATACTTTGCACATTGGGTATGCAGGCACTCAATCTCAATCTGCTCTTATGATAATTTCCTCAACTTGAAAGCTTCTCAAGTAGACGCCTTAAAAACTAAAACCTTAAAATTGAACTATGTATAGTACAGCATTTGTTGTTTGAGTATTTTCAGTGTTTATTGAAACCTAGATCCAATCTCTATAGAGTGGATTGATATTGTGGAACACCCCACTGGGTTGAGAAGAGGCTGGTGATGGGAGGACGGCTCCTAATAATGGCTGGAATGTAGTGAATGGAATGGTATTAAACACATGCGCTTGGTTATATGAGAGGTGCTTACAGTTCTTCCTCATAACCAGTACGTCTCCACACTCGTCCTCTGAGGGCAGGAAGATCTCAGGCACCACCATGAGGATCTTGCGCTTGTTGGGTGGGTTGATGATCCAGATACATTCCACATTAGCTGGGTAGTTTCCGGGGTAGTTGGGCGACTCAATGTAACCTGTGAACTCTCCCATCTCTCCTCTGCATTCTCGGTCTAATGTACACACACCACACACCACACACCACACACCACACACACAATAATAATAAGTTATTTATATTTCTATTTGGCTTGGTAGATAAAATAAATAATTACATTTGTTACGTGTGGACCAATTCCCTTTAGGGTAGTTTATGCAACCTGGATTTTTAATTTAATATTCATAGAAAAGGAATGCAAATTAAGGCTCAAGGCTACATTTTTGAAAGTCCAAAATAAAAAGTGATTCTGTCAGAAAATGCATTCTGTATGCAAATAGCATGTTTATACAATCAGGAACGTACTCTTGCACTGAGAGACACTGGTGGCCCCATCAAAGTCTGTAGTGGTGTTACCAGGACAGGTGATGCAGTAGTTCTGTCTGAACTCTGTCTGGTAGCTGCCCAAAGGGCAACGAATACAGCGGTGCACCGTAGTGTTGTAGTAGTGGCCAGGGGAGCACTGAACTGCAGAGAGGAGAGGGACACACACATACGCACACTTACAAACCAAATCTGAGGTGAAATAATATTGATGGCACAGGATAATATGACGTAACTGACCTTTGACCTCACAGTCATGGAAGGAGCTGGACCCCTCCCGTTTGGTGCTCAGCCCCCCTCCGCAGGGAAAGCATAGGGTCCGTCCCAGGTCAGGCTGGTAGGATCCAAACGGGCATGGCTGGCATGGCTGAAACCCATCACTGGAGAAGTAGCCAGTAGGACACTGACCTTGATGTAGACAACAGTAACAAGACACTTTCAGTCAAATAGAGATGTACAGTACCCTGTGCTGCACTTCACTATAGGTTACTTTACAATGTTGGCACATGCAGACATATGAATGGATAATTAGTGCAGTCTGCCATCAGGGGTGTGTATGTACCTGCACAGGAGGAGATGTTGCGTGCCCCGGCAGGTCCATGCCCATCACTGCCAGGGCACAGGTCACAGGCCAGCTGCCCCTCCCTCTCCTGAAAGGTGCCAGGTGGGCACTGGATGCATCGTTCCTGTTCCCCTTGGTAGTACGATCCTGGCAAACATCTGACTGAGAGAATAGCCAGGAGGGGTCTGGTGAGAGAGCTATACAGTACATGCACTGACGCCAAACACTCCTTGCTCCAAACTAACTAGCGCACCACAGCTCTGGAGATGTTTTTGTATTCAGTACATGAGACTATAGGAATACATAAGTACACACGAGTCATAAATAGTCCTGAGAACCTATGTCAGTTTATGGTTTGTGTCACGACAGTGTCTTGACTGTTTATGCCATCTGTGATATAATAACATTTTCGTACAGAATCATGGTCTGCATGGTAACTGGTGACAGAGAAAGATGGCTGCCAAACTGGTCTTTCTTACCACAGCGTCCGCTGTCCTTCTCCCGTCCTGGACCACAGTTCTCGTGGCCTGCTGAAGCGACCTGGGGCAGCTTCTGGGCCACCTCGTACTCCAGCCCAGCCACGCGGATCAGGAAACGCTCCTGATTGATCGACTTCTTCAGGGCCTTGATGTATGTCTTCACTTGCTTCTCCATGCGCTGGCGCAGGCAACTCAGGTTACAGCTTCCTATGAGGGAGAAGGGACAGTACATTAATTCATTGAGCAATCAAAAATGAATCAATCAGTCAATCACAGTGTCAGGGAGGCATATCAAAGCAGACATCTTGTAAATCTCAGTACTGATTGACCTGTGGTGTCTCCTGGCTTGACCTCCGCCTCGAGCTCCAGGGTGATGCGTGTCACTTCTTTGTTGGTGGGGTTACGGACACGACGCCCTTTGGCCTTCTTGGAGGAGTCACATTTGAGGTTGACAAACGTAACCAGGCAGTTATTGCAGGGCTGTCCACTTCCTAGAGACACATTATTGTAAAACAACATTGTAAGTTACTGGGTGTCAACATCCATGCTGGGTCTTTCATGGGTTAGGGGTGGGGTGGTTGCGTTGGTCTGTTAGCAGCATATGTTAGACAGATTACTGGCTTCATTGCACATAATCACAGTGAGGGTTACTATGTAGCAAATACACAGAGACCCACTTACCTACAAATTTGCTGTTGAATATGCACACACTGAATATGAGACATACAGAAAAAAAGAATGCACTGTAGTTGAATTGTCAGTTTTTTTGTAAGGCCATCATTACCAAGGTCTGGAATGTAGGCCAGATGTGGCCCCTCACCTGGCCCCAGCGCTCGGCCCCTGTCCTCAGCCCTGCCTGTCAGCTTGGGGTGCAGGTGGCACTTGGCATCTTTGATCTTGAAAGAGGCGGTCTGCTTCACTGGAGGGGCCCCTGTTTCTACAGGCAAACAGAACAGTGCAGGTGGATGGGTGTAGAGGAGGACCACACTACAATAGAACCATTCCGTCCACAACAGTTGCATATATGCAGTGGCACAGACAGGAACAATATACAAACCCATTGATACTGACCACAACCCCTAACCCTAACCCTAGCTACATCTGCAACCTTCTGCCTAAGTCCTAAGAATGCCTCTGTAGGACACTGTACCTATGCAGCTCGGACTGCTGCTTGTGTTCAGCCTGGCTGGGGATTTGCCTCGTAGGATGGGGATGCCACAGCTCACTGTATAGCTGCTGTCAGATTCTGTAAATGATTCAACATATCGTTACAGCTTCAGTCAGAAGTAATTTAAATCAATAGCACACAATATTTGAGATAGAAACTGTAACAATGTGTATTAACGCTGATATTGTATGGATGCCTCTACCTGCCAGATAGTGAGCCTTGGAGGTGCAGGTGAGGGAGCAGCTCTCTTTCTTGCCGGTTTTACTGCAGGTCAGAGTGGTCTTGGGAGCTAGGCCAGGCAGACATTTCACCAGCTCTGAATGAACATAAAAACACCATCACAATCATACACTACTCATCAATTACAACATCCTTTCCATGACTTTGGAACCAAGCCATAATGTGTGTTTCTATGTCCAGACCACCGGGTGGTGGTGTTGTTACATACCAATGCAGTCCTTCCTGTTCCAGTGCAGCTTGTATCCAGTTGGACAAGTACACTCATAGCTGCCCTGAGTGTTGACACAGCCATATTTACAGCTACCGCGGTTTATACTGCACTCATCAATATCTGCAGAGGAAAACGGACAGTTATGACCATGTACAGGTAAACTTGAGTAAATACTTGAGATAAAAACTTGAGATACAAAATACTTTGAAACTCAGTGCTGAGTTAATTAAGCAATTAAAACATCCCAGAATGCTTAGGGTTATGTATAAAAATGCCCAGTTGCTCATTATTTTGGCTACCATGGCAAGAAGAAATACATATCTCAAAAGGGGTCTCAAATGAGAATGGGGTATAAAGGGTGTGTGTCTCAGTCACCAGATCTCAACCCAATTGTAACACTAATGAGAGATTCTGAAGTGGTGGCTGAGACAGCTTTTTCCACCACCATCAACAAAATGGAATTTCTCATGGAAGATGGTGTCACATCCCTCCAATAGAGTTCCAGACACTTTTATTATCACAGTTACCTGTGTCTAGACCCAGCTACCAAAACACTCATTTGAGTGGAAATCCACAAGGCAACAATTCAACACATCAAACACATAGACATACAGTACCAGTCAAAAGTTTGGACACACCTACTCATTCAAGGGTTTGGAATGCTATTCCAACAGCCTTGAAGGAGTTCCCACATATGCTGAGCACTTGTTGGCTGCCCTTCCTTCACTCTGTGGCCCAACTCATCTTAAACCATCTCAATTGGGTTGAAAATAGTAAAAATGAAGAAAAAACCTTGAATGAGTAGTTGTGGCCAAACTTTTGACTTGTACTGTATGCACACTCACTCACTCACTCACTCACTCACTCACTCACTCACTCACTCACTCACTCACTCAATCAGTTCTACTGTCAGTGATCACGTCTACAAAATATGAATGTCTGTTTTTATAAATAGGCCTGATTTTTCATTTGAATCCAGGACGTGATATCACTGCTTTGCATTTCCCCTTGGTCAGAAACTTCTCTTCCCACCAAAATTCTCTCTCTTTGGGAAGAAGAACACTTGGAGGGACTTTACAGAGCCAGAGAGGAGTAAATGATAATAACTTTTTAACACACATAAACCAAAACCAAGGCAAGGCGGTGTGGCTCGGTGCTGAGGATGAGGAGGACAAGGCAAGACAGTGTGGCTCGGTGCTGAGGATGAGGAGGACAAGGCAAGACGGTGTGGCTCGGTGCTGAGGATGAGGAGGACAAGGCAAGGCGGTGTGGCTCGGGCCTGAGGATGAGTTGGACAAGGCAAGGCGGTGTGGCTCGGGCCTGAGGATGAGGAGGACAAGGCAAAGTGGTGTGTCTCTGGGCTGAGGATGAGGAGGACAAGGCAAGGCGGTGTGTCTCTGGGCTGAGAATGACAAGGCAAGGGGGTGTGGCTTGGTGCTGAGGATGAGGGGGGACAAGGCAAGGCAGTGTGGCTTGGGGCTGAGGATGAGGATGAGGAGGACAAGGCAAGGCGGTGTGGTTTGGTGCTGAGGATGAGGGGGACAAGGCAAGGCGGTGTGGCTTGGTGCTGAGGATGAGGGGGACAAGGCAAAGGGGTGTGGCTCGGTGCTGGGCCAAGCCAAGCTTAGTGACAGGGACACCAGGAGAGAAACACAGATAATAACAGTGATTGATGATGTGGCCTGCTGATAGAATATCGATTAGCTTGATTATTCAGCGTGAATAAAACAGCCTGCAAGCCTCCACTGCTCTTTCCCACCATGAAGAGGATGACTACATCAATAGTGTTTGGCTGGGGTTGTGTTGTCACAAAGCAAAGGAGATGCATCTGTCTGTCAAGCTGCTTGTCTGAAGAAATCTGACCTTCACCTTGAATAACTCCATTTAGAGTTTTTCTCAATTGCTAAAACACGATTTCTGAAATCTTGCTCCATTTCCTGAAAACATTAAACGCAAAACCTCATCTTCAAGCAGTATTTACATAACCTCTGCCTTCTCTTGCAAAATGAAACATTCGCCTCAAAACAGTTTTACCTGTGTTCAAAATCAAACACTGCTCTCAAATCCTAAACAAAGTGATCAAAATTATATTCACTCTCAAGCAGTCAGTAAACAATACACCGAAAAATAGAAAACACATTGTTCAAAACATACAATTCTCAGGGTGAAGTACATTTTTAATCTAAAAAAATATTCATATTTTCCAGTCATTGTCTTTTGATGAACGAAAACATGTTCTATCATAGTAGCTCAAAACTGATCAGGAATTACTCCTCTGCTTTGCTCTTTGCAATTTTGTTTTTTGTTCTTCCTCCTCCTTGTACGCCTATTTTTACAGTACCGTACCCTGCATTTCACAAACTTGTCCTTTGTCTTTGTGATACTGTAATTCTTGTTCTTTGTTGATATGAACCTGCAACCAGTCAAAATCTATTGAGCAGTCAGTACTGTTAATAAATGGAAAGCACAATGTTCAGGGCCATACAATTTTTCCATTGTACAGTATACAGCCTACAATGCACTGTACTACAGTATCCATTCTCAGACTTTCTCCTTCCCACCTTCAACAACCTGTTTGCTCTCTGAACTGGTTTATATTGGTTGTGTCGCATCATTTGAAACAGGTTAAATCAATTTTGAATGGTTGTGTTCAATCAATGACATATGTTCTTTATTTGTATTTGATTGTTGCCACTTGTGTTTACCAGTATGGATGACATGTGCATTAGAGTGCAGAATGTGTTGTGAGAATGAGAATGTGTTTAGAGTTTTGCTGAAAAGTCTAAGTGAGATCTGCAAATAGTGTTTTACCATGTGAAATGGTTTAAGGTATTGACAACAGACTGTGTTTTACCATGTGAAATGGTTTAAGGTATTGACAACAGACTGTGTTTTACCTTGTGAAATGGTTGAAGGTATTGACAACAGACTGCATCATTAGCTAAATGAGTCCAGGCAACTGATAACTTTGTTCAGCCAATGGGTTTTAATGTTTTAGCAATTGAGAAAAACTGTAATGAGAAAGAGAGAGAGAGAGGGATAGAGAGAGTGAGAGAAAGAGAGAGTGAGAGACAGAGAGAGTGAGAGACACACACAGAGAGAGAAGAGAGATAGATAGAGAGAGAGAGAGAGAGAGAGAGAGAGAGAGAGAGAGAGAGAGAGAGAGAAAGAGAGAGAGAGAGAGAGAGAGAGAGAGAGAGAGAGAGAGAGAGAGAGATTCAGTTGAAGAAATCAACTCATTCATCCCAGAGGCCAATGTGGGATTGGAGAATAAGAGTGGAGAGTCAAAGAGAGAGAGAAGAAAAAGACATTCAGATTGACATGAATGCTGACCTCATGCATCATTATTGTCTGTGGATGATATCATCCGCTGGTGTCAAAGGCATTACTCCAACTCCAGGGGGGAACGAAAAGAAACATGAAAATGAGCTAGCTCACCCGCCGGCTCTTGCTTTCTTCAATAGGCATCAATACCTGTCATCTCCCTGACACGCAGACACACATTCTTCTGCCCCAGACTCCAGTGAGACTGAGAGGCTGTAGAATAGGCTAATCACAGTTTGACTGTGAAGGTCAACAGTAAACAGAGGGCACCATGTCTGTAGAGAATGGGGTACATTGTCTTCTTAAAAACTTCTTAGGCCTTGGGGGCGGTATTCGGAAGTTCGGATAACTGACGTGCCCAAAGTAACCTGCCTGTTACTCAGGCCCAGAAGCTAGGATATGCATATAATTGGTAGTATTGGATAGGAAACATTCCAAAGTTTCTAAAACTGTTAAAATAATGTATGTGAGTATAACAGAACTGATATGGCTGGCAAAAACCAGAGGAGAATCCATCCGGAATTAGGTCACCACCTATTCAGACACTTGTCTATGGGATATTCAAAGGAAATCCTCCCAGATTGCAGTTCCTATGGCTTCCACTAGATGTAAACAGTCTTTAGAAAGGGTTTCAGGCCTGTTTTTTTATTTAAATGAGCTAGAATTTGTAGTTTTTCAAGGTGGCTATCATTTGGACTGTAGTCTTGTGGCACGCGTGGATGAGGGTGCGCACTTCATTATTTATTTACGGTATTGAACATACTATTCTCCGTCTTAAATTGTATAATTTCTTTACATATTAGGGTACCTGAGGATTGATTAGAAACGTTGTTTGGCTTGTTTGGACGAAGTTTATTGGTAACTTTTGGGATTGCTTTGTCTGCATGTTGAACAAATGGAATGACTTTTTGGGGATATAAAGAAGGACTTTATCGAACAAAACTACCATTTGTTGTGTAGGTGGGACCCTTGGGGTTGCAAACAGAGGAAGATCTTCAAAGGTAAGTGATTTATTTTATCGCTATTTCTGACACCTCTGCTTGTTAGGAAAATGTTTTTAAAGATTTTATGTGCAGGGCGCTGTCCTCAGATAATCACATGGTATGCTTTCGCCGTAAAGCGTTTTTGAAATCTGACAAATCTTAACAAGAAGTTAATCTTTTAAATTATGTATGACACATGTATTTTCATGAATGTTTCATTTTAACAATTATTTTGTATTCTGAATTTCGTGCTCTGCAATTTCACCGGATGTTGTCGAGTTGGGGCGCTAGTGTCCCACCTAGCCTTAAGAAGTTTAAGTCTACTCAATGCTTATCAAGTGATTGTAACCAAGTCAAATTCAACACATATATAAGTCGTATTCTAATGATATCTAATATCAACTTGGTTTTATGTAAACAACATATTGATTCATTCAGATGGAATAATCAGACAGTAACATCTACTCTACAGCTAGCGTACCACCTCAATACATGCCTCTCTCACTTTAACGCCACAATGTAACTCCACCATGTGGTTTTCCTAATGCCTCAGTCAGGGTAGTCTCTCTCACATGTCAGCTGAAGCCAGTGATGACAGGCCTCCACAGCAGGTCACTGACCTAATCGGGGTTATTTAGGGTGAGTCCATTGTTAAGCACTGAGCAGCAGTCTCTGGCGTGTTTGGCAGCTATATTTCAACTGATAAACTACGGTGGGGAATAACACAACCTTGGTTACTGCTGTGGAAGAGGAGGTGCAGGGGAAGCAACATAAATCTCAGGGTTATCTAACAGTTCCGACAGTGTAGACTAGAAGAGGGAGGGAGAGTCGTTCATCACCAGTAGGACTTTTCTAGAATGGCACACAGATACACACACAGCTCTTATGCCAGGCAACTATTCTGCCCTCTCATTCACACATATTACATTCCATGTGCTGGAAATATGCTATCATAACATTTCTGCATTGATAGACCTGTCAAAACGAACAAGAATGGAGAAGAAATAATTGGAAAGCTATGTGTTTTGTGTGTGTACATAGTCTGTCTCTCTGTCTCTCTCTCTCTCTCTCTCTCTGTGTCTTTTTCCTCTCTCTCTGTCGCGCTCTCTTTGTCTCTATTTCTCTTTGTCTCTCTCTCTCTGTCTCTCTCAATTCAATTTCAATTTAGGGGGTTTATTGGCATGGAACACATATGTTAACTTTGCCAAAGCAAGTAAAGTAGATAATAAAAAAAGTGAAATAAACAATTTACAGTAAACATTACACTCACAAAAGTTCCAAAAGAATAAAGACATTTTAATGTCATATTATGTGCAAATTGTTAAGTACAAAAGGGAAAATAAATAAACATAAATATGGGTTGTATTTACAATGGTGTTTGTTCTTCACTGGTTGCCCTTTTCTTGTGGCAACAGGTCACAAATATTGCTGCTGTGATGGCACACTGTGGTATTTCACCGAATAGATATGGGAGTTTATCAAAATCGGGTTTGTTTTCAGATTTTTTGTGGCTCTGTGTAATCTGAGGGAAATATGTCTCTCTAATATGGTCATACATTGGGCAGGAGGTTTGGAAGTGCAGCTCAAATTCCATCTCATTTTGTTGGCAGTGAGGACATAGCCTGTCTTCTCTTGAGAGCCAGGTCTGCCCACGGCGGCCTTTCTCAATAGCAAGGCTATACTCACTGAGTCTGTACATAGTCAAAGCTTTCCTTAAGCTTTGGTCAGTCACAGTGGTTAGGTATTCTGCCAATGTGTACTCTCTGTTTAGGGCCCAATAGCATTCTAGTTTGCTCAGTTTTTTTGTAAATTATTTCCAATGTGTCAAGTAATTATCTTTTTGTTTTCTCATGGTATGCTTGGGTCTAATTGTGTTGCTCTCCTTGAGCTCTGTGGGGTCTGTTTGTGTTTGTGAACAGAGCCCCAGGACCAGCTTGCTTCGTGGCCACTTCTCCAGGTTCATCTCTCTGTTGGTGATGGCTTTGTTATGGAAGGTTTGGGAATCGCTTCCTTTTAAGTGGTTGTAGAATTTAACGCCTCTTTTTCTGGATTCTTATAATTAGTGGGTATCGGCCTAATTCTGCTCTGCATGCATTATTTGGTGTTTTATGCTGTACATGGAGGATATTTTTGCAGAATTCTGCAAACAGAGTCTCAATTTGGTGATCGTCCCATTTTGTGAATTCTCTCTCTCCTCTTTCTCGCTCTGCCTCTTTCACTCTCTCTCTCTCTGTGTCTCTCTGTCACTCTCTCAATGTCCTACACCTCCTCTGAGAGACCCTCTGCTGAGAGGTCTCTGGAGACAGCATCAGATTAAGACCCATGAAACACAGACCATCAAAGGACCGCCGAAACAGCCTGATGTGCTCAAACAGGTCCCTCCCTCTCTCTACCCTGCAGATCTAGCACACACCTGTCGTCTGGAACTACCAAACCTCTACCACCCTGGAATAGATTACCTTTACCACAGCATCAAGCACGTCCTCTTATAAGAGTTGTTTGTTTTAGTGCAACAGGTGGAGCCATTGGTGCTACTGTGTTCTACTCATGTCACAAAATCAAGGCTAAATCAGTCTTCCTCCAACTCAGAATTGCATCAGCATTAGACTGACTGGTCTGATGAGCAATATGGAATAAGGAGCCATACAAACAGACTACACAAAATACAGCTGGTATAGAAACTAGATGAAGTAATGCCAATGAATATTCAAGTTACGAGGGATAACGGTCTAGAGAAGTGTGGTGGACTGGGTGAGTAATAGTGTACAGAGCCCTGGAGAGGGGGGATAAGTGTCACCTTACCTCCACAATGTGCCAGACCGTAGAGAACATAGCCTTTATGACAGAAGCACTGGAAGCTGCCGGGGGAGTTGACGCAGGAATGGTCACATGCCCGGTCAAAAGAACACTCGTCAATGTCTGGGAAGAGGGAAAATATAGAGAGACATAGGTATGAATTCACATTATTCACTTACACTTCTTACAACTCATTTAAGATGTTATAATGACAAAAAAACACTATTTATGGCAGCTTGGATTAGTAATAAATTGCAATGCGACCTGGCAAATAACAAACGTTTTTGAAAATTGAAAATCATTTTGTTTGGAATGAGACATTGGTTGACAGTCTGAGCAGGAGAATGTTTCCTCTACTGATAACAGGAGCTTTGGCCCATTTTTCAATTCCAAACTACCTGTCGATCATTTCCCCATATCACTGTTTCATCCTCTAAAAAAAATACAATTTAATGAACGTTCCCTCTAGCTCACTATCTTGCAAACTTCTCATTATTTTGTTCTGAAGCCAATTGGAAATAATTTGTCTGAGAAGCATAGAGTCATGAATATGTCTGTCTGAAATAAATAGCCCCATACCACTCCAGCCAACTTCCCTGCCCCCTGCCCCCCACCCAGCACTACATTGTTACTTTCTCTATCTGTATTCCCTGCCCCTTCCCCCTGCCCCCTGCCACCCAGCACTACATTGTTACTTTCTCTATTTGTATTCCCTCACCCTGCCCCCTGCCCCCTGCCCCCCACCCAGCACTGCATTGTTACTTTCTCTATCTGTATTCCCTGCCCCCTGCCCCCCACCCAGCACTACATTGTTACTTTCTCTATTTGTATTCCCTGCCCCCTGCCCCCTGCCCCCACCCAGCACTGCATTGTTACTTTCTCTATCTGTATTCCCTGCCCCTTCCCCCTGCCACCCAGCACTACATTGTTACTTTCTCTATTTGTATCCCCTCACCCTTCCCCCTGACCCTGACCCTGCCCCCTGCCCCCACCCAGCACTGCATTGTTACTTTCTCTATCTGTATTCCCTGCCACCTGCCCCCTGCCCCCTGCCACCCAGCACTACATTGTTACTTTCTCTATTTGTATTCCCTCACCCTGCCTCCTGACCCTGCCCCCTGCCCCCCCCCCACCCAGCACTGCATTGTTACTTTCTCTATCTGTATTCCCTGCCCCTGCCCCCTGCCCCCTGACCCTGACCCTGCCCCCTGCCCCCCACCCAGCACTGCATTGTTACTTTCTCTATCTGTATTCCCTGACCCTGCCCCCTGCCCCCCACCCACCCAGCACTGCATTGTTACTTTCTCTATCTGTATTCCCTGACCCTGCCCCCTGCCCCCCACCCACCCAGCACTGGATTGTTACTTTCTCTATCTGTATTCCCTGACCCTGCCCCCTGCCCCCCACCCAGCACTGCATTGTTACTTTCTCTGTCCGTATTCCCTGACCCTGCCCCTGCCCCCACCCAGCACTGCATTGTTACTTTCTCTATCCGTATTCCCTGACCCTGCCCCCTGCCCCCCACCCAGCACTGCATTGTTACTTTCTCTATCTGTATTCCCCGACCCTGCCCCCTGCCCCCCACCCACCCAGCACTGCATTGTTACTTTCCCTATCCGTATTCCCTGACCTTGAGCTAAAATAAAAAATCCCAGACATTTTCCAGAAAACATTTTTCTCTCTTTGAGGGAGCGTGCAATTAGCATGCTGACTGCAGGAATGTCCACCAGAGCTGTTGTCAGAGAATTTCATGTTAATTTCTCTACCATAAGCCACCTCCAATGTCGTTTTAGAGAATTTGGCAGTATGTCCAATCGGCCTCACAACCACAGACCACGTGTAACCATGCCAGCCCTCCACATCCAACTTCTTCACCTGCGGGGTCATCTGAGACCAAAGTGGGTGGGCCTATACCCTCCCAGGTCCACCCATGGCTGCGCCCCTGCCCAGTCATGGGAAATCCATAGATTAGGGCCTATTGAATACATTTTTATTGACTGATTTCTTTATATGAACTGTAACTCAGTAAAATCATTGAAATTGTTGCATTTGCATTTATATTTTACAAATGCGTCATAGACACAGCCAATGAGTTTTCTACTTGACAAGCCCCTTGTAAGAACACCTCCAACTAAAGAAGTGGGCTTGGGTTAAGATTAAACGCCATTTCACGCCAGACAGGGAGTCTTCAGTGTGTTGAGAGGAACACAAGCTGATGTCGAACATTTCAAACACCCGTAAAAGGTTTTATTACTGCAATTTGGCATAAAGAGGAAATATTCATTCAGGTAAAGAATTGGAAGTGATCTCCACTTTATGTTCACATTGTGAACTCTCTTTCACAATACCTTGAATGGAATCATATTTCTGTTCAACACTGGGCTACTGAGGAAGAGATGCTTCTCATATAATACCACATTGGTTTATTACTTTGGGGCTCAGTAGAGCTTTAAGGGGCAGTGCAGTTACACATTTGATTGTACATTTTTGTAATGATATTTCCACACTATGAGGTCGAAATTGTCTAAGAGCTGTTTGAATGAAAAATCCTGGAATTTCAACATGTGTGATGGAGTTTTTGACCCAAATCATGAAATCCCAATCTTATCATATTATATATGCATGTTATTTGCATAAGTATCCTCCTACTTTGAATGGGTAAATGGGTTTTGACTAAATGGGATACAGCATGTCAGATTTTACTTTTCGTAGCAGGTTAAGATAACGTATGCAGCAGGTTAGGAGAATTAACGTAGCAGGTTAGGTGAAATAGGTTAAGGTTAGGAAAAGTTTTGACGGCAATTTGACAAAAGCTGTATCCCTTCTAGGGTAAGCTGGGTAGGCTCTAGCTGTGTATGTATATATATTTACATTTGTATCAACACACCAACACGATCAGACAGAGCATTTCAATGGCAAAGGAGGCTCATGGAAATAAATTATAACATTTTTATTTGGAGTTATTTTCATGAAATAAAAACACACAGCGATTCATTAGTCATACAGTGATGATTTAAAAATACAGTAATGATTTTTTTTTAATCTAAAATGTAAAGACTGCATAGGGGCTTTAAGAGCTAACTTTTACATAGCTGTCAAAAATAGAAATTAATTGGCATCTAAATGGCATAATTTGTTTAGTTTGAAAGAACTCCTCTGGGATATTGGGATGCTAGCTAACATCTCAGGACTGGGGTTGACTGGGTACATGCTTTGCTGCTTGGACATACTCTATCCAGCTCTGATCAATATGATTGAATGGGAAGAAGCAACCTGTTGCGTTGTATTGTACTACACTGTACAAAGTAAGGGATGGGCTTGGATGTTTCAAGATGCTCGATGTTCGGTGTTTACCAGCAGGTAAGGTGAGGTATGCAGTGGTTGGCAGGGCTTGAGACCCATGGTGTACGTGCAGATGAGGAACACACTGAAGGAACAGTGGCTGCAGTTTTTTTAACACAACACAGGCAGAAACCCCCTTGCTTGCTCCCTCCATCTGAACAATCTCACATTTCTACAATTGTGTTATTTATGGGGTGCCAGGCATATGACTGCATAAGATAAAATAAAAAATAAAAAAACAAAGCCACAGGTTTCTTCCTCCAATCCTCCTCCGTAGCAGCAATTACGCTGACTCACGCTGTGCCAAACTGGCCTACGAATCCCCCCACCACCTCCTCTTCCCCCTCAGCTACAAAAAATAACAATCCTTCAGAGCAAATACATGTTACAACAATAGAACGGTGAAACAATGCCTGGCAGAGGCTGTTTACACAGAGTAGATAAGGCCGTGATGCTCCTCCTGGGGGAGACCTAGTAGGATCTGATAAGGGCCCTCCGACAACGCCCTCATAGGGATTAGCAGGGGATGGGGGGTGGGTAGGGGGGAGGAAGGGTCGAGGAATGCCTCCAAGCCCTGGACCGGGCCAGACATGTCGCGTCTTGATTGATGGGCCGTGGGCCGCTGACAGCTGGGAAACACAGTGTCCGTTCAAAGCAAGATAAACGGGGTTGTGGAGTTCAGTTTATACATCCCAACACCTTACCACAGTATGCACTTTGTGTACTGTAGTAGGTTCTTCTTTTTACCGAACAGCACAGCCACATCTCTAATAAGTCAGGATTTATTAGGATTGTTTTTACAGCTATTTTACTCACGTATGGCACTGTCTTCAGGTGGTATAGATAAGAGCGTTATTTGGGCTTAGCACATTTCCCTCTTCCTTTTTTCTCCCCAAAGTTCCAAAACAACAATGGCCAGCCAGGCCAGATCTCAGCTAGCTAGCGTGGGAGATGGTCCCTGCTGTAGTCACCCAGCTGGGTCTTGGACTGAGGAGGTGCTGACCACACACCACTTACCTAAGAATTATACTGAACAAAAATATAAACACAACATGGAACAATTTCTAAGATTATACTCAGTTACAGTTTATATGATGAAATCAGTCAATTGAAATAAATGGATTAGACCCTAACACAGATACAGATTCCAGGGAGCGTTCTCCGAGCATGCACAGAACAGCTGGCACCCATATTAATTTTCAACCTCTCCATGTCCCAGTCTGTAATCCCCACATGTTTAAGATGAGCACCATCCTTCCTGTCCCCAAGAACTCTAAGGCTTCATGTCACAATGACTACCGCCCTGTAGTACTCACTTCTGTAATCATGAACAGTAGTGGAGAAGGTGGAAAGTTTTAAGTTCCTCGGCGTACATATAACGGACAAACTGAAATGGTCAACCCACACAGACAGCGTGGTGAAGAAGGCGCAACAGCGCCTCTTCAACCTCAGGAGGCTGAAGAAATTTGGCTTGTCACCAAAAACACTCACAAACTTTTACAGATGCACAATCGAGAGCATCCTGTTGGGCTGTATCACAGCCTGGTCTGGCAACTGCTCCGCCCACAACCGTAAGGCTCTCCAGAGGGTAGTGAGGTCTGCACAACGCATCACTGGGGGCAAACTATCTGCCCTCCAGGACACCCACACCACCCGATGTCACAGGAAGGCCAAAAAGATCATCAAGGACAACAACCACCCGAGCCACTACCTGTTCACCCCGCTATCATCCAGAAGGCAAGGTCAGCACAGGTGCATCAAAGCTGGGACCGAGACTGAAAAACAGCTTCTATCTCAAGGCCATCAGACTGTTAAACAGCCATCACTAACATTGAGTGGCTGTCACGACTTCCACCGAAGTTGTTCCCTCTCCTTGTTCGGGCGGCATTTGGCGGTCAACGTCACCGGCTTTCTAGCTGCCACCGAACCATGTTTCATTTTTCCTTTTGTTTTGTCTGTTTACACACCTGGTTCCCATCTCATAATTATGTTCCTTATTTAACCCTCTGGCTTCCCTTTCTGTTTTGTGCGTGATTGTCTTTCGTGTGTTGGAGTTCGAGTCCTGTTTTGTCCTTGTTTTGTAACGGGATTTTTGTTACGTTCTTGGATTGAGTAAATACAGTGTTTTTTTACTCTTACCTGTGTCCTGCGCCTGACTCCTTCGCTATCTTCTAGATAGACTCTGACAGTGGCTGCTGCCAACATACTGACTCAAATCTATAGCCACTTCAATAATTAAAAATTGGATGTACTAAATGTATCACTAGTCACTTTAAACAATGCCACTATATATAATGTTTACATACCCTACATTACTCATCTCATATGTATATACTGTACTCTATACGATCTACTGCATCTTGCCTATGCCGTTCGGCCATCGCTCATCCATATATTTATATGTACATATCATATTAATTCCTTTACACTTGTGTGTAAAAGGTAATTGTTGTGAAATTGTTAGATTACTTATTAGATATTACTGCATGGTCAGAACTAGAAGCACAAGCATTTCGCTACACTCGCATTAACATCTGCTAACCATGTGTATGTGACCAATAAAATTAGATTTGATTTGATCTACGAAGTGTTATGAGAGGCTGGTTATGGCACACACTAACTCCACCATCATACCAGACACCCGAGACCCACTCCAATTTCCATACCGCCCCAACAGATCCATAGATGATGCAATCTCAATTGCTCTTCACACTGCCTTTACCCACCTAGATAAGATACTGTACCTATGTGAAAATGCTCTTCATTGACTACAGCTCAGCGTTCAACACCATTGTCCCCTCCAAGCTCATCACCAAGCTTTGGACTCTGGGTTTGAGCACCTCCCTCTACAACTGGATCCTGGATGTCAACACAGGGGTGTGTGTTTAGTCCACTCCTATACTCGAGGTTCACCTAGGACTGCGTGGCCACACATGACCAACACCATCATCAACTTTGCTGACATCACGATGGTGGTAGGCCTGATTACTGGCAACGATGAGTCAGCCTACAGGGAGGAGGTTAGTGACCAGGCAGAGTAGTGCCAGATCAACAGCGTTCCCTCAACATCAGTAAGACCAAGGAGCTGATCGTGGACTACAAGGGGGGGAGGACTGCAGTGGAGTAGGTCAAGAGTAGGTCAAGAGTGTCCAAATCACTAAAGACTTAAAATGGTCCAAACACACACGCACAGTCGTGAAGAAAGTGTGACAGCGCCTCTTCCCCCTCAGGTGGTTGAAAAAGTTCAAAGCTGTATCATTGAGAGCATCTTGTCTGGCTTCATCACTGCCTGGTATGGCAATAGCACCACCCTCGATCTCATGGCGCTACAGAAGGTGGTGCAGACAGCCCAGTATATCATTGGGGCAGAGCTCCCTTCCATCCCAGACATCTATATCAGGCGATGTGGTAGGAAGGTCCGGAAAATCGTTAAAGACTTCAACCACCCAAGCCATAGACTATTCTCTGTGCTTCCACAAGCGGTACTGGTACATCAAGTCTGGCACCAACAGGCTCTTGAACAGCTTCTATCCCCAAGCAATAAGACTGATAAATAGCTAACACAATAGCTAACACAATAGCTACACAGGCTATCTGAGTTAGCATTGTATCTTTATTGACCTATTTGCATTTTTGCACTGTATCTTTGCACACAGAGAGGGCCATACACACTCACAAACACTAACTCCATCATTAGCTCACTCACACATACATTTATACTGACTCTACACCCACTCACATACAAGCTGCTGCTACTCTGTTCATCGTACATCCTGTTGCCTAGTCATCTTACCCCTATACCTTTCTACCGCTATCACTCCAGTATCCCTGCACATTCTGAATATAGCATTGGATCTGACCCTGTATACAGTATGCTTACTTACTTATTGTGTTCTTCATATTTCTTTTTATTTCTTGTGTTTTTCTAGTATTACATTGTTATTGATCATTGCATTGCTGGGTTTTGAGTTTGAATTTCACTGTACTTGTGCATGTGACATTAAAAACATGAAACTTGATATGCATCTGTTGGTCACAGATACCTTTAAAAAATAGGTCGGGGCGTGGATCCGAAAACCAGTCAGTATCTGGTGTGACCACCATTTGCCTCATGCAGCGCTAAATAACTCCTTCACATAGAGTTGATCAGGCTGTTGATTGTGGCCTGTGGAATATTGTCCCTCTCCTCTTCAATGGCTGTGCAAAGTTGCTGGATATTGGCGGGAACTGGAACACGCTGTCGTACACGTTAATCCAGAGCATCTGAAACATGCTCAATGGGTGACATGTCTGGTGAGTATTCAGGCCATGGAAGAACTGGGACACTTTCAGCTTCCAGGAATTGTGTACAGATCCTTGCGACATGGGGCTGTGCATTATCATGCTGAAACATGCATTTACAATTGTGTTTGTTGTCTGTAGCTTATGTCTGCCCATACCATAACACCACCGCTACCACGGGGCATTCTGTTCACAACATTGACATCAGTAAACCGCTCCCCCACACGATGCCATAAACGTGTTGTGAGGCCGGTTGGACGCACTGCCAAATTCTCTAACACAATGTTGGACGAGGCTTATGGTAGAGAATTTAACATTAAATTATCTGGCAACAGCTCTGGTTGACATTCCTGCAGTCAGCTTTCCAATTACTTACTCACTGAAAACTTGAGATATCTGTGGCATTTTCGGCACATTTTAGTGTGGCATTTTATTTAACCCAGCACAAGGTGCACCTGTGTAATGACAATGCTGTTTAATCAGCTTCTTGATATGCAACATCTGCCAGGTGGATGGATTATCTTGGCAAATGAGATGTGTGCACAAAATCTGTGAGAAATACACTTTTTGTGTGTATGGAAGATCTCAGGGATCGTTTATTTCAGCTCATGAAAAATGTTGCGTTTATATTTTTTCAGTATAGTATATTGCTGATGATGTTAGGACATTGGATAAAGGTGTCCACTCAAAAAAGGATCTGCACAAAAAACATGAATAAAAAATGGCCAAGCACTATATTGACAGTTACCTATCAAGGAAATACAGTAAGATCATGTGGGACTACCTAACCATGATATATTGAGGAACAAAACATCTCTTCTCACACTGTAAACAAACAGTACACTAGAATAAAACTATAGACCTGCTAAAATCCCTGTCTCCCTGCATTGGACCAATCAGTCGGTCAGTCAGTCAGACAGTCACCCATGTATAGCAGACACCCAGGATTACTGCAACAACCTGACAGCAATTTAGAGAAATTAATCTTTTCTCTCTTCTTCTTTCTTTTCAGTTGTCAGGGAGCGCAGGAGGGATAGGAGCTGGCGGAGTAAACTAGACGGATGAGTCTGTAGCCAGCGTGGCGCGGTGTAGCACGGGGTGCAGTAGAGCGTGTTGGCCTGACAACGCCTCACTCAACAAGAGGCCAGCTTTATCAACACCCCTCATCTGCAGACAAAACAAACAGTTCCTGACAATCTCCACACTGTTCCCAAGTAGCTCCCCAGAAATACAGCACAACACCACCCTTCTCCTCTCAGCTCGGAATATTCCCAAGACCATATGGCTGAGTTGGTTGGAGGGAACATTAAAGATGTGTTATCTCCCTTGGGCCATATTGTATGTGTTAAATGTGAAACACTTTGGGTAAAAGCATCTGCCAAATTATGTAAATAGATTCCAAATGAGGGGAGAAAGATTCCTGCCCCAAATAGTCAGGTTGATGTACCTTTACATGCTCTAATACTCTAATACTCTATACAGTGAGTTGAACAGCATACTTGGTATAGATGTGCATGTTTAGGATGATGTGTTTCAGTGTTAAGCCCAAGGCAGGTCCCTGATATGCACCAGCCTTGACACTGATGGACAAGGCACATCGTCTATTTTTCCACTCAGAATGTCAGTTAGCTCAGTTCCATAGTTGCATGGTTCCGTAGTTCTGCATGGCACACTCTTTATTTGTTCTGCAGCTGGCTCCCCCGGCTCCCACTGAATCTCAGAAACAAACAAGACAGATAGAGGCCTGGTTCTGCAGCTTCCCTCAGCGTGCTGAAGCCAAAACAATTAGGGAGGAGGAAGTCAATGTATTATTATCATGAATATGCTATTACCTTCCAATTCACCTCAGTAACATGGTGAATAAACCTGCTGAACTCATAAACATCTGAAATCTATGTCATTAGCTGAAGGGCACACAGAACAGGTAGTGGTCACTGGGACATTGGATCATGAGCAGTATGACCAGGTCTTGTTAGGTCTGTTTTCTGACTGATGATCGGTTGGAGGGATGGGCTCCTACCTTGGCATGTCCTCTCATTGGTCAGCAGCTTGTAGCCCTTCTTGCAGCTGCACTCGAAGCTGCCCACTGTGTTCCGACATACGTGATCACACCCCCCGTTGTTCAGGCGACACTCATCAATGTCTGCGGACAGAAAACACATACAGTACATAGCATTCACTTTAACGCACTGACAGGGAGAGAGAGAGATGGGGATGGGAGAGAGGGAGAGGGGCAGAGAGAGAGAGAGGAGGAGGAGAGAGAGATGGGGATGGGAGAGAGGGAGAGGGGCAGAGAGAGAGAGGAGGAGAGAGAGATGGGGATGGGAGAGAGGGAGAGGGGCAGAGAGAGAGGAGGAGAGAGAGATGGGGATGGGGAGAGAGGGAGAGGGGCAGAGAGAGAGAGAGGAGGAGAGAGAGATGGGGATGGGAGAGAGGGAGAGGGGCAGAGAGAGAGAGAGGAGGAGAGAGAGATGGGGATGGGAGAGAGGGAGAGGGGCAGAGAGAGAGAGAGGAGGAGAGAGAGATGGGGATGGGAGAGAGTGAGAGAGGGAGAGAGAGAGAGAGAGAGGAGGAGAGAGATGGGGATGGGAGAGAGGGAGAGGGGCAGAGAGAGAGAGAGAGGAGGAGAGAGATGGGGATGGGAGAGAGGGAGAGGGGCAGAGAGAGAGAGAGAGGAGGAGAGAGAGATGGGGATGGGAGAGAGGGAGAGGGGCAGAGAGAGAGAGGAGGAGAGAGAGATGGGGATGGGAGAGAGGGAGAGGGGCAGAGAGAGAGAGAGGAGGAGAGAGAGATGGGGATGGGAGAGAGGGAGAGGGGCAGAGAGAGAGGAGGAGAGAGAGATGGGGATGGGAGAGAGGGAGAGGGGCAGAGAGAGAGAGAGAGGAGGGAGAGAGAGATGGGGATGGGAGAGAGGGAGAGGGGCAGAGAGAGAGAGAGGAGGAGAGAGAGATGGGGATGGGAGAGAGGGAGAGGGGCAGAGAGAGAGAGGAGGGAGAGAGATGGGGATGGGAGAGAGGGAGAGGGGCAGAGAGAGAGAGAGGAGGAGGAGAGAGAGATGGGGATGGGAGAGAGGGAGAGGGGCAGAGAGAGAGAGAGAGGAGGAGAGAGAGATGGGGATGGGAGAGAGGGAGAGGGGCAGAGAGAGAGAGAGAGAGGAGAGAGAGATGGGGATGGGAGAGAGGGAGAGGGGCAGAGAGAGAGAGAGAGGAGGAGAGAGAGATGGGGATGGGAGAGAGGGAGAGGGGCAGAGAGAGAGAGGAGGGAGAGAGAGATGGGGATGGGAGAGAGGGGAGAGGGGCAGAGAGAGAGAGAGAGGAGGAGAGAGAGATGGGGATGGGAGAGAGGGAGAGGGGCAGAGAGAGAGAGAGAGGAGGAGAGAGAGATGGGGATGGGAGAGAGGGAGAGGGGCAGAGAGAGAGAGGAAGAGAGAGAGAGATGGGGATGGGAGAGAGGGAGAGGGGCAGAGAGAGAGAGAGAGGAGGGAGAGAGAGATGGGGATGGGAGAGAGGGAGAGGGGCAGAGAGAGAGAGAGAGAGGAGAGAGAGATGGGGATGGGAGAGAGGGAGAGGGGCAGAGAGAGAGAGAGAGGAGGAGAGAGAGATGGGGATGGGAGAGAGGGAGAGGGGCAGAGAGAGAGAGAGAGGAGGAGAGAGAGATGGGGATGGGAGAGAGGGAGAGGGGCAGAGAGAGAGAGAGAGGAGGAGAGAGAGATGGGGATGGGAGAGAGGGAGAGGGGCAGAGAGAGAGAGGAAGAGAGAGAGAGATGGGGATGGGAGAGAGGGAGAGGGGCAGAGAGAGAGAGGAGGAGAGAGAGATGTTGGGAGAGAGGGAGAGGGGCAGAGAGAGAGAGAGAGGAGGAGAGAGAGATGGGGATGGGAGAGAGGGAGAGGGGCAGAGAGAGAGAGAGAGGAGGAGAGAGAGATGGGGATGGGAGAGAGGGAGAGGGGCAGAGAGAGAGAGAGGAAGAGAGAGAGAGATGGGGATGGGAGAGAGGGAGAGGGGCAGAGAGAGAGAGAGAGGAGGAGAGAGAGATGGGGATGGGAGAGAGGGAGAGGGGCAGAGAGAGAGAGAGGAGGAGAGAGATGGGGATGGGAGAGAGGGAGAGGGGCAGAGAGAGAGAGAGGATGAGAGAGAGATGGGGATGGGAGAGAGGGAGAGGGGCAGAGAGAGAGAGAGGAGGAGAGAGAGATGGGGATGGGAGAGAGGGAGAGGGGCAGAGAGAGAGAGAGGAGGAGAGAGAGAGATAGAGGGTAAGGATGTGATGTGTGTTTGATGGCTGAAATATGCATGTGTGATGACTCTGGGGCCCAGGCAGCAGGCGAGAACAGCTGAGTGGAGATCCATCCCAGAAAGAGAAGAGAGAGTTGCACAAGGAAAGTGCATTAGAGATTTTCCCTTAGGGCCAGCATTAAGACGAGTATGATCTGGGTCCACATGTTGTTAGAATAGATCACAGCTCTTACAGAGACAGCCAGGGCAGAACTATGTCTCAGCGGCACAGCCCGACACAGCTCGACCGTTCTTTTCATTGTCAATAACCAATCAATACATCACATGGCTCACCAGGGCCTGGCAGGTTGGATAATGTTTCAGATTAAATCTTAAATGAGGCGTTTGTTTCTTGAAGGAGAGTTCAGTCCATCATCTGGTTAAAATAAATGCCTCAGAAATGGAATAAAATAATAACTCTCTCTCTCTGTCTCTTTGTCTTCTCGTGCCAGTGCTCTCTGAGGTTGTTTTCCTTTTGTTTCCTCTAAAACTAAACTAATAAAATCCAATGTACTTTTATCAGAGTTGTTAGCTTTAACGTTATGAGCACTGGAGGGGAAGCAGACTCCTATTCTTGGCTTCTTGGCAGCATCAAAAGTCTTGAGTTTCTACACAGAGCTCTTCTGCTTCTTCTTTTCTCTCTCTGTCTCTTCTTCTAGGTTTTCATCTTCCCAAAATGTACTCCTAATCTAAATGCTTCTTACTCCAATGCTCTTCTTTGCATACATTTACAAAAGCTTTTTGATAAGTTTTGAGAAAATTAAGCTATTTGTGTTTAACAGCAGTAACAGGATATGGGCAGCTTGACAAAAGGATGTGCTGCCAACGCAGTACCCATTACCTCAGGGTTATGGTCATACAAAATATATACACAGCATTAAATTGTTGGCATCCTGTTGTGAAATTGTTAGGTTAGATTACTGGTTGGTTATTACTGCATTGTCGGAACTAGAAGCACAAGCATTTCGCTACACTCGCATTAACATCTGCTAACCATGTGTATGTGACAAATAAAATTGTATTTTATTTTATTTGATAAGGCCTGGGCTACCCCTCCATCCCAATGTGAGAGCTCTGAAAGAGACAGAGGCAGCCAATAAGACAGAGGGGAAGAGGAAGGGCAGGGGAGGGAGGCAGAGTAGGGTGGCAAGGTGAGGTCAGGTGAGCCACACCTGGGGAACCAGACAGCGGCAGTCCTACGCGCCTCAACAAGCCCACAATGCCTCCCTGATTAGTGTCTGTTAGGTCCCTGATTCCCGTGGCCACTGTGACTGTGGACATAATGTACATGGAGGGCTGTGGGGGTGGAAGGGGGGCCAGTAAAGGAACCAGCAAGATAAATCAAAAGGAAAACATAGAAAGAATGATTGATCTGCAACCAGGTGATTGACAGATGATTTTTGTTTGATAGGGTGAGGTGAGAAGGTGTGTGTGTTAGGTTACCTTTGCAGGTCTTGCGGTCTGGCTGGAGAGTGAAGCCTACAGGACAGCTGCAGCGGACTCCGGTCACAGCATCGTGACATGTGCTGTCACAGCCACCATTGTTCACTACACACGTCTCTGCAGAGAGAAACATACATCACAGTTAGACACACACACACACACACACACACACACACACACACACACACACACACACACACACACACACACACACACACACACACACACACACACACACACACACACACACACACACACACACACACACACACACACACACAGGGATTTTATAGGTGGTGTAACTGTTCCCAAAGCCGGTTGCTTGTTTAAAAGATGTCTATTAGTGTACAGTGTAGTTTCAGAGAGGATAAGAACAAGACAAATAAGAGACATGAAGTGCTGAAGTAGTTTTCTCCTGTTTTCTCAGGGGAAGTGGACAAAGAAGACAGAGTTAGATAATGCACCGGACTAACAACAACACTATGGAAAATAAAGGATCAGAGTACTAAGAGCATAATGCAAGACAAAACAAATGATTGTGTGCATGTTTAGCTGCTCTTGGGAGCAGTGAGTTTTTAAAAAACACCCCCTTTCCTCCCCCAACTTCCTCACAGGACATCAACCAACTCCTCTCATGAGGACAAACCAGCTCTTCCTCCAGACAGTTGTGGTCAAAATATATATTTTTTACTCTGGCTTTGACAAGAGCTCCCAGGCATTTTGGGGATAAAAAAGCAATTTCGCCAGGCCAGTCCGTGCGTTAGAAAGATTGATTTGAGGAATGGAGGGTGGTCAGTCAGGGAAAGAAGGGCAGCTTGGCTGCCAGGCCATGCCTCATGACCTCATCTACAGACGCTGACACATTTCACGTAGGAGATAGGAGATTTTTAACAAATCGCAGAAGAGAAGAAATTTGATCACATTTTAAAGAGCTTGGTGTCCGTCTACTGTTACATTCTTTTGGCAGCCTTCACCAATAGCTTCAAACACTCTGGAAAAATAACACCATTAAAAAACTAAACCTCATATTCAATATCTTGCTCTAAGGGCAGCTGATCACTCACAGAGAAGCACGTTGCATCACTTTTCCTCTAATAAGCTGAGGGATACCAGTCGGCAGTTAACTCAAAAATAAGTCTATTAAAGACCCAAGAACCTATCTCATAAAGAGCACCGGAACAGCTGGCCTGGCTGTGGGCTTCATCACAGACTGCTGAGAGGGTTGAGACTGGTATGGTATGTGCTTCCTCCACAGAGGAAGCACAGCTGCCCAAATCTCCACAGAGAATAACTTTATATTTTGGGGGAATACCTAGGCTAACATGACATTATGCTGCAGCGAGCAGCCATGATGAGGCAGACCAACCCGTCAAGGATCATAGATCAAGGAATTCTATCTAAGTGGGAGAAAGTGTTTAAGCATTTGTTGCTTGTTTCACTTCTGGTGACAGACAGTGGTATCACAGCAACACTGTGACAGAGACCCCAGGCAGTGTTCTGCTGGTATGGGCCTTCATGGGCCTGGTTCTGGCTGTAATTTAAAGACGATGGCTCAGCCATCCTGTGAAAGTCCAAGGGCTCTGCGCTGGGGTAGAGAGAGAGAGAGCATTCCTAGTGAACCACGGTAGTGTTGTGTGGTGATGAGTGGCACAGCCTGTGTGTTTCTCCAAATTGCACACTGTCTGTGAGGCACAGAGAGTTGGCAGGCACGGTGATGCAAAACTGTCACGACATGCCTCCAAAATGCTTAGTGGGGCAGTTATCACACAAAACAGTAATGATCATGTGTTAAGAGGGTAAAGAAATGATTATGGCTTGCCAAAATAGAAGAGAGCGACACAAGCCCTGGTATGTGTGTGGGTTAGGTCTTCTGGATGAGGACCAGCCACGTCCACAGCTGTGGACAGACCAGCCACGTCCACAGCTGTGGGCAGACCAGCCAAGTCCACAGCTGTGGGCAGATCAGCCACGTCCACAGCTGTGGACAGACCAGCCACGTCCACAGCTGTGGGCAGACCAGCCAAGTCCACAGCTGTGGGCAGACCAGCCAAGTCCACAGCTGTGGGCAGACCAGCCACGTCCACAGCTGTGGGCAGACCAGCCAAGTCCACAGCTGTGGGCAGACCAGCCAAGTCCACAGCTGTGGGCAGACCAGCCACGTCCACAGCTGTGGACAGACCAGCCACGTCCACAGCTGTGGGCAGACTTTTGTAAATTGTACAACTGGAAAAGCTCTGATATGTACAGTGTTGATCAATTCCATATGTGGATGTAACGCACAGTACACCTCTCTCCCTGAAGCAATAGCAATATGTTGTCATTTGACTGGCAAATTACACCTATGTGGTGATAAGCTTTGGTTGTTTGCCAAGGGGCGACATACCTCTAGCTGGCTGCTAAATAAATACAATTGACTGGGTGGACATAGACAATATGTCCTAAGTGGTCAATGCTCTCCAATTGGACAGTCAAACAAAATATTTCATAAGCATGTGCATAGACACACACACACACTCTCTTCCAAATCCAAGCATCTGAGTTCACCTAGCAGTAGACATGCAGTTAGAATTGGGTTATTATGAAAATAGTACACAAGGTTATATGGAAAGAAGGAAAATAATGTAGCAAATACATTTTCAATAATCATTTAAAAAAAAACAATAGGATGATGACAACCCCTGAAAATGGTCTGCAAATATCCTCTACCACCGCAGCTTTGAAAGCAACCACAGGGTGAGCTTTTGTCAGGCTTGGCAGTATCGATTTCTGGGCTCATTTAGGGAATCTCTTTGAGCTCTGTTTGAGCTCACTGAAACCCCGGCAGAGAGCACGAGAGACCATGGTAACAACTTACTTTTACTATTAGTTTAGACAAAAAGACTTTATCACTCTTAAAATACCTTGAGAATGAATCTCCTTAGAGAATCCCTCTCTCTCTCTCCCCCCTCTCTCCCCTCTCTCTCTCCCCCTCTCTCTCCCCCCTCTCTCCCCTCTCTCTCTCCCCTCTCTCTCTCCCCTCTCTCTCTCCCCCTCTCTCTCCCCCTCTCTCTCCCCCCTCTCTCTCCCCCTCCCTCTCTCCCCCTCTCTCTCCCCCTCTCTCTCCCCCTCTCTCTCTCTCCCCCTCTCTATCTCACCCCCTCTCTCTCACACCCCTCTCTCCCCCTCTCTCTCCTCCTCTCTCATACCCTCTCTCTCCCCCTCTCTCTCTCCCCCTCTCTCTCCCCCTCTCTCTCTCTCATCAGGTTCCCCCACTATTTGGAGCTTTGTAATTAAGTCATAAATCTCTCTGATATGCAGTGGTCTGATTCATTTATACAGATTTATCTTCTTATTTTTCTTGGCATTTCTGTCAGATCATAACAGCATCATTTATCAGCAGACAATTTGGGTTGAAGTGCATTTTTCATGATTTGAATTGTTATGTAATAATATTTGATTGTTTCTCAATACAATTGATCATACTATTGTGTTTGATGGAGAAAGAGTGACTCTTATATACTATGCACCCTCTTAAATGTTCAGATAAATCTTCAAAGAAATATAAAACCTGCACTGTACATTTCTCCAAGTGGAAGTATACATTCCACACTATGTAACGGGATACATTTACAGCACATGATAACTTCCAAAATACGTGATTCTGTGCATCCAGAAAGTTGGATGGTATAGGCCTACATGAAACTTTAGAACAAAGAGGTATTCTGTGTTCTGTCTATTGTGTGGCTGACTGTCATGTCATGGCCATGCCTCTGGCTCCCTCTCAAACACTAATACTCTGTGATAGCATTTCAGAACCGGCCACGGATATCTGCTCGGCACAGGGCTTAATTCCCTCCATGGCAGTTGTATCAAAACACAAATAAACCACAGGCTCCTTCCTTGGCCTGTTTCTAAACAGCTATCACAGTAATTGGAGAGGTTGAGGACTTTGAGTCAGGTTATTCACTTAGCCCAGCTATTACCAGCACATCCATTTACAGCTATCAAAAGATAGGCATAGAACGTTTATGAAAGGGTCAGACAGAACAGATTGACTAAGGATTAAAGTTGGGAAGGGCTGTTCTGTGATACAGAACCAGGAAGTCCATTCTAAAGCCTCTATATTGTAGTGTTCAATAGATCCCATATATATCTTACCTGTCTTTCATTTTCCTCAAACTGTGTTGTGCTGGTAAGATGAAGGCTTCTTCCTAATACAGCAGCGTTGTTTTGAAAAGGCAAGGTTTGACATGGGCATCCACCATTGTTATTGAAAGGGCATTCGCAGAAGGACAAGGAAAGTGGGAAGGTGTCAAAGGTCAGGGGTCAGAGAGGGATGATGCCCCTTTGGGAGGGGTGCAATGTGTGTTAGGTTAGTTAGTTTCCCCCGGGTCGGTCGGCCTTCAGCCCACACCCACATAGACGTATGAAGGGGCGCAGTGAAGAGTCAGATGGTCAGTGGAGCCCCCAGAGAGAAACCAGAGGAACAGAGATATTTACCATTGGGGAACAGCTGTGGGGCTGCCTGGTTCTGGAGACTCCTCTCCCCTGCACACACATACACATACATTGCAAAAACACTGCTTTAGTGCTCCAATTAGGACCATGGGCCAAACATCGGTGATGTCATCATGAGAATAATTTTGTATGTATATAATACTGTACATTAGTGGTACACTTTTCACTGGAATTGCCCCCATTTCTGGGCTGGTTGACTAAGCAGGCGTATTCATGAAACACATCAAATAGGTCATCTATTTCTACTGGATAAAACGCCCAGAGGAGTTTCAGAAAACCATTGATTTATCACAAGGGCAAAACTATTGATACACAGCGTTATTGATAATGACTGACCAAAGAATGGTGTGTACTTTCTAAATCAAACCAGAAAATGGCTATGATAGATCATTCTCTAGAAGAAGAGGGTCCCCTCTAACGACAAAGGCAGAAAGAAGCCACCATGCACATACAAGAGCCACGCATTCAAGAGTTGTAGGGTAACGCCAGGGGTGTCGCTCAGTTAGTTCAAGCTCTGCAAGCCATTATAGCAGGTCGTTAGTGGTTAGTAAGAAAAGGCAGGTCAGAAACACTCAGATTCACCCTCATGCTTTGCTAGCAGGCATTTGGGGTATTTAAAAAAAAGCGGAAGTTGTGACGTCACACAGCATGGTGCTACTGTTGTGTTATGTTGTGTGAGTGTGACACTACTCTCCTCGACGTGCTTAGAATCTCTTATTCGTCTGATGTCATTCAGGGAAATGAGGGATCACACAGTTCCATATCACTCTCTGTTTTCATAGAATCGCATGAGAACCGTTGACGATTCTTTACCTCAGTGAGGAGACGGCACGCACAGCATGCACTGTTTACATCTGCTGTCCCCATTATACCAACATGACTGCATCCCAACATGCCCCAACAACCATGCCTCTAGGCCACACCCCCAGACAGAAAGACAGAGCAACTGTCAAAAGCATTCAAATGTACAACCACCATAACAATGGATATAGGCTGGGTTTCTGTACAGCACTTTGTGACATCAGCTGATGTAAGAAGGGCTTTATAAATACATTTGATTGATAAACAGTATGGACCACCTGAAAAGTTAGTACAGTATGTAAGAATGGACATACAGTATGAACCACTTGAAAAGTTAGTACAGTTGGTAAGAATGGATATACAGTATGAACCACTTGAAAAGTTAGTACAGTATGTAAGAATGGATATACAGTATGAACCACTTGAAAAGTTAGTACAGTTGGTAAGAATGGATATACAGTATGAACCACTTGAAAAGTTAGTACAGTATGTAAGAATGGATATACAGTATGAACCACTTGAAAAGTTAGTACAGTTGGTAAGAATCGATATACAGTATGGGCCACTTCAAAAGTTAGTATGTATGTGTGTGTGTGTGCGTTTGAGCAAGTGGAGTGTGTGCACTCTCCACACATACATTTGTGTGTGTGTGTGTGTGTGTGTGTGTGTGTGTGTGTGTGTGTGTGTGTGTGTGTGTGTGTGTGTGTGTGTGTGTGCGCACGCTTGTGAGTGTGTATGACAGGGACAGCATAAATGTTGATATGCTGCACCATGCTAATTTTATGTGTGTGTTTTTCCCTATATATGGGCGCTCTACTGATACGGAAATGTACAGCATATAAAAGTAAATGTCTTGAGACTTGCACTATAAACTCTAAACCCCCAACAACGTACTAAAAGTGATAGATAGGAAAGATGAAAAGGCAAACCGTTTCAAATAAAAGAGGCCTGCGTCGTTGCCCGTTATTGTTGAATAGTAATTGAGTTTGTGTAGAGAGACGGAGACAACAGAATGAAGATGTGGTAAAGTGCACATGAAACACCACCCTTAATGGATATTCCACTAAAACTACACACTGTTGGCGTACCGACAGTGTGTAGTTTTTAATGGGATATCCATTAAACAAAAATCCACCGTGTGTCACGACTCCCACCGAAGGTGGCTCCCCTGCCTGTTCGAGGGTGGCTCCCCTGCCTGTTCGAGGGTGGCTCCCCTGCCTGTTCGAAGGTGGCTCCCCTGCCTGTTCGAGGGTGGCTCCCCTGCCTGTTCGAGGGTGGCTCCCCTGCCTGTTCGAGGGTGGCTCCACTGCCTGTTCGAGGGTGGCTCCCCTGCCTGTTCGAGGGTGGCTCCCCTGCCTGTTCGAGAGTGGCTCCCCTGCCTGTTCGAGGGTGGCTCCCCTGCCTGTTCGAAGGTGGCTCCCCTGCCTGTTCGAGGGTGGCTCCCCTGCCTGTTCGAGAGTGGCTCCCCTGCCTGTTCGAGGGTGGCTCCCCTGCCTGTTCGAAGGTGGCTCCCCTGCCTGTTCGAGGGTGGCTCCCCTGCCTGTTCGAGGGTGGCTCCCCTGCCTGTTCGAGAGTGGCTCCCTGCCTGTTCGAGGGTGGCTCCCCTGCCTGTTCGACGGTGGCTCCCCTGCCTGTTCGAGGGTGGCTCCCCTGCCTGTTCGAGGGTGGCTCCCCTGCCTGTTCGAGGGTGGCTCCCCTGCCTGTTCGAGGCTGGCTCCCCTGCCTGTTCGAGGGTGGCTCCCCTGCCTGTTCGAAGGTGGCTCCCCTGCCTGTTCGAGGGTGGCTCCCCTGCCTGTTCGAGGGTGGCTCCCCTGCCTGTTCGAAGGTGGCTCCCCTGCCTGTTCGGGCGGCGCTCGGCGGTCTACTAGCCGCCACCGATCCCCTTTTCCTTTTCTGTTTGTTTGCTCTTATTGGTTGAACCTGTCTCTTATTTTGTTTCTTGATTCATGTCTATTTAAGCCTGTTAGGCCCGCCTAATTTTGTGCGGGATTGTTTTCCTGTTAGTCAGGTTGTGCGTGCTGTGTTCCTGTCCGTTTGTGCCCTGTGTTTGGGTTGGGCTATTTTCTGTCGATTTTTCGCCCGTTGTTTTGGCCGTTGGTTTGGGAAATCCTAATAAAGCCGGTTTCCCCAGTATCCTCTGCTCTCTGCATTTGACTCTGCACCCACCACTCCAGGCGTTTGTGACATCGTGCTGTTCATATTGCCAACTAATCTTGGTCAACAATGGTTTAGTTGGTCTTGTTCCAGTGTCATTAATGGGACTGAGGGCATTGAAGTGGAAGCCCGGTTCAATGAAACTACTGTAGTTTAGTATGTATATTGAAGCTAAATGAACAGAAGACTCTAACTTACATAAAGATTGCTGTGGTTGTTTTGTCAACCATCATCCTCCACTACCACTATAAAAAATGTAAAAAAAACCCTCTCCCATCCTTATTTGGTGACATTTTCACTGAGGAAATGTATTTTCACTCGGAGTCTCCATCTTCCAGTCTGTCCTGTCTGTCTGCCTGTAGTAATGTTCATGCCTGGCTGAAGCAGTCCCAATTGTCCTGTCTGTCTGCCTGTAGTAATGTTCATGCCTGGCTGAAGCAGTCCCAATTATCCTGTCTGTCTGCCTGTAGTAATGTTCGTGCCTGGCTGAAGCAGTCCCAATTATCCTGTCAGTCAGCCTGTAGTAATGTTCGTGCCTGGCTGAAGCAGTCCCAATTATCCTGTCAGTCTGCCTGTAGTAATGTTCATGCCTGGCTGAAGCAGTCCCAATTATCCTGTCTGTCTGCCTGTAGTAATGTTCATGCCTGGCTGAAGCAGTCCCAATTATCCTGTCTGTCTGCCTGTAGTAATGTTCGTGCCTGGCTGAAGCAGTCCCAATTATCCTGTCAGTCAGCCTGTAGTAATGTTCATGCCTGGCTGAAGCAGTCCCAATTATCCTGTCTGTCTGCCTGTAGTAATGTTCATGCCTGGCTGAAGCAGTCCCAATTATCCTGTCAGTCTGCCTGTAGTAATGTTCATGCCTGGCTGAAGCAGTCCCAATTATCCTGTCTGTCTGCCTGTAGTAATGTTCATGCCTGGCTGAAGCAGTCCCAATTATCCTGTCTGTCTGCCTGTAGTAATGTTCATGCCTGGCTGAAGCAGTCCCAATTATCCTGTCAGTCAGCCTGCCGTCAGGGGCTGGTTTGGCGGTTTGTTTATTTTATTGTGGTTTTATTAACTAATAGCCCCTCAGATAGATGGATGGCACTAGCACTAAACCGCAGAGTGGGCTGCTACCACCCCTCCCTGTCCCCCGTCTCTCCCTACTCCAACCCTACCCCCAGAGCCTGATGAGGGAAACCCAAGACCCTAACTGCCTGAGCGCTCCCTAATCTGTCACATCAGGCACACATGTTTTCGGTCTTGGTAATGGCGGCTCAGACATCTAGTTTGGCCACAGCGGGCTTTGTGGAGTCCCGGCAGCCTCGCTAGTGTACGACAGTAATGATAGGGTGGCTGACCAGTCCTTGACATGGGTCTGCATCTCATCAGCACCGTGGTGGAGAGGGTAGAACCAGACACACTGAGCAAACATGCCAAGCAGCGTCCTACAACAGCCAATTAGCCACCAGCCAACCAGCCACTGAAACCAGCCAACCAGCCACCCAAACCAGCTGACCAGCTACCGACACTTTAGCAAACCAAACCAGTCAACCAGCCATCCAAACCAGTTGTGCTGAGCGATTAGTGCTTTTTGAGGTCGGTTCAATTTCGGTTCGATTATTTTTTAAATAATCACAGTTTTTATTCATCAAATGCATTATGTGGGTTGAATGCTGTAACAAGACAGAATAAAACGGGTAATAAAAGTCCCATGATGGTAGTGACCGCCCATTACTGCTTATTACTTATTAACTATTTATTCACATGACTTTACTTTAATAAAATATTTGTATTATTTTACGGTTTTATTATTTCATTCTAAGTCATCATCTCATCTCTATAGAGCTGCTGTCTGACTAAAACACTATTATGTAGTTCTTCAAAGTAAATAAGGCTTACTTTTACGATACCTCTCAAAGCAACTGATTTATATCCCTCTTGTACGTTCACTCTTCTCTCCAACTCTGTCAACGAGGTCTGGTCAAGTAAGCGGGCGCGCAATAGATTATGGTCATTGTAGTCAATGACCACATTTTCTGCTCTATGTAGAATATTGGCCTGTTGGAAACTACAACTACTATATCGCACAGTAGGGCTTGATCTGATTTTTCTCTACAGAAACTGAGTATCGAGCTCACAGAAACTGAGTATCGAGCTCACAGAAACTGAGTATCGAGCTCACAGAAACTGAGTATCAAGCTCACAGACACTGGGCATAGAGTTCACAGAAACTGAGCATAGAGCTCACAGAAACTGAGCATCGAGCTCACAGAAACTGAGCATAGAGCTCACAGAAACTGAGTATCGAGCTCACAGAAACAAAACGTACAAAATGGAATTCAAATAATGTAAACGACATCAATTAATTACAGTGCATTCGGAAAGTATTCAGACCCCTTGACTTTTTACACATTTTGTTACATTACAGCCTTATTCTAAAATTGTTTTTTTCTCCGCATTAATCTACACTCAATAGCCCATAATGCCAAAGCAAAAACAGGTTTTTAGTAATTGTTTAAAAGGTACTACAATTAAAAAACTGAAATATCACATTTACACAAGTATTCAGACCCTTTACTCAGTACTTTGTTGAAGCAACTTTGCCCTGATTACAGCCTTGAGTCTTCTTGGGTATGAGGCTACAAGCTTGGCACACCTGTATTTGGGGAGTTTATACCATTCTTCTCTGCAGATCCTCTCAAGCTCTGTCAGGCCTCTCCAGAGATGTTCGATCGAGTTCAAGTCCGGGATCTGGCTGGGCCATTCAAGGACATTCAGAGACTTGCCCTGAAGACACTCTTGCGTTGTCTTGGCTGTGTGCTTAGGGTCATTATCCTGTTGGAAGGTGAACCTTCGCCCCGGTCTGAGGTCCTGAGCACCCTGGAGCAGGTTTTCATCAAGGAGCTCTCTGTACTTTACTCCGTTCATCTTTCCCTGAATCCTGACCAGTCTCCCAGTCCTGCCTCTGAAAAACATCCCCCCAGCATGATGCTGCCACCACCATGCTTCAACGTAGGGATGGTGCCAGGTTTCCTCCAGACATGATGCTTGGCATTCAGGCCAAAGAGTTCATTCTTGGTTTTATCAAATCAAAATCAAATCAAATGTTATTTGTCACATGCGCCAAATACAACAGCTGTAGACCTTAATGTTAATTGAGGTAATATGTAGGTAGAGGAAAAGTGAATATGTATGAATAAAAAAAGAGTTGCAGGAGCGTAAAAATGGGGGTTGGGGGGAAAATGCAAATAGTCCGAGTAACCATTTGATTAGGTGTTCATGAGTCTTATGGCTTGGGGGTAGAAGCTGTTAAGAAGCCTTTTGGTCCTAGACTTGGTGCTCCGGTACCATTTGCGTGCGGTCGCAGAGAGAACAATCTATGACTAGGGTGGCTGGAGTCTTTGGATTTTTGGGGGGCATTCCTCTGACACCCGATGGTATAGAGGTCCTGAATGGCAGGAAGCTTGGCATCTGTGATGTACTGGGCCATACGCACTACCCTCTGTAGTGCCTCGCGGTCGGAGACCGAGCAGGTTCCATACCAGGCTGTGGTGCAACCAGTCAGGATGCTCTCGATGATGCAGCTGTAGAACTTTCTGAGGATCTGAGGACCCATGCCAAATCCTTTCAGTCTCCCGAGGGGGAATAGGCATTGTTATGCCCTCTTCTCGACTGTCTTGGTGTGTTTGGACCATGATAGGCTCCACTACAGCCCCATCGATGAGAATGGGGGCGTGCTCGGTCCTCCTTTTCCTGTGGTCCACAATAATCTCCTTTGTCTTGATCATGTTGAGGGAGAGGTTGTTATCCTGGCACCACACTGCCAGGTCTCTGACCTCCTCCCTATAGGCTGTCTCATTGATGTCAGTGATCAGGCCTACCACTGTTGTGTCATCAACAAACTTAATGATGGTGTTGGGAGTCGTGCCTGGCCGTAAAGTCATGAGTGAACCAGGAGTACAGAAGGGGGCTGAGCACGCACCCCTGAGGGACCCCCGTGTTGAGGATCAGCATGGCAGTGTCACGACTTCCGCTGAAGTTGGTTCTCCTGCCCGTTCGGGCGGTGCTCGGCGGTCGTCGTCACTGTCCTATTAGCCACTACCGATCCCTTTTTCGTGTATCTGTTGGTTTTGTCTAATTGGTTTCACCTGTGTGTTGTTTAGTTTATTAGTGTCTGTATTTAATGTAGGTTGTCCCGCCCTTGTTTTGTGCGGGATTGTTTATTTTGTCATTCATTTTGTCTGTCGGTGTTTTGTGTTTCCTATTCTCTGGTTAGTCTTTATCCTGTGTTGGATAATTTTCACCCTGTGTATATTTGGGTTGACCGTTGTTTATTTTGTTCACCGGAGAATAAACTTTATATCGCTATCTGCTCTCTGCGCCTGATTCCACCCACCTTGATTAGACGTGACAGAATCCCGCAACACCCATGGAATCAGCAGGAGCAGCAGCGTCTCCTCTCTCATCGATGGAAGAGAGGGTCCTCCATCATACCAGCATGCTTCACCGGATTGGTTCTGCTATGGACCAAATGATGGAGAGAATGGATCGATGGGAGAGGAGTGGCCTCCCCACCTCATCTCTACCAACCCCTTCTCCAGCACCTCCTGTTTCTGCGACCACATCTGGCTCTGGGGCTCTTCGGCTGACACTCCCACGGGAGTTTGACGGATCGGCGGCTGGGTGCCAGGGTTTCCTCCTTCAGCTGGAACTATACCTGGCTACCGTGCGTCCTGCTCCCTCTGGAGAGGAGAGCGTGTGCGCCCTCGTCTCCTGCTTGACTGGGCGAGCCCTCGAGTGGGCCAACGCAGTATGGAATGGTCCGGACTCGGCTAAGGATAATTACCCAGAGTTCACCCGCCGATTCCGAGCTGTTTTTGACCATCCACCCGAGGGTCGGGCGGCGGGTGAACGACTGTTCCACCTGTGTCAGGAGACGAGGAGCGTACAGGATTTTGCCCTTGAGTTTAGGACTTTGGCAGCAGGAGCAGGATGGAACGACAGGGCCTTGATTGATCATTTTAGACGTAGTCTCAAGGAGGACGTCCGCAGGGAGCTGGCATGTCGGGACACCACATTCACACTGGATGGACTTATCGATCTGGCTATCCGTCTCGACAACCTGCTGGCTGCTCGCGGGCGTTCGGATCAGGTCCTGTCGTTTCCAATCCCCAGCCCCCCTGTTCCTATCCCTATGGAATTAGGAGGTACGGCTTCAAGGGGGCCCGGAGGAGGAGTGTCCTTCTGCACCAGTTGTGGTCGACGAGGGCACACGTCCGACCGGTGCTGGAGGAACTCGTCTAGGAGTCGGGAGGACAGGCGGAACACTGCTCGATCACCCCAGGTGAGTAAGCACCAAACTCATTCAGAGCTTTTTGTCGGTCATGTGTTTGTATTGATTTCTTTCCCTGGTTTTTCCCCATCTCTACAGCATAAGGCGCTAGTCGATTCAGGCGCAGCTGGGAATTTTATGGATCGTGGGCTTGCGTTAAGGCTAGGGATTCCCCTGGTGTCGTTAGATCGACCTTTCCCCGTGCACTCCTTAGATAGCCGACCATTAGGGTCAGGAGTAATTAGCGAGGCTACGGTGCTGCTGGACATGGTAACGCAGGGTAATCATAAGGAGCAGATTAGCCTGTTTCTTATAGATTCACCTGCGTTTCCAGTGGTGTTGGGGGTTCCCTGGTTAGCTCAACACAACCCGGTGATTTTCTGGCGACAGGGGGCTCTTAAGGGGTGGTCAGAGGAGTGTTCAGGTAGGTGTATAGGAGTTGCCGTTGGTGCGACCTCGGTGGAGAGTCCAGACCAAGTTTCCACCGTGCGCATTCCCTCTGAATATGCTGATTTGGCTATCGCCTTCAGTAAAGAGAAGGCGACCCAATTACCACCTCATCGTCGAGAGGACTGTGCGATAAACCTTCTGGAAAACACTGCACTTCCTAGGAGTCATGTGTATCCATTGTCCCATGAGGAGACAGTTGCGATGGAAACATATGTTTCTGAATCGCTGGGACAGGGGTACATTCAGCTCTCCATATCACCCGTCTCCTCAAGCTTCTTTTTTGTGAAGAAGAAGGATGGAGGTCTGCGTCCGTGTATTGATTATAGAGGTCTAAATTCCATCACAGTGGGGTTTAGTTACCCACTACCTCTCATCGCTACGGCAATGGAATCATTTCACGGGGCGCGTTTCTTCACAAAACTGGACCTGAGGAGCGCGTATAATCTGGTACGTATCCGGGGAGGAGATGAGTGGAAAACCGCATTTAGTACTACTTCTGGTCATTATGAGTACTGCGTCATGCCATACGGGTTGAAGAATGCTCCAGCCGTTTTTCAATCCTTCGTAGATGAGATTCTCCGAGACCTGCTCGGGCAGGGAGTGGTAGTGTACATTGATGACATCTTGATCTATTCTGCCACATGCGCGGAGCATGTGTCTCTGGTGCGTAAGGTACTTGGGCGACAACTGGAGCATGACCTGTATTGGAAGGCGGAGAAATGTGAGTTTTTCAAACAGTCCGTTTCCTTCCTGGGGTATCGTATTTCCACCTCCGGGGTGGTGATGGAGGATGATCGCGTTACAGCCGTGCGTAATTGGCCGACTCCGACCACGGTGAAAGAAGTGAAGCGGTTTTTAGGGTTTGCCAATTACTACCAGAGGTTTATCCGGGGTTTTGGTCAGGTGGCTGCTCCCATCACCTCACTGCTGAAGGGAGGACCGGTGCGCTTGCGCTGGTCAGCAGAGGCGGGCAGAGCTTTCAGTCATCTGAAGGAGCTGTTCACCAATGCGCCCGTGTTGGCGCATCCGGACCCCTCTTTAGCGTTCATAGTGGAGGTGGATGCGTCCGAGGCTGGGGTTGGAGCCGTGCTGTCCCAACGCTCAGGCGTGCCATCCAAACTCCGCCCGTGTGCTTTCTTTTCGAGCAAGCTCAGCCCAGCGGAGCGAAACTATGATGTGGGGGACTGGGAGTTGTTAGCTGTAGTCAAGGCTCTGAAGGTGTGGAGACATTGGCTTGAGGGGGCTAAATACCCTTTTCTCATCTGGAATGACCATCGTAATCTCGAGTACATCCGGGCAGCTAAGAGACTAAATCCACGTCAGGCTAGATGGGCCATGTTTTTTACTAGGTTCCAGTTTACCCTCACATATCGGCCAGGCTCCCAAAACACTAAAGCTGACGCACTGTCTCGCCTCTATGATACCGAGGAACGGTCAGTAGAGCCAACTCCCATCATTCCACCGTCATGTCTCGTGGCATCGGTGGTATGGGAGGTGGACGCTTAGATAGAGAGGGCCTCACGGTCAGAGCCGGCTCCTCCTAACTGTCCAGTTGGGACCAAGTACGTGCCGAGGGTGGTCCGGGACAAGCTGATTAGGTCGGCTCATACTCTTCCCTCCTTGGGCCATCCTGGTATCAAGAGGACAGTGCAGAGTCTGAGAGGGAGATACTGGTGGCCCACACTGGCTAAAGACGTGAGATTTTATGTCTCCTCCTGCTCAGTGTGTGCTCAGAGCAAGGCTCCTCGGCACCTGCCTAGAGGTAAATTACAACCCCTCCCCGTTCCACAACGGCCGTGGACACATTTATCGGTGGATTTTCTTACCGACCTTCCCCCGTCCCAGGGAAGTACTACGATCCTGGTCGTTGTGGATCGGTTTTCTAAGTCCTGTCGTCTCATTCCGTTGCCCGGTCTTCCTACGTCCCTGCAGACGGCTGAGGCTTTGTTTACCCATGTCTTCCGGCACTATGGGGTGCCTGAGGATATCGTCTCTGATCGGGGTCCCCAATTCACGTCCAGAGTGTGGAGGGCGTTTATGGAGAGACTGGGGGTCTCGGTTAGCTTAACCTCAGGTTTTCACCCCGAGAGTAATGGGCAGGTGGAGCGCGTTAACCAGGATGCGGGCAGGTTTCTGCGGTCCTATTGTCGGGACCGGCCTGGTGAGTGGGCAAGGTATGTTCCATGGGCCGAACTAGCCCAGAACTCCTTACGCCACTCCTCTACTAACTTGTCTCCTTTTGAGTGTGTGTTAGGTTACCAGCCGGTCCTGGCTCCATGGCATCAGAGTCAGACCGAGGCTCCTGCGGTGGAGGAATGGGTACAGCGCTCCAAGGACACCTGGAAAGCCGTTCAGGACTCATTACGGTTAGCGGGAGAACGGCAGAAGAGGAGCGCTGACCAGCACCGCAGTGAGACCCCCGTGTTTGCACCGGGGGACAGGGTCTGGCTCTCGACCCGAAACCTGTCTCTCCGCCTGCCCTGTCGGAAGCTGGGGCCGCAGTGTGGGGGGCCGTTCAAAGTCCTGAGGAGAATAAACGAGGTGTGTTATAGGTTACAACTTCCTAGGTATTACCGTATTAACCCCTCGTTTCATGTGTCTCTCCTTAGGCCGGTGGTGGCTGGTCCCCTGCAAGAAGGTGAGGTGCCTGAGGTCCCTGAGGTCCCTCTGGACATCGAGGGGCTCCCGGCGTATACAGTTCGAGGCATTCTGGATTCTAGACGCCGGGTGGGGGCCTACGGTACCTCGTGGACTGGGAGGGGTACGGCCCGGAGGAGAGATGCTGGGTTCCGGTGAGGGACATTTTGGACCCTTCCCTCCTGAGAGATTTCCACCGCCTCCATCCGGATCGCCCAGCACCTCGTCCTCCGGGTCGTCCTCGAGGACGGTGGCGGCACGCTGCGGGAGCTGCGCGTCAGGGGGGGGGGGGTATTGTCACGACTTCCGCCGAAGTTGGCTCTCCTGCCCGTTCGGGCGGTGCTCGGCGGTCGTCGTCACCGTCCTATAAGCCACTACCGATCCCTTTTTCGTGTATCTGTTGGTTTTGTCTAATTGGTTTCACCTGTGTGTTGTTTAGTTTATTAGTGTCTGTATTTAATGTAGGTTGTCCCGCCCTTGTTTTGTGCGGGATTGTTTATTTTGTCATTCATTTTGTCTGTCGGTGTTTTGTGTTTCCTATTCTCCGGTTAGTCTTTATCCTGTGTTGGATAATTTTCACCCTGTGTGTATTTGGGTTGACCGTTGTTTATTTTGTTCACCGGAGAATAAACTTTATATCGCTATCTGCTCTCTGCGCCTGATTCCACCCACCTTGATTAGACGTGACAGGCAGTTGTGTTGTTACCTACCCTTACCACCTGGGGGTGGCCCGCAAGGAAGTCCAGGATCTAGTTGCAGAGGGAGGTGTTAAGTCCCGGGGTCCTTAGCTTAGTGATGAGTGTTGAATGGTAAGTTGTTGTCAATGAACAACATTCTCACATAGGTGTTGCTTTTGTCCAGCTGGGAAAGGGCACTGTGGTGTGCAATAGAGATTGCATTGTCTGTGGATCAGACCAGAGAATATTGTTTCTCATGGTCTGAGAGTCCTTTAGGTGCATTTTGGCAAACTCCAAGCGGGCTGTCATGTGCCTTTTACTGAGGAGTGGCTTCCGTCTGGCCGCCCTACCATAAAGGCCTGATTGGTGGAGTGCTGCAGAGATGGTTGTCCTTCAGGAAGGTTCTCCCATCTCCACAGAGGAACTCTGGAGCTCTGTCAGGTTCTTGGTCACCTCCCTGATCAAGGCCCTTCTCCCCCGATTGCTCAGTTTGGTCGGGCGGCCAGCTCTAGTAAGAGCCTTGGTGGTTCCAAACTTCTTCCATTGAAGAATGATGGAGGCCACTGTATTCTTGGGGACCTCCAATGCTGCATACAATTTTTGGTACCCTTACCCAGATCATTGCCTCGACACAATCCTGTCTCGGACACAAACTCTACGGACAATTCCTTTTTGCTCTGACATACACTGTCAACTGTGGGACCTTATATAGACAGGTGTGTGCCTAATGTCCAATCAATTGTATTTGCCACAGGTGGACTCCAATCAAGATGAAGAAACATCTCAAGGATGATCAATGGAAACAGGATGCACCTGAGCTCAATTTTGAGACTCATAGCAAAGGGTCTGAAGACTGTTTTTTTATTTTTAATACATTTGCAAAAATGTCTAAAAGCCTGTTTTTGCTTTGTTATTATGGAGTATTGTGTATAGGTTGGTGAGGATTTTGTTGCATTTAATCCATTTTAGAATAAGGCTGTAACGTGACAAAATGTGGGAAAAGTCAAGGGGTCTGAATACTTTCCAAGTGCTGTGAAGTTGTTTAAAAACTGAAAAATATCTGACATTTTGGTTAATCGCTCAGCACTACAAACCAGCCAACCAGCCTACACACAGCCTCAGTTCACTTTCAAAATGACAAGCACTGAAATAAAAATCATTCTACACAGCCTCTATTTAATTAGTTAATGTCAACCACAACAAATAATATTAACACTTCAATGAAGGTTAAGGTTGGGTTTCAGTGTTACATCAGTGAGGAGTTGACCCTAGGTCAGAAAGAGGTTGGGTTTCAGTGTTACATCTGTGAGGAGTTGACCCTAGGTCAGAAAGAGGTTGGGTTTCAGTGTTACATCAGTGAGGAGTTGACCTAGGTCAGAAAGAGGTTGGGTTTAGGTTACATCAGTGAGGAGTTGAGAAAGAGGTTGGGTTTCAGTGTTACATCAGTGAGGAGTTGAGTTGACAGTGTTACATCTAGGTTCAGAAAGAGGTTGGGTTTCAGTGTTACATCATTGAGGAGTTGACCCTAGGTCAGAAAGAGGTTGGGTTTCAGTGTTACATCAGTGAGGAGTTGACCCTAGGTCAGAAAGAGGTTGGGTTTCAGTGTTACATCATTGAGGAGTTGACCCTAGGTCAGAAAGAGGTTGGGTTTCAGTGTTACATCAGTGAGGAGTTGACCCTAGGTTTAGAAAGAGGTTGGGTTTCAGTGTTACATCAGTGAGGAGTTGACCCTAGGTCAGAAAGAGGTTGGGTTTCAGTGTTACATCAGTGAGGAGTTGACCCTAGGTCAGAAGGAGGTTGGGTTTCAGTGTTACATCATTGAGGAGTTGACACCAGGTCTGAAAGAGGTTGGGTTTCAGTGTTACATCAGTGAGGAGTTGACCCTAGGTCAGAAAGAGGTTGGGTTTCAGCGTTACATCAGTGAGGAGTTGACCCTAGGTCAGAAAGAGGTTGGGTTTCAGTGTTACATCATTGAGGAGTTGACCCTAGGTCAGAAAGAGGTTGGGTTTCAGTGTTACATCAGTGAGGAGTTGACCCTAGGTTTAGAAAGAGGTTGGGTTTCAGTGTTACATCAGTGAGGAGTTGACCCTAGGTCAGAAAGAGGTTGGGTTTCAGTGTTACATCAGTGAGGAGTTGACCCTAGGTCAGAAAGAGGTTGGGTTTCAGTGTTACAAGTTGACCCTAGGTCAGGAAGAGTTGGGTTTCAGCGTTACATCAGTGAGGAGTTGACCCTAGGTCAGAAAGAGGTTGGGTTTCAGTGTTACATCATTGAGGAGTTGACCCTAGGTTTAGAAAGAGGTTGGGTTTCAGTGTTACATCAGTGAGGAGTTGACCCTAGGTCAGAAAGAGGTTGGGTTTCAGTGTTACATCATTGAGGAGTTGTAGGTCAGAAAGAGGTTGGGTTTCAGTGTTACATCAGTGAGGAGTTGACCCTAGGTCAGAAAGAGGTTGGGTTTCAGTGTTACATCATTGAGGAGTTGACCCTAGGTCAGAAAGAGGTTGGGTTTCAGTGTTACATCAGTGAGGAGTTGACCCTAGGTCAGAAAGAGGTTGGGTTTCAGGTCAGAAAGAGGTTGGGTTTCAGTGTTACATCATTGAGGAGTTGACCCTAGGTCAGAAAAGGTTGGGTTTCAGTGTTACATGTGAGGAGTAGGTTGGGTTTCAGTGTTACATCATTGAGGAGTTGACCCCATCATTGAAGTTGACCCTAGGTCAGAAAGAGGTTGGGTTTCAGTGTTACATCATTGAGGAGTTGACCCTAGGTGAGGTTGGGTTTCAGTGAAGGTCAGAAAGAGGTTGGGTTTCAGTGTTACATCATTGAGGAGTTGACCCTAGGTCAGAAAGAGGTTGGGTTTCAGTGTTACATCAGTGAGGAGTTGACCCTAGGTCAGAAGAGGTTGGGTTTCAGTGTTGAGGAGTTGACCCTAGGTCAGAAAGAGGTTGGGTTTCAGTGTTACATCATTGAGGAGTTGACCCTAGGTCAGAAAGAGGTTGGGTTTCAGTGTTACATCAGTGAGGAGTTGACCCTAGGTCAGAAAGAGGTTGGGTTTCAGTGTTACATCATTGAGGAGTTGACCCTAGGTCAGAAAGAGGTTGGGTTTCAGTGTTACATCAGTGAGGAGTTGACCCTAGGTCAGAAAGAGGTTGGGTTTCAGTGTTACATCAGTGAGGAGTTGACCCTAGGTCAGAAAGAGGTTGGGTTTCAGTGTTACATCATTGAGGAGTTGACCCTAGGTCAGAAAGAGGTTGGGTTTCAGTGTTACATCAGTGAGGAGTTGACCCTAGGTCAGAAAGAGGTTGGGTTTCAGTGTTACATCATTGAGGAGTTGACCCTAGGTCAGAAAGAGGTTGGGTTTCAGTGTTACATCATTGAGGAGTTGACCCTAGGTCAGAAAGAGGTTGGGTTTCAGTGTTACATCATTGAGGAGTTGACCCTAGGTCAGAAAGAGGTTGGGTTTCAGTGTTACATCAGTGAGGAGTTGACCCTAGGTGAGGTTGGGTTTCAGTGTTACATCATTGAGGAGTTGACCCTAGGTCAGAAAGAGGTTGGGTTTCAGTGTTACATCATTGAGGAGTTGACCCTAGGTCAGAAAGAGGTTGGGTTTCAGTGTTACATCAGTGAGGAGTTGACCCTAGGTTTAGAAAGAGGTTGGGTTTCAGTGTTACATCAGTGAGGAGTTGACCCTAGGTCAGTTGGGTTTCAGTGTTACATCATTGAGGAGTTGACCCTAGGTCAGAAAGAGGTTGGGTTTCAGTGTTACATCATTGAGGAGTTGACCCTAGGTCAGAAAGAGGTTGGGTTTCAGTGTTACATCATTGTTAGGTCAGAAAGAGGTTGGGTTTCAGTGTTACATCAGGAGTTGACCCTAGGTCAGAAAGAGGTTGGGTTTCAGTGTTACATCATTGAGGAGTTGACCCTAGGTCAGAAAGAGGTTGGGTTTCAGTGTTACATCATTGAGGAGTTGACCCTAGGTCAGAAAGAGGTTGGGTTTCAGTGTTACATCATTGAGGAGTTGACCCTAGGTCAGAAAGAGGTTGGGTTTCAGTGTTACATCAGTGAGGAGTTGACCCTAGGTCAGACAGAGGTTGGGTTTCAGTGTTACATCATTGAGGAGTTGACCCTAGGTCAGAAAGAGGTTGGGTTTCAGTGTTACATCAGTGAGTTGACCCTAGGTCAGAAAGAGGTTGGGTTTCAGTGTTACATCAGTGAGGAGTTGAAGCTAGGTCAGAAATAGGTTGGGTTTCAGTGTTATATCAGTGAGGAGTTGACCCTAGGTCAGAAAGAGGTTGGGTTTCAGTGTTACATCATTGAGGAGTTGACCCTAGGTCAGAAAGAGGTTGGGTTTCAGTGTTACATCAGTGAGGAGTTGACCCTAGGTCAGAAAGAGGAGCTATGTATGGCTGCATAGGGGGATGAAGAAGAACCAGGGGAAACACACTGTCCAACGAAGCAGGGAGAGACAACAGAACAAAGCAAATGCAGCCGCATAGAGAGAGAGAGAGAGAGAGAGAGAGAGAGAGAGAGAGAGAGAGAGAGAGAGAGAGAGAGCGAGAGAGAGAGAGAGAGAGAGAGAGAGAGAGAGAGAGAGAGAGAGAGAGAGAGAGAGAGAGAGAGAGAGAGAGAGCGAGAGAGAGAGAGAGCGAGAGAGAGAGAGAGAGAGAGAGAGAGCGAGAAAGAGAGAGAGAGAGAGAGAGAGAGAGAGAGAGAGAGAGAGAGAGAGAGAGAGAGAGAGAGAGAGAGAGAGGTGTCACAGCTGTAGATTGCAGCACCACCAACACCAGCAGAGAATGGAAGCATTTTATATTTTGTGTGTGAGAGAAGAAGCAGCAGTAGAGACTTGGACATAAAATAAGGTACTTGTTTATCTAAGTGAAAGGAGTTGCATGCAGTCATTATGAAGCTCAACATTGCCTCTGGAGTATCCTGGTAATGTGTGACTAAGGCTGTGAAGATGAATGATTCAGTACATGCAGATCACATCCTTTACTCAGTTCTCCTCCACAACCCATCAAATGTGAGCTGACTCACCTACACATGTCTTTTCATCAGTTTGCAGGGCAAACTTCATGTGACACGCACATCTGGGGCCGTGGTCCGTCTCCTCACAGATGTGCTGGCAACCCCCATTGCCGTAGTTACAGGTCACTGCCAAGGAGCACACAGTTAAAGCAATAGGAACATGATGTACTGTCATCCATGCCTGGAGGTGTGCTGTGACATCATCACCCTCTCAACCTCAGTGTGATAAAGATGTTTAGAAACTCCTCCCGTTCACACCTTGGTATGAAGGATCTCACACCACTAAACCGTCGCCTACTTAATGGAGCAGAGCTGACTGACTTCAGAGTTTCATTCTCACTAGAAGACACTAGTTCCACTTTGGAATACTGGTTCTCCAGAGTGACACAGAAAAATTGGAAGGTTCATAACTGTTAAAAAGACGAATCTGGGTGTCAGTTACACTGTGAGTTCGTGGTGTGTTGAGTGTCGACATTAGCACTCTGAATACACCTGTGATGACAGACCGCCATCCAGTCTGCACAACACTATCCCTGTGCCTTTTGGCCTTAACCTGGGCTATAGCCCAAAAAATGTAGACTCCTAAACACTTCTCCAATCATTATTCCAACATAGGCAAATCCCCCATCAGCCCCGACCCCAGCCCTGAAAGGACGAGCCATGTTGCAAGGCAACAGGAAGTGTGTGGTGTCCATCACCGGCTCTTTCTCAGAAACCTGCTACCCACTCCCTTACACCAGTTCTGTCGGTTATCTTATCGGATGCTATAAACCATTTAGTGTGATAAACTGGCAGTAACATTTGGAAACAATCACTGTAAAATGGCTTTGTTTCTGATGCTGTGTGAAAATCTGTTGGATGTGTCTGTTGGATGGTAAGTATCTTCATAACCCTACACAATGTACACGTTGGCACCACATAAACCATGTATTATCATGTTAGAAACCTATGTAAGATAGAGTAGATCATCATGTAGTGCCAATGTGTACATTGTGTAGAGTAATGAAGGTGGGTAATGTGGGTTGATGGAGGGGGTTCACACTTACACTTGCAGTCCCTCATGTTCCTGGTGAGCTGGAAGCCAGGCCTGCACTCGCAGGCGATGCCTCCCTTTGGTGTCTCCCGGCAGATGTGAGCACAGCCATGGTTCTTATCCATGCAGGTGGGGCTCTCCTTGGTGCCCTCTGGTCGCTCTACAGTGAGAAGAACATGAGTTAGAGGTGACCTGATCAGAGTTTCCAACACGTACTAGGTACTAGTCCTTTCCCCGATGCCACGCCCCCTTACATGACTGAATACACACACAGATGTAAATCTCCAGGGTGGATGATAGCCTGTTAGAACACACTGCATTGTGTCAGGCTATAAAAACTAGCCCGTCTAAAGAGGGGATCAAACTCCCACCAGGAGCTGATCCTGCAGTCCTGTAAGCATAAATGAGGTAATCCCTAACAAACAGAGGTAGACATTTTAACTCGCAGACAAATTCTTCAAGCTTCGAGGCAAGAAGGGCTCGGTCGGAGCGGAGAGGCCTAAACAAACACACCTACAATATTTCCAGCGGTTTACCACACTCTAACCACGATGCTTTGGTTCAGTTAAAATGGGTCCGTTTTCTGTGGATGCATGGATCCGTTATGAGTCTAAACACAACAAAGGGATGCTTTTGTTGGCCTCCATTATATAAAGTCATCTCACAATATCTGAGTGTTTTAGCGATTCTAAGTTACTCTCAAAGTGCCATGCAGATACATCATTTTTATCTCATGTATAAATGTATGAAAGTCGCTTATTCAACACATCCGTAACTCAAGAGGATTCCATTCCAGGTCTCACTTGTGTTATAAATTATAACAGGAGTCAGTGGCACATCTGTTATGCCACTATGTATTACGTGTGACACCTTTAGGGATCAGAGCTGAGATTTGCCTCCATGCGATGTGAGATAATGTCACTATTACAGATGCAGTGACAAGCCCCAAACCTACTGTCTCATTAAAAACCAAACCCATCTCTCATCCCCCACCCCTCTTCCTCTATGTGGTGAGCAGACACAGAGGTTGACTTACAAATGGCACCCTATTCCCTATTAAGTTCACTACTTTTGACTAGGGCCCGTAGGGCTTTGGTCCATAGTAGTGGCCTATGTAGGGAATAGGGTGCCATTCAGGATGCAACCCAGGCAGGAAGATGTCTCAATGGAGACTCACTGGACCTGCTGACTCTCAGAAGGATGTTTGGGTCTACACTTCAGAGCTGTATACTGTTCTAGTCACACACATGAATATTGTAAATCTCCTTTTTGATTGCATGTGTACATGCATGTAAGCACATAAGGCCAAGGGCCCCACGTCGTTCTCACAGGCCATATGAAAAAGTATGTACAAACTACTGAACGTTGCTTTGGGTAAAGGTGTCTGCAAAACGGCATATTATTATTATTAGTAGTATTATAAATGACATGTCATAGAGGACTGCACTTTTCTGTACATAGACAATCATTCTACAGTGTGTTCATGTGACTGCCCTGTGGACATATGGGAAAATGCTATCTGTATGTGTAAATGTGTTGGCGAATCATGGCAAAGAGCCAGAGCCTTGGATTATCCTCAATGACTTATTTATGTACTTTAACACCTGCCTGAATAGGCTTCTTTTATTTACACCCTCTTGTTTTCCACGTGTTCTGCCAACAAACTGCACCGGCCCTTTTATTTCCTTTCACTTAGTACGGTAGGGCTGATGTCAAAGAGACAGATATATTTCCACCTCCTCTCTACTTTTTGTCTAGTTGACGAATCAAGAATCATAGGCGATGTTGATGTCTCGCATTAGTGCTGTCCATCACCTCAAGCCTGTTAAGAGGTGATAGGATGTCAGGCTTCAGCCCTTCTGACAGGCTTCTCTGCTTGTGCTTTCTTGATCTGTAAAAAGGGGTGATGGCGAAGGCAGAAAGATGGGAGAGTCTGAGCAATCAGACATTGAGTGCAAAACAGTCCTAGGACAGAGGGTCACCTCTGAACAAAAACACCATTCCACCACCACGGCCACTGAGACAGTAAATACAGGGACAATGACTGGAGTCCACTGACCATATAACAACACACCCTCTTTAAGGAGCAGCAAACCTCAGGAGGTCAGTGCGAGGGGAAACTTAACGGTCCTTTCCCACTGCTCCGTGTCTGTCTGAGGGGAGGCGAACCCAACACACAGACAGAGGGATAGAGTTTCCCACTTGGCAGCCCTTAAGAGACTCAAGTTCACTTACCAGGGTCACAATATGCATCCCCCAAAATCCCCCCGCTCTCTCCCACCTAGAGTATATGAGACCCCTGTCCCCTAATACCGCAGACTCATCCATCAATAGCGGTTGGGGCTAGGGCCAAAACCTGGCCCTGCTCTCTCTCTGAGGACCTAGAAAAGCCTAAGTGTTGACACAATAGCCCTTTTCTCCCTGGCCAAGCTATGGAACCACACTTTGTGGTTCTGTTCAACTGGCTGCCAAATACCGACATTTTTTATTATTACTACTACAGCTATTATAATTTATGCGGGGTCTCTTGTTGAGAAATGAAATATAAATAAATAATAGCGACGTAGAAAGAAAAAAACGGCCCGTGGAGAAGTGAGCTGGGGAAAGTTGTGAAGCAACGAATAGGACTGCGGATTGCAAACACCGCCAGTCCACTAAAACAAGCCTTTGACCCATGAAACATAACTTTATATGTAGAAGCCAATAAAAAATATCACAGGGCACTTTATAGACTGCTGGATAAGCAATATCTGTTAAAATCATGGAGCCAGAGGGGAACCTTCCAAATGGTTACCAGGGGACAGACTGGACATTTGTTCTCACACAATTGAACATGGACAGCGATCATCGGAAACTACTGACTGCACCGATGGAAAAAATAACACCCGGCAATTAGATGCAGAGAACAGCATGAAAGAGAAAGCTTTCCCCCAGAAGCGACAACAGCTACAACAGCAGTATTCAACCAAGACAGGTCGTGACCTGCCCACCAGACACTCAGGAGAGGCTTGTAACTCAAGGACTACTGCACTGCAGTGCCACCTCAGCAGCCCAAAGCTAAAATACTGCCATCTATAATCCCCCTCTCCCTCCCAGCTCCAGACACAATAATGTTCAGGCTCAAGGCTAAGGCCTTTAAAGTGCACCGGAACACAGTAAAATAAACAAAAACAAGGCCATTTGGAGACTTCTCAAGAGCTTCCAATAATACAATAATTTTCTGTGCAACTTTGACAATTACAGTACAGGGACACTTCCCTGCAAAAAAAAACCTCTCTAAAGAGAAATAGTAGAGGACAGGATATAATGAGTGTAGAAATAGGCCTAGACGTGCTGCCTGGAGAATGCTTCTGTTTGTCTCAATGTTCAGACCCCATCAGTGACCACAGTTACCCCCCTCTAATGTGGTCCTTTAGATTCATCTGGAACTAAACACAATGTGCCTTCATGGGTCATTCTACACTAACACTCGTTCCTCTTATAGCACTTCATTAACACTGCCAACTAAGTGGAGCAATTTAGGAAATTGATATTACTACCTGTATTATACAACAGGTTGTAAAACGAATAGGGTACAATCATACCCCTGGAAAGTTATAGTAGGATTAAGGCAGTCTTTTGTTTATGTAAATTATTTATTTGCAAATGTTTTGCAGGATGAAACTTTCCACCTTTGGCAACAATATTGGCTACGATCCCATGTGGAAAGTGACACTCAGCTAATGAAGAAGAAACACGTTATATATTGTAGTCCCCAATTCTCACTGAGGTGGAGACAGTTGGGCGCCTGGAACAAAGCCTCCTCACCAGCGCTTCCCAACAACATGAGGGCCTGGTCAGTAAATTTTAGGGCCATGTATTGGAAAGCTCTCCCTCACCCTCCATTTGGCATATCTGACCATAATTCTATCCTCCTGATTCCTGCTTTACAAGCAAAAATTAAAGCAGGAAGCACCAGTGACTCTGTCAATAAAAAAGTGATCAGTGATGAAGCAGATGCTAAGCTACAGGACTGTTTTGCACAGACTGGAATATGTTCCGGGATTCTTCCGATGGCATTGAGGAATACACCACATCAGTCACTGGCATCAATCAATAAGTGCATCGATCAAGTCGTCCCCACAGTGACTGTACGTACATACCCCAACCAGAAGCCATGGATTAAGGCAACATCCGCACTGAGCAAAGTTGAAAGTTGACGCTTTCAAGGAGCCGGACCCTAACCCGGAAGCTGATAAGAAATCCCGCTATGTCCTCTGACGAACCATGAAACAGGCAAAGCGTCAACACAGGACTAAGATCGAATCGTACTACACCAGCTCCGGCGCTTGTCGGATGTGGCAGGGCTTGCAAACTATTACAGACTACAAAGGGAAGCATATCCGTGACATGGGCCTACCAGACGAGCTGAATTACTTCTATGCTCGCTTCGAGGCAAGTAACACTGAAACATGCATGAGAGCATCAGCTGTTCCGGACGACAGCTGTTCCTCTCCGCAGCCGATGTGAGTAAGACCTTTAAACAGGTCAACATTCACAAGGCCGCAGGGCCAGATGGATTACCAGGACATATACTCAGAGCATGCGCTGACCAACTGGCAAGGGTCTTCACTGACATTTTCAACCTCTCCCTGTCTGAATCTGTAATACCAACATGTTTCAAGCAGACCACCATAGTCCCTGTGCCCAAGAACACTAAGGTAACCTGCCTAATTGACTACCGACCCATAGCACTCACGTCTGTAGCCATGAAGTGCTTTGAAAAGCTTGTCATGGCTCACATTAACACCATTATTCCAGAAACACTAGACCCACTCCAATTTGCATACCGCCCCAAAAGATCCATAGATGATGCAATCTCTATTGCACTCCACACTGCCCTTTCCCACCTGGACAAAAATAACACCTATGTGAGAATGCACCATAGTGCCCTCAAAGCTCATCACTAAGCTAAGGACCCTGAGACTAAACACCTCCCTTTGCAACTGAATCCTGGACTTCCTGACGGGCCGCACCCAGGTGCTAAGGGTAGGTAACAACACATCTGAATCCTGGACTTCCTGACGGGCCGCACCCAGGTGCTAAGGGTAGGTAGCAACACATCTGAATCCTGGACTTCCTGACGGGCCGCACCCAGGTGCTAAGGGTAGGTAGCAACACATCTGAATCCTGGACTTCCTGACGGGCTTCCGCACCACCCAGGTGCTAAGGGTAGGTAGCAACACATCTGAATCCTGGACTTCCTGTGCCGCACCCAGGTGCTAAGGGTAGGTAACAACACATCTGAATCCTGGACTTCCTGACGGGCCGCACCCAGGTGCTAAGGGTAGGTAGCAACACATCTGAATCCTGGACTTCCTGACGGGCCGCACCCAGGTGCTAAGGGTAGGTAGCAACACATCTGAATCCTGGACTTCCTGACGGGCGCACCCAGGTGCTAAGGGTAGGTAGCAACACATCCGCCATGCTGATCCTCAAACATGGGAAAAAGGTTGCATGCTCAGTCCCCTCCTGTACTCCCTGTTCACTCATGACTGCGGCCAGGCACGACTCCAACACCATCATTAAGTTTGCTGATGACTCAACAGTGGTAGGCCTGATCACCTCCTGTAGGGAGGAGGTCAGAGACCTGGCCGTGTGTTGCCAGGACAACAACCTCTCCCTCAACGTGATCAAAACAAAGGAGATGATTGTGGACTACAGGAAAAGAAGGACCGAGTATGCCCCTATTCTCATCGATGGGGCTGTAGTGGAGCAGGTTGAGAGCTTCAAGTTCCTTGGTGTCCACATCACCAACAAACTAACTTGGTCCAAGCACACCAAGACAGTCGTGAAGAGGGCACGACAAAACATACTCCCCCTCAGGAGAGTGAAAAGATTTAGCATGGGTCCTCAGATCCTCAAAATGGTCAAAGACTCCAGCTACCGCATGGCAAGCGGTACCAGAGTGCCATGTGTAGGTCCAAGAGGCTTCTAAACAGCTTCTACCCACAAGCCATAAGACTCCTGAAAAATCTAATCAAATGGCTACCCAGACTATTTGCATTGCCCCTACCCCCATCTTTACGTTGCTGCTACTCTCTGTTATTATTTATGCATAGTCACGTTAATAACTCTATCTACATGTACATACTACCTCAATTACCTCGACTAACCGGTGCCCCCACACATTGACTCTGTACCGGTACTCCCTGTATATAGCCTCCACATTGACTCTGTACTGGTACCCCCTGTATATAGCCTCCACATTGACTCTGTACTGGTACCCCCTGTATATAGCCTTGCTATTGTTATTTTACTGCTGCTCTTGTTATTTATTTATTTATTTTTTTGTATTTTCCTTAAACTGCATTGTTGGTTAAGGGCTTGTAAGCAAGCATTTCACTTTAAGGTCTACACCTGTTGTATTCGGAGCATGTGACAAATATCATTTATTTGATTTGATTTGAAGAGTCCCACACGATAGATTGTAAAGTGATAGGACATGCTGGGGTTTTATAGGCGTAGTCAGTCTAGGTGTTTGGGCTGGTGACAGGAAGGCTGGTTGTATGACCCCCAGATTACGTCATACAGGACAGAAGCCCCTGGAAGGGAGAGGGAAGCCCCATGGTCTTGACATGGCACCACTGGGATAAGGGCCTAAACATGGAGCCACCAGGCAATTAAAGCAGCATTCCTTCCTCATAGATAATAGGCCATTAAAACTTTTAACAGGAGGATAAAGATGTCAGAGTCGGAAAAGGCGGAGAGGGAGTCTGGACCGGGCCGAGGTGCGATGGGCTGGGAAGTGACAGGGCGTCCAGTGGGTCCATGTCACGGCACAGCGCCGTCCTGATGGCAAGCAGATGCCCCCAAAGAGAGACGACAGAGCCATCCCACTGAGCCAAGCGCTACTGTTTGGGCCCTTCTGACAACCGTTGGTTCCCTTCAGCTCCCGAAGGCCTAATAGTAGAAGCAGCAACATTCCCTCACTGGGAAGAGAGACAGGGCATAAATGGTCTCAGCCAGGGAAGGTGGCAGTTGATTGTGGAATATTTTCCTACAGGATACATCTGCATGTCTGTGGTTAGGATGACAGGCACCTGAGCTACCAACAAACCTAATGACATGTTAATTTACATTCTATAGCTGTGTTTCCAAAACAATCCCTGCATAGTTTCCTAATGATCCTAACTATGGTATAGGCAAGTGGTATAAATACTTTTGCGGTAACAGACTAGATTAGACTTGATTTATTATGTGGCTGTGCTTCTCTACCTGTGGGTGCATATATTCTCTATTGTTGCTGTTGACGTTGTTGTTATTGTGGTTGCTCTTATCATTGTTTCTATTGAAGGTGTGTATCTCTTTGTGTTATTTATTGTATACAGTATGTGCATTTCTGTGTGCATACTGTGTGTGTGTGTGTGTGTGTGTGTGTGTGTGTGTGTGTGTGTGTGTGTGTGTGTGTGTGTGTGTGTGTGTGTGTGTGTGTGTGTGTGTGTGTGTGTGTGTGTGTGTGTGTGTGTGTGTGTGTGTGTGTGTGTGTGTGTGTGTGTGTGTGTGTGTGACTGCATCCATCTACAGCATATATGTGTATATTCTGCGGCACCTGCTGTGGGACATGCCCCTCTCCCCCCACTCCTCCTCTCATCACTTCAAGGTCACCTCTCCTCTCCCGGCGGACCAAGCTTATCCATTATCCCCCTCCCCCGACAGAGAAGAACACAGAACAACATAAAGCTACACACTGCAACAGAAGGATAGCATGCCTGCACAAACAAGGAAACACACTCTCTACACTCTCTCTGTAATAAAAAGAGATATGTTATTTCAAAGCCACATTCTTCTTTAAATCAAAGGTAGACCAGAGAGGAGAGGGAGACATGATTCATGCTGGCCCTCTGGGTAAAGCAATGACAGAAAAGCGTTAGTGGAAAAATCCCACTGGCACTAAGGCAGTCCACTGCGGCATGCTGGCCCAGCTAGCTTAGAGATGGCCTTCAACAAAACCACACTATGAAAAGGGATGTCTGCCACAATAGAAGTATGGAGGATTCAGCAGTAGGGCAGCCAAAATTTGCTAGAGCCCAAGCCACTGATGTACAGCAGGTATATATTTGTTCAAGTGTGGGGAGCCATGGGGCCTATGAAAGCCCAGTCTAGACAAAGAGGTGGTAGCAACTGAAGGTAATTTAGAGACAGAGAGGAGAGCGAGAGGAAGGGAGAGAGAGGATGAGAAAGAGAGAGGGAAAGAGTGAGGGGAGGAGGAGAGAGCATGAGGGGGAGAAAGAGGGAGAGAGAGAGAGAGAGAGAGAGAGAAGAAGGAGAGAGAGAGAGAGAGACAGAGAGAGAGAAAGAAAGAAGGAGAGAGAAGGCAGAGGGTGGGGGGATGAGAGAGAGAATTTTAAAGAAAGAGCAAGAGAGAAAAAATATGAAAGCGGGAGGGAGAGAAAAAGACAGCGAATGGAGAAGAGGTGGAGTGTCCTGAACTGTAGGTGTGCCGAAGAAACAGTCTTTGATGCTGGACTAATGGTGAGACTTAATAGGTAGCCCAGAATAGGAAAATAGCCTAGTTCTACGGTCGGGCTGCAGAGCAATGGTGTAGCCACTCCTGCACTTGTAAAAACAGCTCCGTGGCCAGCATACAGCCAGACAGGCAAGCAGACATGCTGAGACACAGCTCCAGGAACGACAATACAAGCCCTTCAAAGTAGGGACACCAGACAGGAGAAATAGAGGCTTTTCTTTTCACACGACTGCCATAGCCAGCCATGGCATGCCCTATTATATAACAAGGATACAACATGATGTGTCAATGCTTTCAGAAAAGAAGCAGAAATAGAAAATAAGACTGTCCCAATAACAGTAATAGAAAGTCCCGTGTGCAATGTATAAAACAAGCACCTGATACTCTCCACGGCAATGCAGATAAATTAGTGATAGAAATTAGGGAACATTAGTTGCTACTTTGTTAAGGAAGTGTTTTACATGTCCCCTAGTGATCACTGCCACCAATCTCAGCTTTTATCATACTAAACGAATGTAGCCGGCGAGCTGCAGTGAAACAGCAAAACTAACTAAGTATATGATGGTACCATGTGTAATGGATTCATCACATTGACTGCAAAATTCTATGAACTGCTGTAGTTACGGCTGGACATCATGCCCTGAAGTACACATGGCGTGTTCTGCATCCGAATGCTATAATAGAATGTATCTCAAGAACTGGGCCTAAAGCTAAAGTCAATTAAAAACTTGTGTGTGTGTTTGTGTGTGTTCGGATCCGTCTGTATGTGTGTGTACACACGCGTCTGTTTGTGTATGCGTGTGTGTGCGCGTGCGCTCGTGTGTATGATAGACAAGATGAGAGACACTGCCAGCAAGTCTCATTGCAAAAGGGCCACAACCCCCCCCCGGGAAGCTAATGAAAGCTCCATCCACAGGAAGAGGTTTTCAATGGCAAAATAAACATTTCCAGGAATGGCAAGGATACTCATGTTCTACAGTTAAGGAAAGAGATTATTAGAAATTAATTGGTTGTACACTTGGTCAGGTAGTTGACTAGAAATGGCTGGATGTGAATTTAGTGGTAAACGTCCAACACACTTCAAGAATATAGCAAATTGAGTGGTATTTTTAGTGGATACCAAACTGCTCTCAAGGCCCTCTCCAGGTGATCTCTCTAAACCTGATATACGGAGACTACATTGAGTTCAGTGAACAAGTATGTGTGAGTGTCATTTTCTATTTTTATATTTAAACCAAACCATCAGGCGCTGGATCACGCTTTGCCTAGGCCTGGTGCCATGAAGCACCTGTCATCAGTTTGATTGTGTGATTGGGAGTGTGAGGTATTATTCTAACACTCATTAAAAGTTCTATCACTGTTCTCGTCTGTAATGAGTTCCCACAGAACATCTGCTCCAGGAGATTATAATTATCAGTGTAGGTATAGAAATATAATGAGGTGGGTGCTTATATTTGTCCTATTTCACAAATATGTATTATACATGTCTGATTTGGAAATGTGTTTTTGCATATCCCAACTCTCCCTGAGACACCTTCAGTGGGGTGTCCCTCTTAGTTACTGGCCCAAAGCTCTAAGCGCTAGGTTACCTGCTGCCCACAACAACCACTGCGATGGGCCGGGAAGTTAAGGCTTATACAGTGGCTTGCGATAGTATTCACACCCCTTGGCATTTTTCCTATTTTGTTGCCTTACAACATGGAATTCAAATAGATTTTGGAGGGGGGTTGTATCATTTGATTTACACAACATGCCTACCGCTTTGAAGATGCAAAATATTTTTTTATTGTGAAACAAACAAGAAATATGACAACAAAACTGAAAACTTGAGCGTGCATAACTATTCACCCCCCCCCCAAGGTAAATACTTTGTAGAGCCAACTTTTGCAACAATTACAGCTGCAAGTTTCTTGGGGGATGTCTCTATAAGCTTGGCACATCTAGCCACTGGGATTTTTGCCATTCTTTAAGGTAAAACTGCTCCAGCTTCTTCAAGTTGGATGGGTTCCGCTGGTGTAGAGCAGACTTTAGTCATACCACAGATTCTCAATTGGATTGAGGTCTGGGATTTGACTAAGCCATTGCAAGAAATTTAAATGTTTCCCCTTAAACCACTCGAGTGTTACTTTAGCAGTATGCTTAAGGTCATTGTCCTGCTGGAAGGTGAACCTCTGCCCCAGTCTCAAATATCTGGAAGACTGAAACAGGTTTCCCTCAAGAATTTCCCTGTATTTAGCGCCATCCATCATTCCTTCAATTCTGACCAGTTTCCCAGTCCCTGTTGATGAAAAACATCCCCACAGCATGAGGCTGCCACCACCATGCTTCACTGTGGGAATGGTGTTCTCGGGATAATGAGAGGTGTTGGGTTTGCGCCAGACATAGAGTTTTCCTTGAAAGACCAAAAAGCTCAATTGTAGTCTCATCTGACCAGAGTACCTTCTTCCATATATTTGGGGAGTCTCCCACATGCCTTTTGGTGAACACCAAATATTTTTTTCTTTTAGCAATGTCTTTTTTATGGCCACTTGTCCGTAAAGCCCAACTCTGTGGAGTGTATGGCATATTTTATTTATTTATTTCACCTTTATTTAACCAGGTAGGCTAGTTGACAACAAGTTCTCATTTGCAACTGCAACCTGGCCAAGATAAAGTGTAGCAATTCGACACATACAACAACACAGAGTTACACATGGAATAAACAAAACATACAGTCAATAATACAGTAGAACAAAAGAAAACAAAAAGTCTATATACAATGAGTGCAAATGAGGTAAGTTAAGGAAATAAATAGGCCATGGTGGCGAAGTAATTACAATATAGCAATTAAACACTGGAATGGTAGATCGGGAGAAGATGAATGTGCAGGTAGAGATACTGGGGTGCAAAGGAGCAAAATAAATAAATAAATACCAGTATGGGGATGAGGTAGGTAGATGGGCTGTTTACAGATAGGCTAAGTACAGGTGCAGTGATCTGTAAACTGTTCTGACAGCTGGTGCTTAAAGCTAGTGAGGGAGATGTGAGTCTCCAGCTTCAGAGATTTTTGCAATTCGTTCCAGTCATGGGCAGTAGAGAACTGGAAGGAAATTGGCTTTGGAGGTGACCAGTGAGATATACCTGCTGGAGCGCATGCTATGAGTGGGTGCTGCTATGGTGACCAGTGAGCTGAGATAAGGTGGGGCTTTACCTAGCAGAGACTTGTAGATAACCTGTAGCCAGTGGGTTTGGCGACGAGTATGAAGCGAGGGCCAACCAACGAGAGCGTACAGGTCGCAATGGTGGGTAGTGTATGGGGCTTTGGTAACAAAACGGATGGCACTGTGATAGACTGCATCCAGTTTGTTGAGTAGAGTGTTGGAGGCTATTTTATAGATGACATCACCGAAGTCAAGGATCGGTAGGATGGTCCGTTTTACGAGGGTATGTTTGGCAGCATGAGTGAAGGATGCTTTGTTGCGATATAGGAAGCCGATTCTAGATTTAATTTTGGATTGAAAGTGGTCCTATGGACAGATACTCCAATCTCCGCTGTGGAAATTTGCAGATCCTTCAGGGTTATCTTTGGTCTCTTTGTTGCCTCTCTGATTAATTGCCTCCTTGCCTGGTCCTTGAGTTTTGGTGGGTGGCCCTCTCTTGGCAGGTTTGCCATATTCTTTCCATGTTTTAATAATGGATTTAATGGTGCTCCGTGGGATGTTCAAAGTGTCTGATATTTTTTATAACCCATCCCTGATCTGTACTTCTCCACAACTTTGTCCCTGACCTGTTTGGAGAGCTCCTTGGTCTTCATGGTGCTGCTTGCTTGGTGGTGCCCCTTTCTTAGTGGTGTTGCAGACTCTGGGGCCTTTCAGAACAGGTGTATATATACTGAGATCATGTGACACTTAGATTGCACATATGTGAACTTTATGTAACTAATTATGTGACTTCTGAAGGTAATTGCGTGCACCAGATCTTAGTTAGGGGCTTCATAGCAAAGGGGGTGAATACATAAGCACACACCACTTTTCTGTTTTTGTTTTGTTTTTTGAAACAAGTAATATTTCCATTTCACTTCACTGATTTTGACTATTTTGTGTCTGTCCATTACATGAAATCCAAATAAAAATCCATTTAAATTACAGGTTGTAATGAAACAAAATAGGAAAAATTCCAAGGGGGATGAATACTTTCGCAAGCCACTGTACACGTGTATATGTAAATATGTATTTTCTCTACAATGTCAGGTTAATTTTCTGTGTAATGAATGTTGAAAAATCTGCAGTTTGCCAGTTAAAAAGTAGACAGGCTGAAACTGGACATATGAACTTATATAGTAGCTCATCAGTATACACCATAGGCCATACAAGATATTTACAAATGTACTGTAACTAAAATTATAGATGTCTGAATTGACTGAGCAGCAAGGAATTCCTAAGCGAGGCACTCAAATCTGCCGGACTCAATCTCACGCACATATGTGGGTAGCAAGGACCCTGTTATCTCCCCAACACATGAAAACAGGAAACAAGAAGTAAAGTTTTTATGTCTTGACTGGGAAGACATTTTGGGCAAGAATAAATTAACTGTTACATTCTGCCCAGTGAAACGATGGGAGCCTTCATTTGGAGGGAGAGTTTTTCATTCCTTTTTTGGAGGGGGCAGCAGGCTAGTAGCAGACACCCTTTCATTAGCTGTGAAGGCTGGCAGCCCCCTGTTGCCTAATTGACAAAGCTCTCTACTAACAAGGGCTCTCAGCCAGCAGGGCAATAGCCTGGTAGCGCCCAGCCCCATACCAAGCCCCAGCCCTAGATCAAGCCCCAGACCAGCCCCAGACCAGCCCGAGCACCACACCCAGACCAGCCCTAGCACCACACCCAGACCAGCCCCAGACCAGCCCTAGCCCAGTACCAGCCCTAACCCCAGGCCTAGCCCAGTCCCAGACCAGCCCAGACCAGCCCTAGCACAACACCCAGACCAGCCCCAGACCAGCCCTAGCCCAGTACCAGCCCTAACCCCAGGCCTAGCCCAGTCCCAGACCAGCCCAGACCAGCCCTAGCACCACACCAGACCACCCAGACCAGCCCCAGACCAGCCCTAGCCCAGTACCAGCCCTAACCCCAGGGCCCAGTCCCAGACCAGCCCAGACCAGTCCCAGACCAGCCCAAGCCCAGTACCAGCCCTAACCCCAGGCCTAGCAGTCCCAGACCAGCCCAGACCAGCCCTAGCACAACACCCAGACCAGCCCCAGCCCAGTACCAGCCCTAACCCCAGGCCTAGCCCAGTCCCAGACCAGCCCAGACCAGCCCTAGCACCACACCCAGACCAGCCCAAGCCCCAGACCAGCTGCAACATCCCCTATGAGCCTCTCCAACTCCCTAACTCGTCCAGGTAACACCTGATTCATTGATGAAAGGAATGGGAAGCTGATGTCTTCCTAATGAGGGTGATAAAGCTAACTGCACCCCAGGCCTAACACGTTTAAGGAGTTGGCTGGCCAGGGCAGTATTTATGAAAGTACTGAGGGTCTCCTGGAAGCAAACTTGGCAAATACACTCAAGAATGTATGTTTAATACCATTATTTTCTCTTTGTGACTTTTAGTGTAATCAAAAGAGAACCATTGCACTCTCCCAGAAGTTTGGCTGGTGCGTAAAACCCTCAAATGGCTATTAGTGTAGCCTTTGCCACTGAAACATAATATTTCAATACGCTGAGAATGGTAATGCTGAGGATGAGTTAGGATTATTGTCCAATAACTCGGCCGACTGGCTTCTACCTTTTCCCTATTAGCACACACTGTTGTAACAATAGCAATAATAATACGACCTGCTGTTGTTCCCAATGTCTTTTCTAGAATAATGGAAAAATGACAGGCAGTGATCTGTTGCGTGAAGTGAGTTTGTAGATGTATGGCAGCTTTAATCTCCCTGTCCAAATGGAGCTCATCTGGAAGCAATGAAACCAATATAATTCACATGAAAAATGTAACATCAATGGGGTACTTCATCGAGAGAGAGAGAGAGAGAGAGAGAGAGAGAGAGAGAGAGAGAGAGAGAGAGAGAGAGAGAGAGAGAGAGAGAGAGAGAGAGAGAGAGAGAGAGAGAGAAGCCTGGTTAGGCAGTGCTGTCTGCCTGGTCCTGAGGATGTGTCTCTGACAGACAGCGAGGCAGACAGACCCTTACCTTTGAAGCACACAATCCAGCCATTTGCTACACTCAAATAACACTGTGCTTATGAAACCTAAACATTGACAGTGCACTAGGCCATATTGATCTCATAAACCAGGCTTCCAAGATCCCGACATGAGATTGAAACTAGATCCTGTAGTGACATCACTGGTCACTGTCCCAGACCTCGAGACAATAGAGCTCGCTAGCTTGTAGTCCTAAAACCCGGAAATAAGTTACCTCTTGTTTGTTGAGCCTCCCTATGGATAAACATTATGGTGAATGAATAGGGTTTTGGAATAAACACCAAAAATAAGGTCTGAGGTTAACACAGGCTTATACCCTTTTGTTCTATGAGATAACATCAGTCAGTTAACATGACCTTTATGAATTATGAAGCCTTTATGTGCTTTTTATCATTACATAACTTCTTCAAAAATCACAAAAGTTGACGTCAGCTGATGAAGATGATCTCCTAGAACAAAATGTATAAGATCTCCTAAGCCTGGGTTCACCACACAACTTATTATTGTTTATCGAAAAACCCTCCACAAACCACCATTTAATCTTAGAAAACCTTTTAAAATGGAAGGACTTGCACCGTGTCATTCAAAACGGCATTCATTTCCCCATAGGCTTTGTCCAACGAACCATGGCGGAGTAAGTACCTACAAAAAGACGCCATTACTAATTATCTCTATACAAAAGACTACACCATGTGGACACGAGCGAAAGATTGGAGAGAGAGCAGAGAAGAAAAGAGAAAACACTTGGGTAACGGCTCACACACCCACACTGCAGCCAGCAGAGCACACAGAGAGCAGACAGAGGGCAGACTGGGAGCAGACTGAGAGCACACAGAGAGCAGACAGAGGGCAGACAGAGAGCAGACTGAGAGCAGACAGAGAGCAGACAGAGGCAGACAGAGAGCAGACTGAGAGCAGACAGAGAGCAGACAGAGGGCAGACAGAGAACAGACTGGGAGCAGACAGAGAGCAGACAGAGAGCAGACAGAGAGCAGACTGAGGGCAGACTGGGAGCAGACAGAGAGCAGACTGAGGGCAGACAGAGAGCAGAGGGCAGACAGAGAGCAGACTGAGAGCAGACAGAGAGCAGACAGAGAGCAGACCGGGAGCAGACTGAGAGCAGACAGGGAGCAGACAGAGAGCAGACAGAGAGCAGACTGAGAGCAGACAGAGAGCAGACAGAGAGCAGACAGAGAGCAGACAGAAAGCAGACTGGGAGCAGACAGAGAGCAGACAGAGGGCAGACAGAAAGCAGACTGAGAGCAGACAGAGGGCAGACAGAGGGCAGACTGGGAGCAGACTGAGAGCACACAGAGAGCAGACAGAGGCAGACAGAGCGCAGACTGAGAGCAGACAGAGAGCAGACAGAGAGCAGACAGAGGGCAGACAGAGAGCAGACTGAGGACAGACAGAAAGCACACAGAGGGCAGACAGAAAGCAGACTGGGAGCAGACAGAAAGCACACAGAGAGCAGACAGAGGGCAGACAGAGAGCAGACTGGGAGCAGACCGAGAGCAGACAGAGAGCAGACTGAGAGCAGACAGACAGAGAGCAGACAGAGAGCAGACAGAAAGCAGACTGAGAGCAGACAGAGGGCAGACAGAGAGCAGACTGGGAGCAGACTGAGAGCAGACAGAGGGCAGACAGAGAGCAGACTGGGAGCAGACAGAAAGCAGACAGAGAGCAGACAGAGGGCAGACAGAGAGCAGACTGGGAGCAGACCGAGAGCAGACAGAGAGCAGACAGAGAGCAGACTGGGAGCAGACAGAGAGCAGACAGAGAGCAGACAGAAAGCAGACTGGGAGCAGACTGAGGGCAGACTGGGAGCAGACTGAGAGCAGACAGAGAGCAGACTGGGAGCAGACAGAGAGCAGACTGAGAGCAGACTGGGAGCAGACAGAGAGCAGACAGAGGGCAGACAGAAAGCAGACTGAGAGCAGACAGAGGGCAGACAGAGAGCAGACTGGGAGCAGACCGAGAGCAGACAGAGAGCAGACAGAGAGCAGACAGAGAGCAGACAGAGAGCAGACAGAGAGCAGACAGAGAGCAGACTGAGAGCAGACTGAGAGCAGACAGAGATCAGACTGAGAGCAGACAGAGATCAGACTGAGATCAGACAGAGATCAGACAGAGGGCAGACAGAGAGCAGACTGAGGAGCAGACAGAAATCAGACAGAGAGCAGACAGAGATCAGACTGAGAGCAGACAGAGATCAGACTGAGAGCAGACAGAGATCAGACAGAGAGCAGACAGAGATCAGACTGGGAGACAGAGATCAGACTGAGATCAGACAGAGATCAGACAGAGAGCAGACAGAGAGCAGACAGAGAGCAGACAGAGATCAGACTGAGAGCAGACAGAGATCAGACTGAGAGCAGACAGAGATCAGACTGAGAGCAGACAGAGAGCAGACTGAGAGAGACAGAGATCAGACTGAGAGCAGACAGAGATCAGACTGAGAGCAGACAGAGATCAGACTGAGAGCAGACAGAGATCAGACAGAGATCAGACAGAGAGCAGACTGAGAGCAGACTGGGAGCAGACAGAGATCAGACAGAGAGCAGACAGAGAGCAGACAGAGGGCAGACAGAGAGCAGACAGAGAGCAGACAGAGAGCAGACTGGGAGCAGACAGAGAGCAGACTGGGAGCAGACAGAGACAGAAAGAGAGCAGACAGAGAGCAGACAGAGAGCAGACTGAGAGCAGACTGAGAGCAGACAGAGATCAGACTGAGAGCAGACAGAGATCAGACTGAGAGCAGACAGAGATCAGACTGAGAGCAGACAGAGATCAGACTGAGCGCAGACAGAGATCAGACTGAGAGCAGACAGAGAGCAGACTGAGAGCAGACAGAGAGCAGACTGAGATCAGACAGAGAGCAGACAGAGAGCAGACAGAGAGCAGACAGAGATCAGACAGAGAGCAGACAGAGAGCAGACAGAGGGCAGACAGAGAGCAGACAGAGAGCAGACTGGGAGCAGACCGAGAGCAGACAGGGAGCAGACAGAGAGCAGACAGAGAGCAGACAGAGAGCAGACAGAGAGCAGACAGAGAGCAGACAGAGAGCAGACTGGGAGCAGACAGAGAGCAGACAGAGAGCAGACAGAGAGCAGACTGGGAGCAGACTGGGAGCAGACAGAGAGCAGACAGAGAGCAGACTGGGAGCAGACAGAGAGCAGACAGAGAGCAGACTGGGAGCAGACTGGGAGCAGACAGAGAGCAGACAGAGAGCAGACAGAGAGCAGACTGGGAGCAGACAGAGAGCAGACAGAGAGCAGACTGGGAGCAGACAGAGAGCAGACAGAGCAAAACTGGGAGCAGACAGAGAGCAGACTGGGAGCAGACAGAGAGCAGACAGACTGGGAGCAGACAGAGAGCAGACTGGGAGCAGACAGAGAGAGACAGACAGACAGAGGGCAGACAGTGAGCAGACTGGGAGCAGACAGAGAGCAGACAGAGAGCAGACTGGGAGCAGACAGAGAGCAGACAGAGAGCAGACAGAGAGCAGACTGGGAGCAGACAGAGAGCAGACAGAGAGCAGACTGGGAGCAGACAGAGAGCAGACAGAGAGCAGACGGAGAGCAGACTGGGAGCAGACAGAGGGCAGACAGAGAGCAGACTGGGAGCAGACAGAGAGCAGACAGAGAAAAACTGGGAGCAGACAGAGAGCAGACTGGGAGCAGACAGAGAGCAGAGAGCAGACTGGGAGCAGACAGAGAGCAGACTGGGAGCAGACAGAGAGCAGACTGAGAGCAGACAGAGGGCAGACAGAGAGCAGACAGAGGGCAGACAGAGAGCAGACAGAGAGCAGACAGAGAGCAGACAGAGAGCAGACTGGGAGCAGACAGAGAGCAGACAGAGAGCAGACAGAGAGCAGACTGGGAGCAGACAGAGAGCAGACAGAGAGCAGACTGGGAGCAGACAGAGAGCAGACAGGGAGCAGACAGAGGGCAGACTGAGAGCAGACTGAGAGCAGACTGAGAGCAGACTGGGAGCAGACAGAGAGCAGACAGAGGGCAGACTGGGAGCAGACAGAGAGCAGACTGAGAGCAGACAGGGAGCAGACAGAGGGCAGACTGAGAGCAGACAGAGGGCAGACTGGGAGCAGACAGAGAGCAGACTGAGAGCAGACAGGGAGCAGACAGAGGGCAGACTGAGAGCAGACTGGGAGCAGACAGAGGGCAGACTGGGAGCAGACAGAGAGCAGACAGAGAGCAGACAGGGAGCAGACAGAGGGCAGACTGAGAGCAGACAGAGGGCAGACTGGGAGCAGACAGAGAGCAGACTGAGAGCAGACAGGGAGCAGACAGAGGGCAGACTGAGAGCAGACTGAGAGCAGACAGAGGGCAGACTGGGAGCAGACAGAGAGCAGACAGAGAGCAGACAGAGAGCAGACTGGGAGCAGACAGAGGGCAGACAGAGAGCAGACAGAGAGCAGACTGGGAGCAGACAGAGAGCAGACTGAGAGCAGACAGAGGGCAGACTGGGAGCAGACAGAGAGCAGACAGAGAGCAGACAGAGAGCAGACAGGGAGCAGACAGAGGGCAGACTGGGAGCAGACAGAGAGCAGACAGAGATCAGACTGAGAGCAGACAGAGATCAGACTGAGAGCAGACAGAGATCAGACTGAGAGCAGACAGAGATCAGACTGAGATCAGACAGAGATCAGACTGAGAGCAGACAGAGATCAGACTGAGAGCAGACAGAGATCAGACTGAGATCAGACAGAGATCAGACTGAGAGCAGACAGAGATCAGACTGAGAGCAGACAGAGATCAGACTGAGAGCAGACAGAGATCAGACTGAGAGCAGACAGAGATCAGACTGAGAGCAGACAGAGATCAGACTGAGAGCAGACAGAGATCAGACTGAGATCAGACAGAGAGCAGACTGAGAGCAGACTGAGAGCAGACAGAGATCAGACAGAGAGCAGACAGAGAGCAGACAGAGGGCAGACAGAGAGCAGACAGAGGGCAGACAGAGAGCAGACTGGGAGCAGACAGAGATCAGACTGGGAGCAGACAGAGATCAGAAAGAGAGCAGACAGAGAGCAGACAGAGAGCAGACTGAGAGCAGACTGAGAGCAGACAGAGATCAGACTGAGAGCAGACAGAGATCAGACTGAGAGCAGACAGAGATCAGACTGAGAGCAGACAGAGATCAGACTGAGAGCAGACAGAGATCAGACTGAGAGCAGACAGAGATCAGACTGAGAGCAGACAGAGATCAGACTGAGAGCAGACAGAGATCAGACTGAGAGCAGACAGAGATCAGACTGAGATCAGACAGAGAGCAGACTGAGAGCAGACTGAGAGCAGACAGAGATCAGACAGAGAGCAGACAGAGAGCAGACAGAGGGCAGACAGAGAGCAGACAGAGAGCAGACTGGGAGCAGACCGAGAGCAGACTGGGAGCAGACAGAGAGCAGACAGAGAGCAGACAGAGAGCAGACAGAGAGCAGACAGAGAGCAGACAGAGAGCAGACAGAGAGCAGACTGGGAGCAGACAGAGAGCAGACAGAGAGCAGACAGAGAGCAGACTGGGAGCAGACTGGGAGCAGACAGAGAGCAGACAGAGAGCAGACTGGGAGCAGACAGAGAGCAGACAGAGAGCAGACTGGGAGCAGACGGAGAGCAGACAGAGAGCAGACAGAGAGCAGACTGGGAGCAGACAGAGAGCAGACAGAGAGCAGACTGGGAGCAGACAGAGAGCAGACAGAGAAAAACTGGGAGCAGACAGAGAGCAGACTGGGAGCAGACAGAGAGCAGAGAGCAGACTGGGAGCAGACAGAGAGCAGACTGGGAGCAGACAGAGAGCAGACTGAGAGCAGACAGAGAGCAGACAGAGAGCAGACTGGGAGCAGACAGAGAGCAGACAGAGAGCAGACTGGGAGCAGACAGAGAGCAGACAGAGAGCAGACAGAGAGCAGACTGGGAGCAGACAGAGAGCAGACAGAGAGCAGACTGGGAGCAGACAGAGAGCAGACAGAGAGCAGACGGAGAGCAGACTGGGAGCAGACAGAGGGCAGACAGAGAGCAGACTGGGAGCAGACAGAGAGCAGACAGAGCAGACTGGGAGCAGACAGAGAGCAGACTGGGAGCAGACAGAGAGCAGAGAGCAGACTGGGAGCAGACAGAGAGCAGACTGGGAGCAGACAGAGAGCAGACTGAGAGCAGACAGAGAGCAGACAGAGAGCAGACAGAGAGCAGACAGAGAGCAGACAGAGAGCAGACAGAGAGCAGACAGAGAGCAGACTGGGAGCAGACAGAGAGCAGACAGAGAGCAGACAGAGAGCAGACTGGGAGCAGACAGAGAGCAGACAGAGAGCAGACTGGGAGCAGACAGAGAGCAGACAGAGAGCAGACAGAGAGCAGACTGAGAGCAGACTGAGAGCAGACTGAGAGCAGACTGGGAGCAGACAGAGAGCAGACAGAGGGCAGACTGGGAGCAGACAGAGAGCAGACTGAGAGCAGACAGGGAGCAGACAGAGGAGCAGACTGAGAGCAGACAGAGAGCAGACTGGGAGCAGACAGAGAGCAGACTGAGAGCAGACAGAGAGCAGACAGAGAGCAGACTGAGAGCAGACTGGGAGCAGACAGAGAGCAGACTGGGAGCAGACAGAGAGCAGACAGAGAGCAGACAGGGAGCAGACAGAGAGCAGACTGAGAGCAGACAGAGAGCAGACTGGGAGCAGACAGAGAGCAGACTGAGAGCAGACAGGGAGCAGACAGAGGGCAGACTGAGAGCAGACTGGGAGCAGACAGAGGGCAGACTGGGAGCAGACAGAGAGCAGACAGAGAGCAGACAGAGAGCAGACAGGGAGCAGACAGAGGGCAGACTGAGAGCAGACAGAGAGCAGACTAGGAGCAGACAGAGAGCAGACTGGGAGCAGACAGAGAGCAGACTAGGAGCAGACAGAGAGCAGACTGGGAGCAGACTGGGAGCAGACAGAGAGCAGACAGAGAGCAGACAGAGGGCAGACTGGGAGCAGACAGAGGGCAGACAGAGAGCATACTGGGGGCAGACAGAGAGCAGACTGGGAGCAGAATGGGAGCAGACAGAGAGCAGACTAGGAGCAGACAGAGAGCAGACTGGGAGCAGAATGGGAGCAGACAGAGAGCAGACTAGGAGCAGACAGAGAGCAGACTGGGAGCAGACTGGGAGCAGACAGAGAGCAGACAGGGAGCAGACAGAGAGCAGACAGAGGGCAGACTGGGAGCAGACAGAGGGCAGACAGAGAGCAGACAGAGAGCAGACAGAGGGCAGACTGGGAGCAGACAGAGGGCAGACAGAGAGCATACTGGGGGCAGACAGAGAGCAGACAGAGAGCAGACTGGGAGCAGACAGAGAGCAGACTGGGAGCAGACAGAGAGCAGACTAGGAGCAGACAGAGAGCAGACAGATATCAGACAGAGAGCAGACTGGGAGCAGACTGGGAGCAGACAGAGAGCAGACAGATATCAGACAGGGAGCAGACTGGGTGCAGACAGATAGCAGACAGAGATCAGACAGAGAGCAGACTGGGAGCAGACAGAGAGCAGACTGGGAGCAGATAGAGTGCGCAGACAGATATCAGACAGAGAGCAGACTGGATGCAGACAGAGAGCAGACTGGGAGCAGACAGAGAGCATACAAAGAGCTGACAGAGAGCAGACAACGGCTGCAGGTGTAGATACACTGCCTCACTGTGACCTCACCTTCCCTGAGACCTCAAGGACTGTCGTACTCAAATCATAGAGGCTAGTTTTTTTCTGTTTTAGTGGTACTGAACAATAGAGTAAAACAGCATTCAAGGTATCCCTTGTGAAAGAGACCTTGGGGTTTCCTTATTCAGGTGGATGATTCAGTGGAAATAATCTTGTTATTTATGAATTTACATGCTACCCAAACTAAAAGCATGATAATGTACTTATCAGTCAAGTTATTGGGAGCAGGCATTATTTTTCTTCCTCTACAGGTATGTCTATGTATGACTATGATAAGATTGGCTCCCCACCTTCCATTCTCTGACACATCCATCCCAATCCCACAGGAATTCTCCATAAACAAATCTTGTTCCTGCTCCTAGCTACACATTTAATAGTTTATTTTCTCTCAGCCACCCCAAGGCTATTCATACCACTGGCAGTCATGTTTCAAAAAAGCTGTCAGACTGCCAGATAAGATCAGTCTCATTTGAAAAGGACAGAAAATAACAACACACAGCTTTCCTCACAGCTCAGGTGTTTTCTAAGCACTCATACTGTTACCTTTGTTCACCTTTGCTGCAGGGCAGGCCTGTTAGGGCGGATCCTGCTGTCAAAGACCCGGTTTGATTCCCTATCATATCAGATCAGTCACAGAAGACATACCTGCAGGCCAGCAGTATTGCTACAGTAGTGATGTGTCCGAAATGGCACCCTATTCCCTATATAGTGCACTACTTTTGACCAGAGTTCTATGGGCCCTATGGGCCCTGATCAAAAGAGGTACACTATATAGGGAATAGGGTGCAATTTGAGATGCAGACTACAGCCTTTCACTTGTAGTAAAGCTTAAACAAGGCTTAATGAAAATGCACCATCTGAAGTGTAAATGATACTTCCTCTGAATGGGACCATAATGAGGTCATGACCCCAGCAGTTTACTAGGTACCTTCAGGTCAGAGAGCAGGACTAATGAGCTCGTACTGGTATCTTCTCCTGCACCATAAGTCTGTAGCAGTCCCTTCGCTGGAATGCTTGTGTGTGTGTGTGTATGTATGTGTGTATGCGTGTGTGTGCGTGTTGAGGACGCAAGGCTAACCTTTAGGCCTTTGGATGCAGGTGTGCTGGTTGTCGCTCAGAAAGAATCCTTCTCTGCAGCGACACTCGTAACTGCCCATCATGTTGACACAGATCTGCTGACATCCACCATTCCCCTCTGAACACTCATCCACATCTGCAATGAAACAGGAAGTGAACAATCATTACAAACAAATGGGTCCAGGAAGGAGGAGAAGGAGATAAACCAGTATGGTCAATTGGAGTAAGGGATCTACTCTGCAGTTACTTTTTTGCACCCAGTCAGTTAGATTTGACTGAATTAAACTAGATATGATGATATACTGTAACAGTGACATAACAAAATGAAAGATTATTATCATGGAAGCGTTGACACAGGAGAACACAGTTGTTCATTATAATTTCTGGAAAATGATGAGCAAAATAACATGTATATTAATGCAATTGCACCAGGGGAGTGGTTTAGTGGCTTCAGCAGTGTAGACTGCAGAGGTCACAACATGAGGGGAGATATGAGACATGGTCAAGAGAAACCAGGAGGGGGTTGTCTAAAGGCGTCTGAAGAGTTGATGTCTCAGTTCACAGTTATCTTGCGTGGTAGCAGACGGAGCGGAGGGCTCACAGTTTGAAAGCATCCAACTGTGCAGCACTAAGCCTGAGCAACACACTCCCCTGGCAACTGTGGTAACCTGATCCACCTGGGGCAGAATACCTGTCGATGACGAGCCTCTGTCAGCCCCTCCAATGAAGGAATGCCACGAGAGAGGGGAGGGAGGCGGGGGGAGAGGGGAGAGGGAGAGAAAAGAGGGAGAAGAAAGGGAGGGGAAGGTGAGGGAGGGAGGGGAGAGGGAGGAGGGGGTAAAGAGGGGAGGAGAGGGAGGTGAGCCACTTGAAGCCTACTGAAGTGCAGCACACAGCAGCAGTCTGTACAGAGGTATCTCTGGGGACTATGCTTTGCCACAGGGCATAGCGCCTTAGACTAATGAGTAGGTTCTAACACAGTAGGTGCTGACATGGCATTTAATCCCACTGAGATTTCATTGTGCCTCTTACTCTCTATAAGATATTACTAGATGTGTTCTGAGACTACACCCAATCAGTTGTAACAGGACAACGTCTATTCACTAACAACTAAAAACGTCAGAGCTCACAGGTCACTACATGGGGTACTGGACCAAAGTGCAACCAGGTGTAAGCTCTTTTATATTTTTAGCTTCAAGCCACCATTTTATGGTGCGGAATAAATACTCAACAGTATCAAATTAGGGACCTCTGGGGCCCTCCACTAATCTTAGAAAACCTTATAAAATGGAAGGTTAGGCACAGTGTCATACAATATTACATACAGTATATTTTTATTGAACCTTTATTTAACCAGGAAGTCCCATTGAGGTCAGAAGACCTCTTTCCCAAGGAAAGACCTCTCTCCGTCATTAGATATTAGTAATGTTACTAGCCAGCCCAGCATCCCCTTTACGTGACAGTGCCTTGACTCTAGGCCTCCTCCTCCCCTGGAGACCTGTGCTCTGTTCCTGGAACCCTATCCATCCCCATGCTCGACACATCAATAATCTGCTGTATACACAAGGCTTTTTTTAATAAACTGTCATGTGAAACTAATTTTCTGCCTATTTTTCCAGTCTGAGAAGGCCTCTGGATGAAGTTTCCTTTCTGGGGGATTCTCAGCTCAGCATAGTTAGAAATTAAACTTCACTCAGTCCTCCTCTCTTTCACACAGACGCACACACACATGCATAGACACACACACACACACACACACACACACACACACACACACACACACACACACACACACACACACACACACACACACACACACACACACACACACACACACACACACACACACACACACACACACACACACACACACACACACACACACACACACACACACACACACACAAACACACAAACACACAAACACACACATACACCTCAAACTCCTGAGTGATGTCAAAGTGGAACCTGACTAGACAGAAACCTCTGGGGCAGCTAAGTGGGTTAGTGGCATGTGACCCTCCTGACCACAAGTCTAGTCCTCTGTTCTCACACTCCATCAGCACTGATGCCTCCCTCCTCTCAAAACAATGTCATCATGTCACTCTGGCCCACTGGGAAAACCTGAGCACAACTGCCATCCAGGTGCCGTGTCTGTCCCTGCATCCTTGAAAAGAGATGCTAAATACACTTAGTGTTATAAGGACAGACTGGAGGGTCTATGAAGGTTAAAGAAGTTTGAGTCATTTCGTGCTGGAGTAATGTGCTCCATTTAAGCAGAGCTGCAATCCACCCCAGCCTCAGTGCAGCTGCTTTGGCTTTGACTTGCCAGAGTCTTTCTCCACAGTGAGAGAGAGGGAGACTGGCAGTGGTGACACCTTTCAGTTTAGCTGCAAGGAACCTGCAGCTGCACCTTTGCAGATAAACTGTAAAGCCAAACACCAACCCCCATGAAATATACGCCCAAATACATACACCAACACAAGTGGGCTCACACACAAGTATGAGTGTACATGAGAGCGCACACACATACACACACACACACACACACACACACACACACACACACACACACACACACACACACACACACACACACACACACACACACACACACACACACACACACACACACACACACACAAACACACACAGAAATACACTCATGAGACATGCAAAAATACACACCAAATACGCAGTCAGCCTCAAAAAGGAAATATCTTTCCAAACCCCCAGTGCATTAATGATGGCTTAATTTCCTGATTCCTTCATCCCTTCAAATGAGGCATCACATGTCAGTAGATCTCTCCTGTTAAAATAGCTCCAATAATTGCCCGTGTTTTGTGCTGGGCAAGGCTGGCATCCGAAGCAAATATTTCCAAGAGGAAAGGGATTCTGGCATGGCCAGGAGAAGTGCTCATTTATTTGGATTTAAAACGTTAACAAAAAAAATATCTGTAGAGGATGGAATAACGTCTTAATGAAGTCAAAAGGGCTGCCTCAGTTCAGAAAAATGAGACATCACTCCATTCTATCCCTCGATTCGCTGCGAGGAGGAGAGGGGGAAATGGGAAGATTAAGAGATTGGTTGTGTTTGCGGAAGCCATGTCCGCTGGTTTCTCAGATAGCCTTGACTGTATATATAACATTTGGCCTTGTGCTGAGCTTCGGAGCCGTGTAAACATGGCGATTGAGTTACAGAACCTCCTCAAGACGTATTTTGGAGACGCGTTCGTCTTTTTTCTAAAAGGGTTCAGTGACTCTCTGGGCATTTATTGCTGACCCAGCACCAGAGTTTTGAGGAGAAAAATAGAAAACTATGTGTATCTCCTCCTCAGTGCTGACCAAGATTTGCGTTTCAACAGACACAACCGGCAGACAGGCAGACAGGAAGGCAGGCAGGCAGGCTGGCAGGCAGACACAGGCAGACAGACAGAAGTCTTTGTGGTCCAGACCAGAGCAGACATCCCAGAGAAATGAGGAGGTGAGACCGAGGCCGGCCATTCACCCTATTTGTGCTTTTCATTTACAGGGGTTTAAGAAACACACGCTACCTAATAAGGCAGCAGTAAGAGCCAGTCTGAAGGCATGCTGTCTGAGCTGCTCTGGTAGGTGAAGGAGACATTATGAGGATAAACATCCCTTTGGCTTCGCTGAGCATTGGTAGATGGGAGGGAGGGAGGGAGGGAGGGAGGGAGGGAGGGGGAGGGAGGGAGGGAGGGGGAGGGAGGGAGGGAGGGAGGGAGGGGGAGGGAGGGAGGGAGGGAGGGAGGGAGGGAGGAGCATAGTCCCAAATTAAAACAAGATCCTTTCTCTTTTAAACAGGATTAGCGGATTTCCTCTTTCCTCTCCTTTGCTGCTGGAGTTCAATGACATGACTCTTTCCACCCTCTTCACTGAACGGTGACCACGGCGCCAGGTTTGAACCAAGCCGAGACGCTCTGAGAGGAGCACTCAGTGCACACAGACACTGGCCACGTGTAAACAAACACACAGCACTAATCAGGCACTTGTCAGCAGGAGGATGCACAAGTTGATGTGTTGCCTGAGGCCACGCATGCTCTCTGTCGGTTAGCTGTGTGGGTGAGAAACTGAACTCAGAGCAGTTGGAGTGCTACTAGACTAGAGATACTTTGTGTTGCTTAATCAATGCACTTCCTTAGGTTAAGCCAATGTGTAGTGTTGTCTGTTCAGGTCACTTTTACTCAGGAGGATTTAAACCCTGACTAGCGTGACCACAACACACAAAAACAAACAAGGCTTTGCTTAGGCTGTATTTAGATTTGAATTCAGTGGAACAGCTTGTTGTCATACTAACACGATATAAACAAAGCTAATGCTGCTTTGATTGAAACCCAGCCTCCAACAATGCGCTCGTCGCTCAGGTAACGATTTTTGGTAAATATACACAGAGAGCCTGAACTCCCACTGTCTCACTCAGTTATCCCATAAATGAAAAATGAGCTTTGGTCATACCAAATGGTATTCCTCAGTTCCTCCAAAAGAAGTCTGGAAGTATTTTGAAAACAAACCCCAGGATGTGTGTTTGGGGTGAACAGGCTGGTGCCAAGAAGACAGGAGGCCCTGACATGTGCAGCCTGACGGCTGTCTGTCTGCTGGGTGCTTACATCCCTAAAGACCAGTCCCCGGCTTGCCTTTCCCCTGCCAGTCGGCTCAGATGGAATTGTTCATGTCATGGTGAATGGGGCCGAACAATCCTGAGGGAAAGAGAGTGTTGATATCCTCTTCAGGAGCCAGCTAATACACCAAACCCAAACCCTCCTCCTCCCTTGCAACTCATCACTCCACCCTCCATCTCCACCTCCTGGTCTGTGGAAAGCCTCCATGCCCAAACCTGATCTGTGTGTGTCACAACAACAGCAAATTGATTGCACTGGGAGGCTACCCGACTAGATAGCTCTGGGTATCTGCATCTGCAATGGAGAGATGGTGGAGGGGAGGTTTATTACTAAGAGCCTAGACTTTGTGATTTCCCCTGAATCAAACCAGAGGAGTGATAGCCTTTCCTCTTGGCCATGCTAGGAGAGTAGAGGGATTAACCAATGCATAATTTTCTGGGCTCCCTCTCAGATAGCCAACAGACTGACCCACATGATGACCATAGGGGAACAGTGAGGGTAAAGTAATCTACTTATGTCCAGAAGAGAATAAAACACTATCTGTCAAAATCTAGTCATGTTACACTACCATTTAAAGTGTAACAAAAGCACTTAAAAGTGATGCATCAAAGGATGCGTGCTTCAAAGAGTGAGGATGGAGTGAATCAACGTGAGGCTCTCTGATGACTGGACTTTCCCAACAGCCCCCTGGTCAATAATACATCAGGCTGAATCCTGGCAGTTTGATTAGCTAGCCTTAGAACAAGATCCCTGGGGATTAGAGGTACAGGCTCAACCAAGCGATCACTCAAAGCTGTCACAATAGATTGGGGAGAAAACACTTAGTCAGAGGGCTGTTGCCATGGGAATGGTATTATCACATGAGAGAATAAGGACATTTCATGCAGACAACTTTGGTTTGAGGTTGAAACAGAAGAACAGTGAATACTTTGACTATACAGTAGTTCATGCTCTTCATTGACAGAAGATGACTGAGGATAATCAAGTGTTACATCATTGAGGAGTTGACCCTAGGTCAGAAAGAGGTTGGGTTTCAGTGTTACATCATTGAGGAGTTGACCCTAGGTCAGAAAGAGGTTGGGTTTCAGTGTTACATCATTGAGGAGTTGACCCTAGGTCAGAAAGAGGTTGGGTTTCAGTGTTACATCAGTGAGGAGTTGACCCTAGGTCAGAAAGAGGTTGGGTTTCAGTGTTACATCATTGAGGAGTTGACCCTAGGTCAGAAAGAGGTTGGGTTTCAGTGTTACATCATTGAGGAGTTGACCCTAGGTCAGAAAGAGGTTGGGTTTCAGTGTTACATCATTGAGGAGTTGACCCTAGGTCAGAAAGAGGTTGGGTTTCAGTGTTACATCAGTGAGGAGTTGACCCTAGGTCAGAAAGAGGTTGGGTTTCAGTGTTACATCAGTGAGGAGTTGACCCTAGGTCAGAAAGAGGTTGGGTTTCAGTGTTACATCAGTGAGGAGTTGACCCTAGGTCAGAAAGAGGTTGGGTTTCAGTGTTACATCATTGAGGAGTTGACCCTAGGTCAGAAAGAGGTTGGGTTTCAGTGTTACATCATTGAGGAGTTGACCCTAGGTCAGAAAGAGGTTGGGTTTCAGTGTTACATCATTGAGGAGTTGACCCTAGGTCAGAAAGAGGTTGGGTTTCAGTGTTACATCATTGAGGAGTTGACCCTAGGTCAGAAAGAGGTTGGGTTTCAGTGTTACATCAGTGAGGAGTTGACCCTAGGTCAGAAAGAGGTTGGGTTTCAGTGTTACATCATTGAGGAGTTGACCCTAGGTCAGAAAGAGGTTGGGTTTCAGTGTTACATCATTGAGGAGTTGACCCTAGGTCAGAAAGAGGTTGGGTTTCAGTGTTACATCAGTGAGGAGTTGACCCTAGGTCAGAAAGAGGTTGGGTTTCAGTGTTACATCATTGAGGAGTTGACCCTAGGTCAGAAAGAGGTTGGGTTTCAGTGTTACATCATTGAGGAGTTGACCCTAGGTCAGAAAGAGGTTGGGTTTCAGTGTTACATCAGTGAGGAGTTGACCCTAGGTCAGAAAGAGGTTGGGTTTCAGTGTTACATCAGTGACCCTAGGTCAGAAAGAGGTTGGGTTTCATCATTGAGGAGTTGACCCTAGGTCAGAAAGAGGTTGGGTTTCAGTGTTACATCATTGAGGAGTTGACCCTAGGTCAGAAAGAGGTTGGGTTTCAGTGTTACATCATTGAGGAGTTGACCCTAGGTCAGAAAGAGGTTGGGTTTCAGTGTTACATCATTGAGGAGTTGACCCTAGGTCAGAAAGAGGTTGGGTTTCAGTGTTACATCATTGAGGAGTTGACCCTAGGTCAGAAAGAGGTTGGGTTTCAGTGTTACATCATTGAGGAGTTGACCCTAGGTCAGAAAGAGGTTGGGTTTCAGTGTTACATCAGTGAGGAGTTGACCCTAGG